>NC_063451.1:10245458-10607376 GCF_020379485.1 Brassica napus | reverse complement strand
GTCGTCACGGAGGCAACACCTGTTTTTGAGTCTTTTGAGGCGACGAGTGCTTGAGATCCAGCCATGCCGGTGGCTTTAGGGTTAATCGCCCACGCGATCCAACCGCCGGGCTTTGACGGCGGAGCAGAGAAAACAACGGCGAGAGTTGTGTTGGCAGCGTCATAGGAGTAATGGAGGAAGGCTTTGAGGTTGGGGAGGGCGAGACAGTGAGGGTATGATTTGTCGCCGGAAAATGTCTGTGACGAACATGACTGCGAGACAGCCGGTGAGATTAGCAAAGCCGAGAATATGAAGGAAAGGGAGACTCGGAGATAAGACACCATGATGATGCGTTGTGTTGTAGTAACCGCCAAGTATTGGTAAGGAATAAATAGAGAGATTAATGAGTGATAATTATAGCCTGCATCTAAATCTAGCGATACACACGTGGTTTCAGCTAATAAAAGATATTTGTTTGTTTGTTATGAACCAGATTGTTGATGGTTTATAACCAAGAGATTATGATTTGTAATCTTTTTATTTATCTATGACGGTATAATCTTCTATATAAGGAACTTCTACGTTATGAATAAAGATAGACTTTTCCATTACTTTTATAACACGTTATCAGTACGAAACTCTAAATCCATAAGCTAATACCCAAATCGGAAAACCCTAAAACCCTAACCCTAGCCGGCGATCCGACGAACCCTAAACCCCGATCGCGTCTCTTGTTCCCACATTTGTTCTAGCTCGCGTCCCCGATCAGCTTCAGCCCAAGGCGTTCCTGATCCTAGCTCAGACGTTCGCGACGCGAGAGCAGCTCCAGCACGCGACCTCTTCCTCGTTCGCGACAACATCAGACAGCTCGCGTCCGACGATCAAGGCGTTCCCGATCAAGCAACAAAGGACGTCCACGACCCGATAGAAGCGACTCGATCCATTCCAGCTCGCGTCCCGTTCGTGTCCAGCTCGCGGCTCAACTCCTTTGGTGGTCCGATTCAACAATCATCTAAGGTTAAAAGGTAATTCAAAACCTAAGAACCCATAATCGAACATGGATTGATTGATAAAGAATGAAACCTTAAAACCCTAATCTTTATGAATCAAAACCATAGGGTAATAGATCAAAAATCCTAATTGAGTGAATCGAAGCTCTAAAAGTTCGATACCCCAAACCCTAAATCATGTTCCTACATGATTAAAACCCCAAATCGGTTTTTACAAGTTAAAATCCGATAAACCCTAACCCTATATCTATAAACCCTAAATAATATAAGTATCAGAATTAATTATACTATAATTATCAAATCACATATTAAAACCCTAATCGAATATTTTGAAATCAAAACTGTTTTCGGTTTTGATCATTGAGGTTTTAAATCTGATTGAATCTGATGCTATGTTGCTAGAATTGTTTGACCGTTAAATTGATAGATTTATTTTCTCATCCTGCTTGGTTAATTGTTCATCTGATTTAAAATTGTTTAAACCGACCAGCCTGTTAAAACATTGATTGAATCCGATAGGTTGCTAGCTTGCTTTGCTTATATAATCCGATAGGTTGATAGATTGATTGAGGTTTACTTGTTTAAAATCCGAATGATCTGATTGCATGATTCTTGAGGTTTAATATCATCTGCTAGGATTAATAGTTTTGTAATCTGATCTGTTTTAAATAGAAACCCTAAATAAATTGTATGATAGGTTATATTGATCTGATTTGGATGTCTTTGAGAATTGAGAATCCGTATGCTAGGTTGATAGATTCATGATAAAATCTAATGTCTTGAGGTTTAAGATTGTATGCTAAGTTCGATTAAATTGATTGATCTGATTATATGTTTTTGAGGTTTGATAAATTCGGATACTAGATAAATTATTTACACATGGTTTATGCTAAATACCAATCAGCCTTGAAACTGATTCATTGAAATTCATGCTTGAAATCTATATTCTAGTATTGCTAAAATCAGCCTTGAAACTGATTCATTGAAATTCATGCTTGAAATCTATATTCTAGTATTGCTAAAATCAGCCTTGAAACTGATTGAGTGATTAATAAATCTTTTTACTAGTCTTGCTAAAATCCATTGATTGTTAAACCCTAATTGCATGATTAATTGAATCCGTTTTTGCTAGTCTTGATAAACCATAATATTATGAGCACATAGAAATAGTATTGCTGAGACTTGCTAGAAATTGACTGATTGATTAAATGCCTTTAAGATTGATAGTCTCATTGTCCTCACAAGATTGAAATCCGAATTGATTGTTTTTAAGAGTAAGGCCGCATGAAAATTATACCTAAATATTGAGTGATATATGATTTGAGATGTCGAAAATCAACCTGGATTTTGCTGCCCTAAATCTCTCTGGAGATAATTATTTACGGTGGGCATTGGATACAAAGATTATCCTAAAGTCAAAAAGACTTGGTGAATGTATCATAGAAGGCAATAATGCCAATGAGAAAGATTGATACATGGCAATATTAATTATTAGCCATCATCTTATTAAGAGTCTCAAAGATCATTATCTGACTATAGAGAATCCTCTAGACCTTTGGACAGAGTTAAAAATCGAGGTATGATCACCAAAGAACGGTGTTATTACCAAAGGCCCTATTTGATTGGAGGAATCCCAGAATCCAGGACTATAAGTCCGTGGATGAGTCTATTCCTAGCTGGGCAAAATAATTGATTACTGATGAGAAACAGTGAATTGAGACCTCCTGGATTAACCCCATTACCTAATACCAATAAGGCCGCAGAAGAAAAAAAAAAAAGGTAACCACGTCCAGAATGATAGACCACACGGTCATGGCCGTGGAGGGTGGAAAGGACGTGGCCATGGCCACTATAACACATTTGGCCGTGGGAATCACTATGGCAGAGGCCGTGGGTATCAACCCAATTTGAGCCATGGTCAAGGCAGTGGCCGTGGTATATCCTTTAAACCACAAAGCTCGACCAAATCAGTGTGCCATAGATGTGGAATGGGAAACCATTGGGCTAAGATATGAAGTACTCACAAACATTTTTGTGACCTCTATCAAAGAGAGTCTGAAAGGGAAGAATCCTGAAACCCACTTGGTCTATAAAGATGGTGAAAATAATTTCGAACATGATCAAGATGATCTTATGGAATATGAGACTTATGATTGCCTAAAAGAATCAAGTTGATAATCTGATTTCGACATCAAACTTGTGTGATTGCTTTGCTTGTATGCTTTCTCTGATTTTTATCTCCTTGAATTTATTTCTATTACATTGTCTGCTTAGATTAAATGAATGAATGATTTTTCTATATGAGTACACTGAAAAACGCCAATATAAGTACTAAAGCAGGTATCGCCAGTCTGAAAGAAGACTATGGCTAGGCTAATATATTATTGCCTAAGGGTATGCATCTAGAAATCAGTGATGCCTTATATTCACCCAGCTCTAAGAGCAAGAGCAGCCTATTGAGTTTTAAAGATATAAGAATGAATGGTTTCCATATTGAAACAATGGGCGAAGGAAACAAAGAGTTCCTTCAGATATATGTATAAAATCGCCCAAGGCCATAATAAGTCCTAAAGACTATACCTGCATTCTCTACTGACCTAGACTATGCATAGATCAGTATGATAGAGGCTAAAAGCCTGCGAAAATATACACTTTATGGCACGACCGGATTGGCCATCCTGGTCCAAACATGATGCGAAAATTGATATTCAAAAGGCACACATTAAAAGATAAGAAGAGTTATCCCAAAGAATCTCACGTGTGTAGCATGTACACAAGGGAAACTCATTAGGCCATCACCAGTAAAACGGCTACGAGCCCCTTTTTCATAAATAAAGACTATATGTCTAGATAATACTGGTGAATACATGTCCCAAGCGTTTAAATGATTATGGTATGTCCATGGGGGTAAGTGTGGACAATTCTGTGATACATGTCCATACCAAGAACGGCTTGGCCGAAATCTTTTAAAACGCAAATAGCTGATTGATAGACCATAACTTATGAGGTCAAAACTCCCATTCACAGCTTGGGCCACACGAAATTTACATGCACCTAAGTTAATACGCATCAGGCCATTTAGTGAGCATAGATATCCCCTATCACAATTATTAACGGGTCAAGAGCCAGACATACCCCATCATAAGACATTTGGATGTGCTGTCTATGTACTAATTGCTCCACCACAGAGAACTAAGATGGGACCTCAAAAGGAGGATGGGGATATATGTTGGATATGATTCTCCCACAATAATAAAGTACTTTGAGCCAACTATGGGTGATTATATTTGAGGCCAGGTACACGGATTATTTTAAGACCAGGAGGAGAAAAAAATAATAAAGCTGGTAAAAGAATGGTAAAAGAAATAGAATGGAATCAACCATCAATGTCTTGGCAAGATCCTCGGACTAAAGAATGTGAAATAGACGTCCAAAGATTATACATTTACAAAGCTAGCTAATCAAATGCCAGACACATTTGCTGACCCGAAAAAGAATGACTAAGTCATATATAAACCAGCTTGTAAAGCACCAACGAATTTGATGTCCAAGAAGAGACACAGTCAAGTTGCTACAGAGTCTAGACAACGTATGAAACGTGGTAGACCAAATAGGTTCCAAAAGATAAGAATCCTCGGAAACAAAAGAAAAGTGCAGAGAATGATAATCAAAATCCAAATCCGAGGTTACTAAGGAAACCATCCTAGACATGGTGATAAGGCCGGCCGGCTCTAAGGTACAGGTACCAAACAATGTAGCTTGAGACGCCAAGCTGCAAAGTATTAAAGGTCCTGATAATAATGAATCTCAATCGATTATATCATGTCTGGAACATAATGGAACCAATAAGGAATGTCGACATAAGATGATTTATTTGCATACAAGGTAGCACTTGAATTTATGAATATAAGCGAGGATCATGAACCCACGTCAATATAAGAGTGCACACTCGTAGAACAGATTGGATTGAATGGAAACGTGGGGTTAAATAGTTTAAGGAAGAAAGGCGTATTTGGCCATATGATTAAGACGCCATATGATGTTAAAACCAGTGGATATAAATGGGTCTTGTGAGGATCGTGAGATATAAAGCTGATGTTGCACAAGGATTCTCACAAAGACCAGTAATAGATTATGAGGAGATATACTTCCATGTGGTGGACGCAAATACTTTTAGATTTCTCATAAGTCTGGCTATATAAGAGAGAAAATTAGACTTGCAGCAAGTTGATATAGTGACTGCATATTTATATGGTCCACTGGATAATGAAAGTAGTAGAGGGTATTGAGCTGAAAGTACAGCAAGTTCTCGAGAACAATATTGATAATCATCAAAGTATATGATCTGAATATCCTAGGAACATCTGGATACAATTTTCCAAACAGTTGAATATCTCAACAAAGAGTTTGAGATGAAAGATCTTGGAAAACAAAGTTTTGTTTGGGAATACAGCTTGAGTACATTAACAATGAAATCCTTGTGCATCAAATAGTATATACAGAAAAATGGTACCCAAGAGATTTAATATGGACCAGTCTCACCCATTATCTAGTACATGGGCGTGAGATCACTTGTTTTGGACACTGATCCATTCAGTCCAAAGGTGGACAATAAAGAAGTTCATTTAGTCCTGAGATGGACGATGCAGAAATCTTGTTTTAGACACTGATCTGATTGGTCCATAAGAAGAACGATGAAGAAGCCTTTGATTTTGGTTTATTTTATACTAACCAGCCCAAAGAAGGGTTATTTGGTTTTCTTGATTTGTTTTCAGACAGGTTATGTTTTACACATGGTGGTACACAAATATCACAGCAACATCATCCAAGATTTCGTGTGTGTGTATTTGAGGTCGATGACTCAATATGTTCGATCAGATTGTGGCATGGCCGATGGTAAAGAAGAACCAACTATCATGTTCGAGGACAAAGCATATTCTGCCCAAGATCTTCATCACCCACGGATTGCAGAAAATTGGGAGGTCCAAAGGACCTTCAGTAATGTCCAAATCAGGAGGAGTAATGTGGGTTGTACTCTTTTTTCTTCACCATGGTTTTGTCCCAATTGGGTTTTCCTGGTAAGGTTTTAATGAAGCAACATTAAAGCACATTACAAGCTCTAAATGGTTATGACATCCAAGGAGGAGTGTTATGAACCAGATTGTGGATGGCTAATAACCAAAAGATTATGATTTGTAATCTTTCCATTTATCTATGACAGTGTAATCTCCTATATAAAGAACCTCTATATTATGAATAAAGATAGACTTTTTCATTACTTTTATAACATTGTTTATATTTTCACTGAGTTTTGATTTTGTAAAACACTTTTTTTGTGTTGTCTGATTCTAGAAGGGCATGGAACCGAACATTCTCAGATTAAGTAGTTGACAGTTATGTTTCACATAAGACGAAGGATCTTAGAGCATCCACAACCATTAGAAACTTATTATCTAAGAAAAAAAATTATTAATATTTTTATTACAATTAATTAAAGTAATTAATTTTTATTTATCTTTTTAAATTTGAACTAGTATAAAAGTGACACATGGTCTGTGAGTTTTTTATAGGTTCTTAAAACATAAGAGTTTAGGATATTTTTCTGACATTTTTCCTACTTTTTGTATTTTTGAATTATTTTTAATTTTAAAATTTTGTGTTAGAACCTTCCAACAACCCTCTGTTGGAGGTGCTCTTATAGCCTGTTATTTCGCCACTAAATATGACGAGTTTTAGATGATGTCGAAAAGTTTATTTTTTGACGATTTTTAGATGTTTGTATACCTTCCAAGTTTCCATCATAATAAAATCCAATTTATACAATACTTAGAATAAATAATAACAATAAGAAATTTTTTTAGGAAAATAAAGTGAAGATAACTTTGATGATAAAAACTTTATAGTTATTATGGTTGATTGATTGTAAACATGTAGCTCAAGACGTTCTAGACACCCAAATTTAATTTATAGCCCAATATGTTAACCAATAAAATTTTCATTTAAAAAAATTACAAGAACCAAAAAGTCTTTATTAAAAATAAAGCAATTGTTGAAATTTTAATTTTAAGCAGAGCATTAATGTTTTGCAATTTTGTTCAATTGGTGATATACTCTCACTTACTAAAAAAGTGCTCATATACTCTTCATTTATTTCAATTTATTTTATTTTGTAAATTTGAAACTGGTGTAAAACATTAATGACAGATTCAATTAATTACGAATTATATCATTCCTATATCTTCTTTTTTTTTACAAGAAAAGGCTAAAACGAAACTAAGCCGATTCCTGATCCAAAACCCACCTCGGGGGAATTGAGCCAACATAAACCATAGCAGAAGGCTGATTCCTAGTACCTCGTGCCAGGTTATCCGTCATTTTGTTTTGTGCCCTCGGAATATGTTGAATAGTAAAAGGATGAAAAAATTCCTTACATCGCAGAAACTCCTCCATGTGTGTAGTGAACGCCGGCCATTCTGTTGGTGTAGACACCTTCTTCACCAGTTGAGAGCAGTCAATTACAAACACCACTTCTGAGATTTGAAAGGTCTTCATGCACTTCATCGCTCATATCAAAGCTTCACATTCAGCATGTAAAAGTGATAGACTCTTACGAATAGACATTGCACCCATCATAGTATCAGTTGATCCACCTTTTTTATAAACTCATCCTTGCCCTGTGCAAGAATCTTGTTCCCTCCATGCCCCATCAATGTAACACTTATTTACGTCATATGCAATATGGTTCTCCACAATATGTGGGGATGCCCGGTTTATAGAATTTGTGGTGTGAGATTCAGCCCACAAGACACTTTCTATTTCTGCAGTCCGGAGAAGATTCATTCCTAATTCAAATATAATTTTTTTTTTCTGTTGTTACTTCTCTTTCTTTATTTTTTGTTATTTTGGATTTTAGATTTTTCCCAGTTAGAAGTTCGATATATTTTTTATATCTCTTTCTTTTTTTATTTATTTGGCGATCTTTTTTTCACTTGATTTTCCTTTCATTGCATTTTTTTTGACAACGAACGACTATTCTATTATTCAAATTTGAGGTGGTCTGGATAACCAGACCTGAATAAAATAACCAATGGAACCGAACATTTTCAGATTAAGTAGTTGACATTTATGTTTCACCTAAGACGAAGGATCTTAAACTGCTTTTTCGCCACTAAATATGACGATTTTTAGATGATGTCAAATTTTTTTAACGATTTTTAGATGTTTGTATTCCTTCCAAGTTTTTATCATGATAAAAATCAAATTTATACATTATTTAGAACAAGGTGTGGGTCCGCACCTTATGTGGACTAATATATATATTTAATATATTTTAATTTTAATATTAATTTTAATGTTTATGTTAACTTATTTAATTTGACATAAATATTAAGAACAAATGTTTTTGTCAATTTTCTTTACCCAAATCGCAATTGCTCATTGTGTAAATTTATTTTTCTTGTGGTTTATACATAACTTTAACACTAGGTGTTTTGCTTGTGGGCTTGATAATTTTACAAAATTAGTAAATAAATATATTATCAGTTCAAAAACCATTAAAGTAAATTATTTTCATGCGTTTGATATATTTAATAATTAATTAAATATTAATTTTTGTATTCAATAAAGTTATTTTTATCTTAATAAAATATATTTTATTACGTAAAACAAACTTGAAAATATTCATATATACATAAAACTATATACAAAGATTTATATTTAAAAAAAAAATTGATGTAAAATAGTTTTGGATCACATAATATATAATTTTTGTAGATAATGATGACTATTAAATTAATGAAATTCCTTTTTAACGTGTGAGTAATTATATATTTACAAGTCTAATCTAATTATTTATTAAACGTAATGAAGACTTTAAATGCTCTAACTTTTAACGTGAGAGCAGAAATATCGCTTTAATAATAGTAGGGAGAATTGCCAAGTGTGACTCAAAACTTGGAGTCAAACCCAAAACAATACCCCAACTTGGGTCAAAGGCAAAAGTAACCTAAAAGGCTATTGAAATTACAACTATCCCCTTGTGACCAAACAAAAAAACGGAATTCTTTTTACGTTTCTACCCCTCGCAAGTCGTCTGTTTAGACGACTTGAAAATAAGTTGTCCAGACGACTTAACTTAAAGTCGTCTGGACAGTTAGTCTTAAACATAATTTAAAAATTTTGTAAAAAATATTTTGATAAGTGAAAAATGGGAATTATGTAATTAACATATGTCTTAGGAGGTATAAATTAAGATATAACAAATTTCAATTGTTTTCAGCATAGATGACTGAAAGTAGTGAGTCATGATATTCTTAAGTTTATGTTTCATCAACATATGTTGTAGTATTGTATGTGTTCTTAGGGTTAGATTTTGGAAAGCATTAAAACCGTTTTTGAAAATTTTTAAAATTACTTATGCGTGTTCATTTCTGTGTATAGTAAACACTATTTAAGTATAATTTGATTTTATAACGTGGTTAGTTAGTTAATCTAGTCATTTTAGTTTAGGGGTTCATTTTAGGGTCTAGGACGACTTAATATTTTGTCGTCTGAAAACAGACGACTAAATATTAAGTCGTCTGTTGTACATTATCAGCCAGAATAAGTCGTCTAAACCGGACCAAACCTTAAAGTTTACCAATGTAATTTTAAAGCTAACCGGATTATTTACCCAATATATAAGGTGATTTTTTTTTTTGTTTCATTTTTCGCGATATTCAGAAACCCTAACAGTTCTCTCTCAAAGGCGATTTCGAATTCCCACGATTTCCGAACAAACCATCGTTCTCAACATCGGCTATCTATCTCACTTCATTCTCACCGTTGTCGCCGCAGCTTCTTCTAACCCTAGCGCCGCCGATTCCTCTAAACCCTAGCGCCGCCGATTCCTCTAAACCCTAGCGCCGCCGCTTCCACTATTTCCGAACAAACCGTCGCCCTCGCCACCGTGGTCACCAACGTTCTAAACACTAGCGCCGCCGCTTCTTCTAAACCCTAGCGCCGCCGCTTCTTCTCTGTAAACCTTAGCGCCGTTTCTCTGTAAACCCTAACGCCGCTAAGTCATCAATCTCGAGGAAAAGATGAACATAAAACGTTGTCTCTATCAATTTACTCATTCTCACCGTTTCACGTTTATTTTTTCAGATCTATAACCGCAATGACGAGTACTCCAACTCCTTCTGCGACTGGAAGACTTGTAAGTAATTTAAGTCGTCTGGAAAGTCTTCCAACTGGACGACTTAGTAGATGACTTAAATATAAGTCGTCCATTTGGAAGACTTTCCAGACGACTTAATTATAAGTCGTCTACTAAGTCGTCTGGACTTATATTGTTGTCTTTGATTATTTTGCAGACAAAAAGGATGGATATTCCAGAACTCCCCCGTAGGTTATACACATCAGGGGAAGAACCAGAAGCCCACAATAGCATTTCGTATCATACGGATAACAGCAAGTTGCATACTGCTCTTAGGAAAGCTCTTACTGATGACGAATTTGAAGAGCTCAAGGAGTCGAGTTTGGGAGTTTTCATCAAGTTCAAGGAGCAGGGATTTGGTTGGGCTTCAAGGCTGGTTCACTACATGCTCAGTTTCAAGCTGGACATTAAGAAGAAGTATGAGATGGGGTCTCTCGTTGGTCCAGAACCTTTGAGGTTTTCACTGTTAGAGTTTGAAAACCTCACTGGTCTAAACTGCGAGTACATCGAGGACCTTGAGACACCAAAATGTGACGTTACCCCAGAGATGGTTTCTTTCTGGGGGATGCTGGGAGTTCATCTGGAAGCTGGCCCAACTACTGATCAGATAATAGCAGCACTGCAGAGATGCGGGGATTGGTCCAGGGAAGATCGCAAGCGGCTCGCGTACCTCTCCATCTTCACTGGATTCATTGAAGGGAGAAAGTTTTCAACCGCTACACGATCTACTCTGGCAAGGCTAGTGATGGATTTAGAACGGTTTGAGAATTATCCATGGGGGAGAGTCGCATTTAAGGTGCTGATGGACTCTTTGTGGAACAAAGAAATTGCTGGCTGTTACACCGTGGATGGGTTTATACAAGTTCTTCAGGTCTGGACGTACACAGCTATGCCGGAATTGGGTGCTAGTATTGGTGGTCCCAGAGCAGACAGTCCGTCTCCACCGATACTGGCTTACGAGGGCAGCAGAGGCCGCAGATCAATGAAAGCTGCTATCTTGAGTCAGGTATTTACTTCAATCCAAAAGACTGCGCAGACGACTTATTATAAGTCGTCTGGAAGGTCGTCCAGCTGGACGACTTATCGGACGACTTAATTAAGTCGTCTGGAAAGTCTTCCATCTGGACGACTTATTAGACGACTTATTATAAGTCGTCTGGAAGGTCTTCCAGCTGGACGACTTAGTAGACGACTTATAATTAAGTCGTCTATTTAGTATTTTTTTTCAAATATCTAACTCGATTCTTCTATTTACTGCAGACCCGCGTGATCAACTTTGTTGAGAAGGACATTAGTGAAATGTGGCCAAAATGGGACTCTGAGGTTGAGGACCTGCCCGCGGAGAACATCATTAAAGTCATGTATGAGCGGAGACCGTGGAAGTGGACCATGGATTGCTGGGAAGTCACTGGTACTAAGGTCAATACAAAACCTAAGGTTGTGACTCCATCAAAGAAGGCCAAAGAGATGGTTGTGTTGGAGGAGGAGGAGGAGGAGGAGGAAGACAATCCAAGACCTCGGAAGAAAGCTCGTAAAGAGGCTCCTAAAGTGGCTAGTGAAGAGGCTAGAGAAGACGCTAGAGGAGGGGTGACCAGAGAGGAGCGAGCGAATGTGCTTCCTGGATCACAACTTTTCCCAGTCTTGGAGAGAGCAGTATCACCTCTTCAAAACATCGGAACCTGATCACAAAGGTTTAGGAAGAGTTCTACCTGGTGGGGCGTCATATTTTTATGACGGATCAATACCTTCATTTTGCCAATCAAACAAGAAGTGGGGGGAGGACATTGATGATATCTATGCGCCAGTGAACTTGGACGACAAGCATTGGGTTGCTATTTGGATATCGATCCCTAAGAGGCACATAGTCGTCTGGGACAGCATACCTTCATGTAGTGTACCAGACGCATGGGATGCGATAATGGAGCCTTTTCTCCAGATGGTCCCTTATCTGCTTGTTGAGTGCGCAGCCACCGACGAAATACGGGTCAAATACGGGTTGGAGCCATACACATATGAGAGACCGCTGAAAGGTGTACCCACGGCCAACAATGGTGATTGTGGCGTGTACACTGTAAAGTACATTGAATGTCATGCTCTCGGTGTCTCCTTTGACCCTAAAGACTTTGCTAGGTGCAACGCAAAGAAAATGAGGGATAATATGGCGGTGGATATATGGAAGGAGCTTGTTGATCAGCATCTAAAAGAAAATGTGGATGGTGATAAGTTCGTGGGCTTGTATGATTAGATTAGTGTTTGTATTTGAACTTGTCTTTGTATTTGAATATATAAGTTGAACTTGTAAATATATAAGTTGTAAATATATAAGTTGTCTGGAAGATTAGTGTTTGTATTTGAACTTGTAAATATATAAGTTGTCTGGAAGAAATAAGTCGTCTGGAAGGTTTTCCAACTGGACGACTTACAAATAAGTCGTCTAGAAGGCTTGGACGACTTATTATAAGTCGTCTGGAAGGTTTTCCAACTGGACGACTTACAAATAAGTCGTCTAGAAGGTTTGGACGACTTGAAGGGATAGTAGAAGGTAGTCTAAAAATAAAATACACTTGAAGGGATAGTAGAAGGTCGTCTAAAAATAAAATACACTGGACGACTTAGTAGAAGGTCGTCTAAAAATAAAATACACTGGACGACTTAGTAGAAGGTCGTCTAAAAATAAAATACACTGGACGACTAAAAATTTAGTCGTCTGGACGGGTAATCAAGACTGGACGACTTAAATTTAGGTCGTCTGGACAACTAGTCAACTGGTTGTGTACATTGTGGTTTCGTATGGCCAGTTTCCTTGCAGTTTGAGCATCTCCGTGCCCTGTGTTTCTTCCTGGGTTTGTGTCCTCTCATCCTAGATAGCTCCAACCAAGATTGCCATCTTGATTTCTTCGGTCTCCCCCGACCACGCTTTAGTTCTGGAGGAAAGCATTCTCGTTCCTCAATATGTTGTGATACGATAGGATATATATTCTCTGAGTATCCTGCATACAGATAATTCTTTGAGTACAGTGGACATACAAGTGTGGAGATATGCAAACCAGCATGTATTCCAGCAGCTATAGCATGAGAGCAAGGTATTTTCTCCACTCCATAGACACCACAATCACACTTTGCATGTTCCAAATCAACCACACAGTCCATTTTGCCACCTTTGACAAAGAAATGCCATCCATCAATTGGTTCGACCGTCATCGTACCCGCTATCTCTTCTCGAACAGCAAGCAAGTATTCAACACCCCCGCTATGTTCAGTTGTGAGACTCAAAGCATCTTGTCTCCTTTTCCAATACCATTTTCCTAACTTCTGCCTTATGAACTCCAGCAGGAACGTAATCGGAAATCCTCTTGCTCGCTTCAGTGCGGAATTAATAGATTCAGCAATGTTGCTTGTTTTTATGTTGAACCTGTTCCCCTTACAATAAACCCTTGACCATAGCCTGACGTCGGCTTTCTCCAAATACGTTGCAAGTTCCGGGTTTGCACTCCGTATCTCAGCCATGTACCGGTCAAAATCGTAAACCGTGTGAGCATAAGCAGCCCCTTTCACTAAGTACATGAGATGTTTCCCTTTAAACTTTTTGACAATGTTATCTTGAAGGTGATAATAACATATTCCTCGGGTTGCCCAAGGAAACACCTTATCACACGCACTTTTAATGGCCTTGTGCCGGTCGGAGACTATCACCAGAGGCTTGTCATGAGATATACAACTAGCCAATTTTGTGAAAACCATTCCCAAGAAGGTATATCTTCCTCATCCACGATCCCAAAAGCCAATGGGAATATCTGAAAATTGTCATCTTGTGCGGCTGCAACTAACATAGTTCCTCCATACTTTCCACTTAGGTGAGTTCCATCCACCACAATGACCCTTCTCTGATACTTAAAACCTTTGATAGAAGCTCCAAAAGAGAGAAATAGATACTTAAATCTTTTCATAGAATCAAGTTCTATCGCCGTGATAGAATCAGGATTTGCAATGGAGATTTGCTCGAGATATGATGCCAGACGCGAATACCCTTCTTCTGCTGATCCTCTCACCAATCTTTGTGCATATAACAGTGCTCTGTATGAAGTGGTGTAATCAAGCGCCATGCCAAACATGTTCCTCATTGCATCAGTGATATGCTGCGGAGTTATCCCATCAATGATTCCAACACGATCAATGAAAAGACTACCTACATACTTCGGAGTACAGTGTCTCCGCTGAGCGATTCGGTCTCCCGCTGAGCATAAATGTTTTTCCACATACTTTGTTACCCAAAACGTGTTTGTCCCATGTTTGACACTCGCTCTGACCTTCCATCCACAATAGCTAACCGGACATGTTGCCACAACGAGAGTTTTCGTTGATTTGTATAATTTGAAAGAAAACTTACCCCTCACTGCTGCCAACCGCAGCTCTGAAAGCAGAGCACCCTTGCTAACAAAACTCTGGTTGACATAGATACTGGTACCATTCGATTTTCCTCCTTCAATAGCATTTGTCTTAGCATATGTCTTTTGGATTTCTTCAAAACAAATATTATCATCATCTTCCTCGTCCTCATCTGGAACCTTTCCATAAAGACTGTAATCCCCACCATTCTGATCCGTTTCACCAACAATAGAATTATCAGCATCCTCCTCCCCATTTTCCTCCTCCCCATCTTCTTCCCATTCACCAGCTTCATCATTATCACCAACATCTTCTTCCCATTCACCAGCTTCATCATTATCACCAACATCTTTTTCCCATTCACCAGCTTCATCAATATCCCTTTTCTCTGAAACCGTTTCGACCTTGCTGCGGCTTGATACACAAAGACATACTCTATGGGTTTTGAGTATCTCCAGCAAGTTTCGAACTTGTCTATCACTTGTAACATGAATGGGAAGACTGCCTGGAGCCATCATCATTTCTGCTGGTAATGAGTAGCTAATCTCCACACTCACTGTTCTCATGTCCAGGTTATAATCTTCTTGAGCCATTGCAACAAGTTCAGCATGTGTTGAATCTTCATTCAATAAAAACAATCTTCCTCCTTTGAGATCATCAACCACAAAATCCCAACGGAAATCTCTCAACAACCATTCTCCATACACTGCATGTAACTGAAAAATCATCTGCAAATATTCAAAATAAAACACATTAGTAAACATAGGGAAAAGGGAAATGAAGAAGTTCAATAAACATTGCCGCAGACGACTTAGCATTAAGTCGTCCAGAAGACTTAAAGGTAAATCGTCTAAAGAGGTCACTTTTGCAATTGAAAATTAAAAGGGACGACTTAATTCTAAGTCGTCCGGCTTTGTTTGTTAAAAAAAAAACTTCAGACGACTTATATATAAGTCGTCTACGAGAAACGGGCTAGTTTTGCATTTGACCGAATCGTGTCAGATCTTTGACTATTTCTGGACGACTTATAATTCAGTCGTCTCTGGGAAAGTTAAAATTTCAATATTTTATGAAAACTTGACGACTTACGTGTAAGTCGTCCTAGGTTAGTTTTGTAATTGAAAAATAAAACTTGAAATTTAACTTTCTCCAGACGACTTAGATGAAAGTCGTCCAGCTAAACGACTTAATTTAAGGTCGTCCGGGATAAGCAAGGTTTGACCAGAAAATTGGGAAAAATTCTGGACGACTTTGCTTTCCCCGGACGACTTTAAATTAAGTCTTCTGGAGGGACGACTTTATATTAAGTCGTCTGGTTAAAGTTAAATTATGAAGTTTTATTTTTCAATTACAAAACTAACCTAGGACGACTTACACGTAAGTCGTCAAGTTTTCATAAAATATTGAAATTTTAACTTTCCCAGAGACGACTGAATTATAAGTCGTCCAGAAATAGTCAAAGATCTGACACGATTCGGTCAAATGCAAAACTAGCCCGTTTCTCGTAGACGACGTATATATAAGTCGTCTGAAGTGTTTTTTTTTAACAAACAAAGCTGGACGACTTAATTTAAGTCGTCCGTTTGACCAGAAGACTCATCAGTAAGTCTTCTACATACAGATGACTTACTAGTAAGTCTTCTACGCGAACAGATCTTGAAAAAAAATTCAAATTCGTACCTTAAACTAGGTGAGATGACTTCGTTTGCACACAGGGTCTTCTCCAACCACCCAGAACCTCAAACGAAAGCAACCGTAAGTCAAAACGAAAGAAATATGGCTCTGCAACCATAGCCCATATTTTGAATCAAAAGCTTGAGTTTTTTGGATGAATATAGAGAGAAAGTGAAAGAAATGTTGTTTTTAGTTCATAACAATTGAAACAGAGAGAGTGTAAAGAGATTTACGTGCATTAAAGGGCATTAAAAGCTCCAAACAGTTCGTACAAGGTTGTTGCCACTATTCATTGCAGTGGCAGTATTGTAAATACTTGAAGAAGATGAGGTTGAGACAGTAAAGAAGCCATTTTCGAAAAAAAAAAAAAAAATGTTAATGGCATTTTCGTAGATAAAGTGCAGGTGTGGGGTTAAAATCTCAAAAAAAAAAGGAGTCAAAAGAAAAGGTTAGTTTTCTGTTTGACTCCAAGTTTTGAGTCACTTTTGCAAAAAGCCCATAATAGTATAAACTAAGTGTTCTCTTTTCAGTTATATCAAATTAATAATTTTACTTGATTAATGTTTAGTTATGTGTTTTCTGTTTTTTTTTTTAATTTTAACTTTCTTATTACAAGGTATTATCATATAACAACACAATATATATATATATATATATATATATATATGAATTATCTTTTATTTGTAAAAAATATATTAGGTTTTAGATAATTCTTATTATTATTAATTTTAATCACTTATTAAATCAAAACAATTTAAAATCGTTTTTATTTTGGAGCTAATTTATATATTTTATTCATTAAAGGTATAAACGATATTAACCACTCTATCTTTTAACGTGATGACTCAAATGCGAAAAATAATTTCGCAAGTAATAGTATATAGTTTCTTATAATATTGAAGAGAGGTAATATTTGTGTAATCTAACATTGATTGTTGGCTTGAGTTCGAGAGTTTTAGAGTTTGTTTATGAAGTGTTTTGAATAAGAAGTAGATGTTAGATCTTTCAAAATTTCCAAAAATTATTTGTCAGCGATTTAAGTGCAAGATCACTTACTCATATATTATAAAGAATACGAAGGAGAAAGTCCTCAGGTTAGTTTTACATGTTCTCGACAATGTAGAAATATGCAGGGAATACGAAGGAAAAAGTCTTTAGTTTACTGATTTTCCCTTTTCTAGAATATGTATGTCATGATTTCTATATAATCTTTATTATACACACAAAAATTTTATAAAACACAAACACATAAAACATTAAAACCAAAAGCATCAATGGGAGACTCACATCAAAGCACACATGAACCATCACAAGAACGAGGAAAAAGTTCATATATATAGTCCTGAAGAAAATAAAAATTTGATAAAGCTACTTTTAGATGTTGTTGCTTTGGGTTTGCATGACAGTAATAGCACATTCAGCAAATTTACGGCGGAGAGACGAATTCTACCTACCTTCAATCGATTGCATGGATGCAGCAAAATTTATCAACACTATCCAAACATAATGAAGATCTTGAAAACATAATATCTAAACGCGGCTGAACTTCTTCGCTTTAGATCTGGTTTTGGCTGGGATTCAACCACACAAAGGTTTACGGCTCCGAAAGAAGTATGTACTGAATATTTAAAGGTAAAAAAATTCATAAGACTATATTACTATTTTTTTGGTTATGTTAATTTTTTTTATTGTAGGCACATCCGAATTTCAAAAAAATTAGTGATGAAACCTTCGAAGAATTTGATGATCTCAAAGTTATATTTGACAAGAATATAGCGACGGATATGAATGCTATTGGATTAGGTGATACTACTGATGCACAACCAACAGTTGGAGTTGCAGAAACATAAAAGGAACAAACAAATCGTGGTGAACAGTTTTCTTTTGATATCCAACAAAACTATGAATCTCAATCATCTTTTTTTTTTGCAGCCCTGCAAATGATACTGTGGAAAAGCTTCCTTTAAGAAAGAGACAAAAGACTAGTCCTCTTAAGAAAGTTGATGATCTGTTCACTCAAAAAGAAAGTGTAGAAGAATCTAACGAGATGAATGCTTTGACAACAATCACTCGCAAACTCTTCAATTTGATAGAAGGAAGAGAAATAAGACAAAAACAAGAGGCTGTACAAAGAGAAGCAGAGAACAAGAAAAATAATCTATGAGAAGCAATCAAAGAAGTTTCTGATTTGGAGGAACATGTACGTTACGATGCCGTTAAATTGATTCATCAATTAGGAATGAAAGACGTATTCAATAGCATGTCCGTTGATGAACGTTGCGGATGGATTAAGCATAACGTGATATTATTTTGATTTAGCTATTACTTATATGTGGTTTTTATTTATTTACTAGGGGTATTCCGGCGCTACGCGCCGGATTCGGATGTTGTTTTTTCTTTTGAATTCATTTAGTTTTATTTTCATTTGTTAGTTGTTAGTCCAATCAGGCATAGAATTATTAGTTCTTGACAATTAAGAATTGAGAGTGTCTTGACCTAATAATGGATTTTGTGAGTGCATGTTAGGAGATCTCAGGCCTGGAGTCTTTGGCTTTCGAAAGCATGTGAATGCATTTTTGATTCCTCCTGAGTGAAAATGTTAAAAGTTTTAGGTAACGTGGGCGATGCATTTTTTTGGTTTACGGTTCTTATTTATAAGGGATTTCTTTTTTCTTTTTCGAGGTTTGTAAAGTTTATTGGCTTATCCTAAACGGAAAGGTTATGGTAGGAGGTTAGTACATAAGGGAGTAATGAATTTCAAAAGTATAGCAAACAACAAATTAACTTTTTAAAAATATTCATGATAGAAGAAATATTCAAAAAAAAAACAATGATATATTTTTAATCTATGAGCAATGTAGTCGACAAATTTCTCAACTCTTATGAAGTAGTAACAATTCTTGCATGGATGATTTGTGTTTTGGAGGTCGCAGCTTCTTGGGAGTTTGAGTCTGGCCATGTTCTTTAGATATAAGTCCTCCAGCGGAATAAGATAGACACTGAGTGTTTTTTTAATTTTTCTCCAGCGACGATCAAATGTAGATAGTGTGTGTTCCCAATCTAGGGTATCCATGATATTTTTTCCTTCTTTGTTTTTTCCTGTGCAAGGAAGTAATAAACCACAAAGATACGTACCCTTGTTGTATTTTCAATTTGCAGAATTGTGCAGGTGATTGAGTGCTTCGACTAATCTTTGATGGAAGAAAAACTGATTTATCCCCTCAACAAAGTGTGCTTCAGGGTTGTTGTTTTCTAACAATAACTCCATCAAGTGTTTGTGATGGGAGACCATCCTCGGTGGTTCCGATGCAAAATATTTGAGGCTTCGGTTGTGGAAATAAGATGCGGGCTCCGTGTCAGAAGTGTCTTCATTTGAGGTTTCCACGGTTTGGTTAACATCCGGCTCAGATTCCATATAATTGGAGATGTCGTTTGAATCTTGATGAGATGAGGGGTGAGGGAGATTTAGAGGGTTATCCATTTTTCTAACTTTATTTGTGTGTACGAAGATCTGCATCTAGGAATTTTTATAGAGCAACGGCGTTTAAAAATCATGATACGGTGTTATTAGCATTTAGTTTTTAAGATTTTGTTTACATATTTGTCGTTGATTGCTCGGTGGAGTCTTAAGGATCAAACGGAGTCTACATCCGATCGTTGAGATGGAAGGTTTAAGGATCAAATGGTTTCTGAATATTTGTCGCTGATGGCAATGTCAATGCTTTAGGGTGGAGTCTTAAGGATCAAATAGGTTCTGAATATTTCGGATCACGGGCGTGCAACAGGAGCCTCTCTGCTTTGCATGCTGAGATGGAAGGTTTACTTTGGGCAGCCTCATGTATGAGAGACATGAGGATAACCTCGATACGATTCGATACGTACTTAGACAGACTACAAATCCGGTGGATTGGCCAACATTCGCGACAGAGATCGAGGTGTTCCAGAGATTACATGAGGATTTCGATGATGTGAGTATGTCTCAGTTCCTCAAAGTAGGAATGGTCAGACGGACGCATTAGCAAAAGAAGCAAGGACCAGAGGCTACATATAGACCCGGTCAGACAGAGGTGCTTTTTGGAGAATCGGCTTGTCTGATCACCACTTGATCTAGCGTAGATGGGCAGCTGAAAAAAAAAATTATCGTTGGATTGCTGGAACTTTGGTTTTGTTATTTAATTTGATTTGATATAAATCTTGACTGATTTGTTTTTTTTAATTGTGTATGTTGGTTTGAATTATGGTATGGCAATTTAGTAGTAGTGCAATGTTATATTTTGGGACGTTCGCGGCGTTTGGTTTAACTGAAAAACCGAGAACAGAATATGTCGTTTGTGCGTCGGTTTATTGTTTTGTGTATAAGTTTGACTGAATTTATTTTATGAAGGCGACAGTGGTTACAAAATTTACAATTCAATTATTAAATGTTTTCCAAGCGTAAGTGGCGTACAGAATTGAGTACTTGTTTTGGTTGGATTTGTTGGAGCTTGTGGTGCAAGTTATTGTAATAAAAGGATGTGGGGTAATAGGAAAATTCATGTAACATTTATGTCGTGATACTGGTTTAAAGCAGGGGAAGATGTACTGTTTGTTAGAGCAAGTAAACAATTTTTTTTTTTTTTTATAAAACGAAACAGGCTACAAAGCAATCTTACTCACAATCACCTAAGTTGAATTCTATTTCTAGCTTCTTTTTTATCACCGTAATGCAATTTGCAATGACTCTTTGCTTCCATATGCTTTCTTACAGCTTCTAAGCTGCTGAATGCATGGCACAGCTCGCTGCAGTAGAGACACATGAAGTCTCTCTTAACCTGAATCATAATCCATGGTATAAGAGGAAATAAAAGTTAAGAAAATTCAAAGCTTTACAACAATGCTTAACTGACGAATCTGAACCTTAAGACCGAGGTAAGTGAGAAGCCCTTCTGGATCTTTTAGATACTCAACATTCGGAACAAAGAAACCATGGTGCTTGTTTGATCAAAAAAAAAAAAGAAACCATGGTGCTTATGCATGTCTGCATCATCTTCTCCACCAGCTCCTGACTCATTCACATTCAACTTAGACAAAGAATCCGAGGCCTCTTCTTCGTCCGCATCAGCCAGTTCCTCATCTGAATCTGTCTCCACCTACTCATTATCACTCTCCTCGTTATCTTTGTTCTTGAAAAGGCGAGGAAGTGGCGTGACTATCGCTACATCCTCATCTCCGTTGCTTGCTGTCCCTTGTGAAACGCGCAAAACGTGTCTCCAAGACTTGCAATGCTGTTCATGAGCCTTGGAACTCCTGTAACTTTTACCGCAGACTCTGCAGGTGTAAAGCATAGGCCTTTCATCTGATTTTCCTTTCTCCATAGCAAGAGCAGATTGTTTAGCCTCAAACAACTCTTCTGTAACCCCAGGAGCTCCAGCTACCTAGACGTATTCAAAACCTCAACAATTCAGATGCCACACATCAAGAACAATGATAAAGTAAAACCATCTCGATGGAAAAATGATAAAGTTTTGATTTTTTTCTCAGAAAATTTAATCTTATCTAAGCAAAACTGTTCGAGTAGAATTTTCCGACAAACAAATAAAAAAACGACAAAATATTGACCTTGCGCTTGAGATTGTAACTGTGCCAATCGGAGCTGTAATGAAGCTTTCGTTCTCGAACTACATGTTACACGCGTTACATGTTAAGCCCGGCATCTCAAGCCCTCTCGATTGATTCCAATGGCAAAAAAGAGAAATGAACAGATCAATCGATTCCAAATATAGTCGTAGAACATACTTAAAACATACGAACCCGACTGAATCTTCTAAATATCGTTTGAGTTGAACTGTAGATCGGATCATCACTCTAACCTTCTGTGTGCTCTCATTGTGAAGGCCGCCGCTCAAGAGAAAGACGGAGGAAGGAACCCTAATCCCATGTGGGTTTGTAACGTGTCTGCAAAATTCTGGGCTTAAATTAATAAAAGCCCGGTTAAAATTAAGGGACGTAGAAACCCGGCAGAAAGCAAAAATCGAGAGTATCTTAATGTGTCGACACGTCTCGCGAAATGCCCCACTCTCCATGATGATGTGGCGCAAGGATGAGAGAGTATAGTCTATTTTATTATTATAGTTAGATAGATTATTTACTGATGTTGGATCTTATTATATGTTGGTTTTTTTGCATTTTATTACATCGTTTTTAGAATGAAATTGGTGTTGGTATCCTTTGTTCTTGTTCTGTTTTTTTTTTTCCATCGAAAAGCTATTCTATTGTTCAAACTTGAGGTGGCCTGGGTAACCAGACCGGAATAGAACAACCAATGAAATAAAGTACTCTATGGAAAGACCTCGCAGTCCTAGCTAGGAAATCTGAAATCTGATTCTGTGCTCGTGGAATATAAGTAATCTTGAAATCCGGGATGCATATCTTCGGGGTCTCTATCCTTTCGAGTTCTGTCGCAAAGCTTGGCCAAACATGAGGCTCGTTGATCATAACAATCAAATCCTTGCAGTCCGTTCCAAAGCTTTGACAAGTCGAATGCTGGAGCATACTCTCCATCGCCCATCTCAGTGCTTCCATCTCTAATTGTAATGCAGACTCTCTTCGAATGTGATTCCGTGTCCCCATTAGTTGAACGTTCCCTAAGCAATCTAGCCAGACCCATCCATATCCACTAAACTGTGCAGTAGATGTCCATGACCCATCTATCATGCAGATATTCCTCAAGCTTAAGACTTGAGGTTCTTCATTATTAAGGTCTTGTGGGGCTGTTGTTATCTTATTTGCATTAAACCAGACTTGACACTCACTCTCCGCATAACGAACTAGCTCCAAAGGATCTCTATCTATTCCCCTAAATAGTTTATCATTTCTGGTCTTTCAAAGGCACCAAATTATCCATGGATATGGGTCCCTGTCTAATCTTGGATCAACAATGTTATTCTTTCTCCAGAAGAGAAAATCCATATTCGCATAGATGCTCGGAAGAGGGAATACATCTTGACTCGTTGGTGTCGCTGAGAGAGACCAAGCTTGTAAAGCTGGTGGACATTAAAACTTGCATGAGTTACAGATTCTTCTGGCTCTCCACATCGTGGACAATAGTTATCACATCTCATGTTACGCCGTACCAGATTCCTCGTCAATGCCACATAACCAGTTAACAGTTGCCATATAAGATGACAAATCTTTTGTGGAGCTTTTATCTTCCAAGCAAATGTTACGCCGTACCAGATTCCTCGTCAATGCCACATAACCAGTTAACAGTTGCCATATAAGATGACAAATCTTTTGTGGAGCTTTTATCTTCCAAGCAAAGGCTTGAAGATTTGCTATACTAGGTTCCAAAACCTCCTTCTCTTAATCAGCCTCTAGTAAGTTGCAAGCTACCCAATATCCTGATTTGACTGTATACTGTCCACTTTTAGTAAAATTTCAGCAGAAAGTATCCCGACGATGAGTGGTGCTTATGGCCTGACACCTTATGTCAGGTATATCAGAAGGGTCAACATAGTTCTCCAGTAGCCCAACAACCCATTATTTCAAATCCTAGTTGATGAGATCACTGACTCTCATATTCGGATGCAGTGATGGGGCCAAGGGTCGTGCGGGTCTAGCTGGTGTTGTCGGAATCCAAGGATCCTCCCACACCTTAACCTCATATCCTGAATGTACTTTATGTCTGATCCCCAACAATAGTAATTTCCATGCTGCTGAGATACTGGCCCACACATATGATGAGTTGTTTACAGAGACTATTCGTAAAGGCGAACACATTCTGTAGTATCTTCCCTTTAATACTCTAGCCACCAGCGAATCAGGCTATTGCACTAACCTCCATAATTGTTTTGCCAGTAGAGCAAGGTTAAACTCATGGATCATACGGAATCCAATCTGCCAATACGGAATCCGATCCGCCTTCCTCCCGTGGTTTGCAGACCTTTTACAATTTTGTCCAATGAATCCCTCTATTTTTTTTTTTGGGGGGGGGGGGGGGTTGAGCTCCACCAAAATTCTACGATAGCACTAGCAAGGTTTTCGCATATCTCCGTGGGAGCAGGAAAGTAGACATAACATATGTCGGAAGTGCTAACAAGATAGATTTAATCAGAACCTCCTTTCCACCTTTTGATAGCCATTTGCCCGTCCATCCATTCACTCTATGCATTAATTTATCTTTCAGAAATGCAAAAATTTTGCACTTGGATCCGCTAATATCTTCTGGAATTCCTAGATATGTTCCCATTCCTCCTTCATTTTGGATCCCTAAAGCACCTTTAACCTGCTGTCTAGCATTTGCGTTAATCCTCTTACCAAAGAGCAGGGGGATTTCTCAAAATTAATGCATTGTCCTGATGCTTGTCCATATTTCCTGACTACTTTCATCACTTCTTCACACTCACGGGGCTCCGCCTTACAGAAGAAAAAGGCTATCATCAGCAAAGGGAAGGTGGGATACAGAAGGACACGCGCGTGTAACGCGCATCCCCGTTATCTTCCCTTGGTTCTCTGCATGATTAAGAAGGCTAACGAGCGCTTATGTGCATAGAATAAAGATGAAAGGAGACAAAGGATCTCCTTGACGTAGACCTCTCTCTGGGACTATATTACCTCTCGGTTGTCCATTCATAAGTACCTTGTATTTCACCGAAGTAACACACCTCATAATTCAGGTAATCCATATCTCAGAGAACCCCATCTTCCGCATAACTGCCTCAATGAACGATCACTCCATTATGTCGTATGCTTTACTCATATCCATCTTAATGGCCATCCTTTTGTTTCTTCCGCTTGTCTTAGTTCTTAGGGCATGGAACATCTCTTGGGCAATCATAATATTGTCTGAAATTTATCTTTCAGCAACAAAGGCCGACTGTGTTTCTGAAATTCTATATGGTATAACTTTTTTCAATCTCTGGCATAAGACCTTGGAGATAAACTTGTAACTGACGTTACATAAGCTGATGGGTCTGAACTAGGACATCTCATTGGGATTATTCATCTTTGGGATGAGGCAGATATTTGTGTCATTCAAACCAGTCGCCATCAAAAAAATATTGATTCACCATATGAGTTAAATCATCCTTCACTATATCCCAAAATTTCTGACAAAAGAGAGTTGTCATTCCATTTGGTCCAGGAGCCTTTTCTGGATGCATCGCAAAAAGTGCTAATTTGACTTCCCACTCAGTGACCGGAGCTATGAGACCAGTTTTTATTGGCTCAGAAATCGTTGTGGATACCTCTGATAACGCATCCGCTATGTCTTCTGGGTTGAGGATTCAAAGATCTGCCTGAAGTAACTAGTAGCAATGGCTACCAATCCTTCTTCATCCTGAACAACATTTCCATTTGCATCTCTAAGCTGTATGATTTTATTCCTAGCTCTTCTCTGCTTTGTCAAGGCATGAAAGTATTTTGTGTTTCTATCTCCTTCTCTTAGCCAAAAAACTCGACTCTTTTGCTTCCAGAACATCTCTTCTGCCTTAAGAGCATCAGAGAGTTCCTTCAAGGCTTCTGCTATTTCCTCAGTCGTCACATTATCATTCGAATACAGCCCCTCATCCTTCTCTTTAAGTTCCTCCACTAGTTTCTCTGAGTTCAAATTATGTTCCCTCCTCCACTGACTCAAGGCTTTACGACAACTCGCAATATGTTCCATAATACTTGCATCGGACGGTAGATCTGGGGATTTCCATCCATCCATAATTGCTTGCCTAAGTTCGTCATTGTCCTTGCCTTGCATACAAAATAGACAAAAAAATTAGAATAGTGTTTTCCTTTTTAATTTTTTTTTTTATTTTTTATTGAATGTAAAGTATATGTAAATATGTAAAAGTTTGAGATTTGCACGCAATACAGTTTTCTTCGATTGCACAGCATGTTATTTTTATATCAAACAAGTAATAAAAAGAGGATATAAGCGTTAGATAGAGTGTCCACGTAGGCGAAAATAATCGGCGAATGAGAAACTATATTTTTGCCATGTCACCTCCTCTATTTGTTTTTACAAAATGATCCTTTAACTTTTTACTTAAACATTTATAACCAAAAATATTTTTTAGTGAAATAAATTATTTATATAAATATAATTATATTTTTTATTTACATAATAGTTTGTAAAGAAATATTTAGTGTAAATAATATCATAATTTTATAAAATACTAAAATAAATTGGGTTGGTTTTCAACTTTCACAAATAAAAAATATTATTTGTAAACTTAGAAAATAATATATCAAGAATATTCTTTTTCAGAAGAGAAAATAGAAAAATACATTGGAGACAAATCCATCTCTATTATGAAATTCCTCTATTTTAGAAAAAAAAAATAGAGGAATACATTGGAGATGGTCTAAGGCATGGCTGACGTAAATGATCGACGTTGAGATTTCAGCTTTTCCTATTCTTATTATTCTAATGTTTCAATATAATTTGAATATTCCTTTTGCTTTATAATATAATGGTTTAAATGTATTTTTGTTTCACTATATAAATTTTTTTTATATTTCAATATAACTTTATACTTATTGGATATTGTGTGGCCAATTAAATTATGTAAATTACTGTGTAATTGGTTAAATTTATATATTAAATGACAGTTTTCTAAAGTAATAACTTTTAAATATTACAGATTTTAATTAAAACTGGAGGATATAAGCCTGAGATAGAGTGTCCACTTAGGCAAAAATAATCGGCCAATGAGAAACTATATTTTTACCATGTCACCTCCTCTATTTGTTTTTACAAAATGATCCTTTAACTTTTTACTTAAACAATTATAAACGAAAAATATTTTTTAAGTGAAATATATTATTTATATAAATATAATTATATATTTTTTATTTACATAATAGTTTGTAAAGAAATATTTAGTGTAAATAATATCATAATTTTATAAATATACTAAAATAAATTGGGCTGGTTTTCAACTTTCACAAATAAAAAATATTATTTGTAAACTTAGAAAATAATATATCAAAAATATTCTTTTTAGGAGAGAAAATAGAAAAATACATTGGAGACAAATCCATCTCTATTATGAAATTCCTCTATTTTAGAAAAAAAATAGAGGAATACATTGGAGATGGTGTAAGACATGGCCGACGTAAATGATCGACGTTGAGATTTCAGCTTTTCTGATTCTTACTATTCTAATGTTTCAATATAATTTGAATATTCCATTTGTTTTATAATATAATGGTTTAAAAGTTTTTTTGTTTCACTATATAACTTGTTTTCATATTTCAATGTAACTTTATATTTATTGGATATTGTGTGACCGATTAAATTGTGTAAATTACTGTGTAATTGATTAAATTTATATATTAAATGACAGTTTTCAAAAGTAATAACTTTTAAATATTACTGATTTTAACTAAAACTGATTACATTTTGAAATAGATAGAGTAATCTATAAACTAACTCTATATAGATATGATGACAAAATTGTAAAGTGGTCTCACTTTGAATTTCTCTCATTCTGTGCATTCCTAATTGGAAGGAGATAATCAACATCTAATATTATGTTACTCTCAGTATATTAGAAATGGTCGAACCGTAAACTAATTAAGGATGATGTAAGGAAGACATAAAGATGTATTTCAAGTTATCACTAATATAGAATCAATTGACAACAACTTAATTATGTCTAGTGTAGGACAACAGAGAAGAGTTTCCATACGTTCTAATATTATAATATCTCACTATATTAGTGGGTAAATCAGTTTTCTCTAACACAAATACTCACTCCATTGTTGGAGTTTAAGCTTTTCTGTACATTGATGATATTAGTAGTTTGATCCCAAAAAAAATAAACGGTCGAACTGTACGTTGTAATTAGAGAAAGAAAACAAACAAAAATCAACCGAAGACTTTTAAGGTATATGAAACAAAAATTGGAAATAGAACAAAAAATATACACAGAAAGAAAGAACTAGTAAAATAAAATCATAATATAATTTCCATAATTGATAGTGCTTAGTTACACTAAAAAGTCTAAATTTGCAACATACACAGTTGTATTTACATCTTCAAACCTATTATCTTATTAAAATGATTTTAAAAAAAGTGTCAGCATGAAGAGTTAGAAAGTATGAGATAAAATATAATACATAACGTTAAAAATACATTATCACTGATCACTAAAAAATCATGTTAGTAGTAATAAAAATGAAATGACAACACATTTATTAAAACCATATAACGGCACACAACAAGGTGTTATTAAATATACAAACTACAAATTAAATATGCTCAACGCAAACACACATAAAAATGAGACTTCATATTTGGATATATTTAAATAAATAATTTTAAATATATTATATTCTTGATAATTTTAAAATTACTTAAAAAGAAACTAAATTATTAAAAAATTAATATACAAATAAAACTAAAGCAATATTTTGTAACGTCAAAATAATAAATGAATGAAAAATATATTATGTTAATAAAATAGACTTTAGATTTTAAAGACTTTTAATTCATGTAATATTAAAAAAATTAAAATTTGTTTATTTCAATTAATAGTTTACCATTATATATATTAAAATAATATTCTAGATCGATATTCAATTGTCAGTTTTCAATTATTACACGTAAAAAATATTATTAAGTACGTTTTTTTAAAAGGGGATTTTATATTTTAAGTAGGTTATTGGAGTACTTTTTCTTTTCGTGAATTTATTTGAGATGAGATTCCGATCTTTTAAACTAAGATCATTTATGATCTATACATAATTATATTTTTTTTACATAACTCTAAAATCTCGGACTTGATTCTTCATATTTTATTAGTTAATTGTGTTACATATAATAGAAATACTTACTTCAAACTAAAAATATATAAAAAAAAAATCAAATTTAAAAATTAGTTATATATAATTTAATATACAAAAATTCGCATACAAATAAAAATGATAAATGTAACAAATTTAAATATATTATCGAGAAATGATCTAGTTTATGTAAAATCTACATACAATTAAAAAGTAAACGTTTAGCACATTAAAATTTACATATTTACGTATCTATACAAGCACTTTTTAATGTAAAGTTTACATAAATATAAAATGAAAATTGTGCAACTCAAGAAAACTTTACTAACCAAAAATGTATAATTTACAAAAATAATGATTTAAGTTGCTTATGTAAATAATGTATTTGCCTTAATCTTTTAGAATGATACAAAGGAGTTTATATACAGAGGATGTCATTAGTAGTTTCCTAAAACAGAGGAAGACATAATATATAAATGATACAAAGGAGTTTATATACAGAGGATGTCATTAGTAGTTTCCTAAAACAGAGGAAGACATAATATATACAATTGATTCTCATATTTCTAATACGCCCCCTCAAGATGGAGTGTCCGCAGTAACTCCAATCTTGTCTCTGAGTTCTAGAAACCTTGCACGCGAGAGAGGCTTTGTCAGAGCATCCGCTAGCTGGTCTCGTGTGTTAACGTGAAAGACACGTAATGCTCCTCTTGTTACCTGACCTCGGACGAAGTGGTAATCAATAGCAATGTGCTTCATTCGAAAGTGGAATACCGGATTGGCACAGAGAAACGTCGCACCTACATTGTCGCAGTGAATGAGGGGCGAAGAAGGCAGCTGTATCCCAAGCTCAGTTAAGAGATTGCAAATCCAAGATAGTTCGGCTGCAGTGCTGGCGACAGCTCTATATTCCGCTTCAGTCGAGGACCTTGCAACACCTTTCTGTTTCTTACTTGCCCATGAGATTGGGTGTTTACCCAAGTAGATGATGAATGAGTTTGTTGAGACGTTGTCATCGGAGTCCCCAGCCCAATCCGTGTCTGAGTATCCATGTAATATCAGCCTGTTCGTCGCAGAGATGTAAATACCATGAGTGGGTGTACCTGCTAGGTAGTGTAATATCCTCTTTGCAGCTTGCCAATGTTCGTCAGTGGGTTTGTGCATGAATTGAGACAGACTGTTCACCGCAAATCCAATGTCTGGTCGAGTGAATTGCAGGTACTGCAAGCTTCCTATGAGTTTTCTGTATTTTGAAGGATCAGTGAGAGAGGTTCCAGAGTTGAGATGGAGTTTTGGAGAAGATGCCATGGGTGTTGTGACTGGACGAGCATTGGTCATGTCATACTTGTGGAGGACATCGAAGATGTACTTCCACTGATTCAGATGTAAGCCAGAGTATGTACGATGTGCATCAATACCCAAGAAGTAATTGAGCTCTTCCGGGTCTTTGACAGAGAATCTCTCAGCTAGGAGTTGTAAGACTCGCTTGATTGACAGTTTTGAATTTCCTGTAACCACAATGTCATCAACATACACGAGTAAATACGTTAAATCCGATCCCCTTTTTAGAATAAAAAGAGATGTGTCTGCTAGGGAGTTGTAGAATCCTAAGCTGAGAAGGAACGAACGGATTTCTGTGTACCAAGCTCTGGGAGCTTGCTTGAGCCTGTAAACCGCTTTCTTGAGGTGACATACATGATCCGGTTTATCAGAGTCAATAAAACCCGGTGGCTGCTCCATGTAGACCTCTTCAGTTAACGTTCCTTGGAGGAACGCATTGTTAACATCCAGTTGTTGTATAGGCCAACCGCTACTGACTGCAATGTCCAGAACCAAACGTAGTGTGGTAGATTTGATTACCGGACTGAATGTATCAGTGTAGTCTCGTCCATGTTGTTGATTATACCCTTTTGTGAAGAGATGATATTTGCAGCAACGATGTGAACCATTGGAGAAGAACTTATTCGTGTAGATCCAAAGACAGGCTATGACATTCTGGTCGCGAGGTCGCGGAACAAGTTCAAATGTGTCATTACGCGCAAACGCATCTATCTCAGTCGACATTGATCCACGCCACCTCTTATCTTGTAGCGCTTGTTTAAGAGTAGCTGGTTCCATCGGGATAATAGATGATAGTGCAGCAGTGTAGTTGTATTTGGGATTGGGCTTGACTATCTGGTTTTTGCCGGCGAGTAACCATGCGATGTTGATTCGGAGGTGGGTCTGCATTATCAGAAGCTGAGACAGAGCTATTTGTAGTCGTGGCGTCCTGTGTCTGTTGTAGAGGCGCCGGTTCCGAACTTGTCAGCGGTTGTTGCGGTTGCACAGTTGAGGTTGGAGGAGACAACTCCGGTGCAGCAGTAGGCGGAGCTGGTGTGCTTAATGTTCCAGTAGAATTATCCTGTACCTGCAGGGGAGGAATCAAGCTCGTGGTTCCCGTTGGTTGTACGAATGGCGGTTGGTTTGGAGGTATTGAGGAGGTTCTTATAACAGTAACTAGTGGTAATGGAATATATGGTGGTTCGTCTGTGGTGTTTGGGGCCGGAGATAGTGGTTTCTTGGATTTGAATGGGAAGACGGTCTCGTCAAAAGTGACATGTCGCGAGACATAAAATACGACCAGAGGGAGTGTGTAAGCAGAGAAAGGCACTTTGTGACTGAGAGTATTCGAGAAAAACACAAGGCATTGATTTGTCCTACATTTTGTTTGCATTGTAAGGTCGTAGCCATGGATAACAGAGGCATCCATATACTCTGGTTTTGAGGTAGTTGGGTTGGGTTTGGAAGAGTTTATGGAAGGGAGTCTCCATGTTGAGGACTGGTGTGGGAAGCCGTTTTATGAGGTAGGTAGCAGTGGCGAAAGCAAAAGGCCAGTATTTCTTGGGCATGGCCGAATGGGTAAGGAGAGTAAGGCCAGTTTCTACTATGTGCCGATGTTTCCGCTCGGCAATACCATTGTGTTCTGGAGTGTGTGGTGGGGATGTAAGGTGATTGATGCCAGCTTCTGTTAGTAGAGATCGCAAGGCGATGAACTCACCACCATTGTCAGAGAACAAAGTGCCTATCTTTGTGGAGAATTTGTTTTCGACCAAGCTTTTGAAAGCTTTGAATATTTCCAGGGTTTGGGATTTAGTTTTGAGAGGGTAAAGCCATGTATATCTGGTGTAGTGATCTACCAAAACTAGGTAGTATTTGAAATTGTCAAGGGAAAGTATAGGAGAACTCCACAAGTCTGAGAAAATGTATTGTAATAGTTTTGTAGAAGTAATAGAGGATTGAGCAAAAAGCAGTTTATGAGATTTATTGATTGCACAATCTGAACATAATGTGTTTTGTGTTACAGAGTTGGCAATAGGTAAAGAAAAACCGGAAACAATAGACTGAAGAATAAAAGAAGACGGGTGTCCTAGGCGAAAGTGCCAATCAGACATTTTTGGTTTTGGTGAGGGTGATGCGTAAAAAGACTGAAGGTTTGGTGTTTGGGTTGGCCATTCGTACAACTCATCCTTGGTCTTTCCTTGGATCAACAGGACACCCGAGCTCAATTCCTTCACCTGAAAGGAAGCAGGGAAAAAATCCACCGAAACATTGTTAGCATTACACAACCGGTAGACAGAGATCAAGTTCTTTTTGATATTTGGAACACAAAGAATGTTATTGAGTCGCAACTGTCTGGTGATAGTACGTAAAGAGAGAGAGACAGTATGAGATATCGATAAACCTGATCCGTCACCAATGAGAACAGAGTCCGAGCCATTGTAAGGCTGCGCGAGCTTCATGTTCTGGAGTTCACTGGTGATGTGGTGTGTGGCTCCAGAGTCCATCATCCAGGCGTTTGTGGGATTCTGAGCAGAGACAGCCATGTTGGCTCGTGGTTGTCACGGTTGGAACGGTGAGGGGTTGTAGCCAGAGTTCAATGATTGAGCGAGTTGAGGACAGCGTCGAGCATTGTGGCCGAAAACACTACAGATTTGACATTTCCCTTGGTATCCTTTCGAAGACCGAGAGTCCTGTCGTGAAGCATTGTTGTAGTGTTGCTGCGGTTTGTTGTTGTTCCAGTTTGAATTGTGGAAGCGGTACTGCTGATTGTAGTTGTTGTTCTGCCGTGGGCGAGAAGTCGCAACGTTTGCAGCTACTGGAATCGTGTTGAGAGTAGTTGCGTTCATGGAGAGTAGCTTGGCCTCTTTGTTGATCAACTTCTCATGAATCTCCACAATCGAAGGCGTAGTGTCTCTACCTTCAACCTGTTCAACCACTGATTTTAGTCCTCCGGGAGCCCATCAATGATATACTCGATCTTATCCTCATGATCGAGCGATTTCCCAAGTAGAGCAAGCTGATCAAAACGTGTAGTCAAACTCCTCATGTAATCATCGATCGTCTTGTCTCCTTTTGTGAAGGTTTTGAGTTGGGGACGAAGTTGTTGAATGTGGCCACGGCTCGGCGTAGCATAAGTCGCACTTAGGGACTTCCACACATCTCGGGATGTTTTGGTGTTAGTCACCAACGCTTGGATTGATGGAGAGAGTGTGCCAAGGAGGCCACTGTAAATAAGGCGATCTTGGCGTCGCCATTTGGTATGATCAGGGTTGATCGTAATGACATCATCGAGAGTTGTTGTCTTGTCTAGTTCAGTGGTAGTGCCGTCAATATAGCCGGCAAGATTGTAGCCATCAAGCAGAGCATGGAAATGAAGATTCCAGGTCATGAAGTTGGTGGAGTTGAGCTTCGTGATGTTGACCATGTTGATGTTGAGAACGGATTTTGAGTCATCGATTTGTTCTGCAATGGTCGTCATGATGGAAAAAAAAATTAGGGTTTGGCGGCTAGAGAAGTTTAGGGTTACCGATGGCTCTTGATACCATATAAATAATGTATTTGCCTTAATCTTTTAGAATGATACAAAGGAGTTTATATACAGAGGATCTCGCTAGTAGTTTCCTAAAACAGAGGAAGACATAATATATACAATTGATTCTCATATCTATAATAGCTTATTTTTAAAAAATAAAAAAGAGAAACCCATCAAAGAAAATAATAAAACTCTCGTGCTTGTTTTTTTTTTTTTTGACGTCGAAAGGCTCATTCTATTACTCAAACTTGAGGTGGTCTAGGTAACCCAACCGGAATAGAACAACCAATAAAAAGTAACTCCCTATCGAAGGATCTCGCAGTCTTAACTAAAAAATCTGAAATCTGGTTCCGCGCCCGTGGAACATGAATAATGCTGAAGTCCGGGAAGCATATCTGTAACGTCTCTATCCTCTCCAACTCCGTCGTAAAACTTGGCCACGCCTGAGGGTTCTTTATCATTGCAATTAGTTCCTTACAATCCGTCCTGAAGCTCTGACATGTTGAGTGTTGAAGCATATTCTCCATATCTCAGTGCTTCTACTTCTGAATGCAAGGCTGATTCGCGTTGAGTGAAATTCCTTGTTCCCATAAGTTGAATGTTCCCACCACTGTCCATCCATACCCATCCGCATCCACTGAATTGAGCAGAAGATGTCCAAGATCCATCTAATAAGCAGATATTACCCAAGCTTATGACTTGGGTTACCACAGGGTTATTATCCTGTACCACTGGTTGTACCACTGGTTGTACCACTTCGTTAGCATCAAACCAGGCTTTGCATTCACTTTCTGCATGTCGAACTAGTTCCAAAGGATCTCTATCTACACCCCTGAAAAGTTTGTCATTCCCAGCCTTCCAAATATACCATATTATCCAGGGATAAGGATCCCTGTCTAGTTCTGGTTCAATAATGCTATTCTTCCTCCAAAATAGATAGTCCATATTTGTGTAGACACTTGATACGGAAAATATATCTGGGCTTGTCGGAGTCGACGATAATGACCAAACTTGGAGAGCTGGCGGACATTCAAAAACGGCATGGGTTACTATTTCCTCTAGTTCTCCACATCTTGGACAGTAATTGTCACACCTCATATTGCGTCTTGTTAAGTTTCTCGTTACTGCCACATGACCAGTTAACAGTTGCCATATAAGATGACATATCTTCTTCGGCGCCTTTATCTGCCACGCAAAGGCTTGGAGCTTAGTGATGCTTGGCTCTAGAACTTCCTTCTCAGCCGATGGCATTAGTACATTCTGAGCCACCCATTATCCAGATTTAACCGTGTATTGGCCATTCCTTGTGTAGCTCCAGCAAAAAGTATCCCGACGATGAGTTGGGCTTATGGCTAGACTCCTTATGAGAGGTATGTCCTCAAGACTGACATAATTCTCCTATAGACCAATGTCCCATTCCTTCGATACCTGGTCAATAAGATCGCTGACTCTCATATTCAGGTGCATAGCTGGCGCTATGGGAATAGCTGGCCTCGCAGGAGTCGTTGGAACCCACGGGTCCTCCCACAACTTGACTTCATACCCTGAATGTATCTTCTGTCTGATCCCCAGTAATAACAACTTCCTTGCGGCATAAATGTTTGTCCACACATAGGATGGGCTGGTAAAAGTGTTCGCTCTTAATGGAGAACTCAATCTATAGTATCTTCCCCTCAAGACCCGCGCAACCAAAGAATCAGGGAATTGAACTAGCCTCCATAATTGTTTTGCCAATAGCGCCAAGTTGAACTCATGGATCATACGGAAATCGATCCCACCTTCCTCTCTTGGTAAGCAAACTTTTTCCCACTTTGCCCAGTGTATCCCTCTTTTTGGTGGATTTGAACTCCACCAGAATTGTGAAATGGCACTAGCAAGGTTTTCACATATCTCCAATGGTAGTAGAAAAGTAGACATCACGTATGTCGGTAGACCGAGCAAAATGGATTTTATCATCACTTCCTTCCCTCCTTTCGATAGCCATCTGCCTGTCCATCCATTCACTCTATGCATCAACTTATCCTTTAGAAATGCAAAAATTTTGCACTTGGAACCACTTATGTCTTCTGGGATACCAAGATAGGTTTTCCCTCGTTCTGTATTCCAAGCACATCTTTAAGCTCTTGTCTCATAGTCACATTAATCCGCTTACCAAAGAGTAAGGACGATTTATCAAAGTTAATACATTGTCCAGATGCTTTGCCATATTTCCTACCTACTTTCATTACTTCTTCACATTCACGGGGCTCTGCCTTACAGAAGAAAAGGCTATCATCAGCAAAGAGAAGGTGGGATACCGACGGACACGTGCGTGTGACGCGCATCCCTGTTATCTTCCCTTGGATCTCTGCATGATTAAGAAGGCTAACAAGCGCTTACGTGCATAGAATAAAAATGAAAGGAGACAAAGGATCTCCTTGACGTAAACCTCTACCTAGAACAATATTTCCTCTTGGCTCTCCATTCATAAGGACCTTATATTTCACCGACGTAATACACCGCATTATCCAGGTGATCCATGTCTCTGAGAACCCCATCTTGCGCATGACAGCTTCAATAAAGGACCATTCCATCATGTCATATGCCTTGATCATGTCTGTCTTATGGCCATTCTCTTATTGCGTCCACTAGGTTTAGTTCTGAGAGCGTGGAACATCTCCTGAGCAATCATGATGTTGTCAGAGATCTGTCTCCCAGCAACAAAGGCCGACTGAGTCTCCAATATCAATCCTGGTAGCACTTTCTTTAATCTCTGGAATAAGACCTTAGAGATTATCTTGTAACTGACGTTACATAAGCTAATGGGTCTAAACTGAGCCATCTCATTAGGCCTCGTTGTCTTCGGGATGAGACATATATTTGTATCATTCAGTCCAGTCGCCACCGTCCCCTCAAAAAGGAATTTATTGACCATAAGAGTCAAATCCTCCTTTACTATATCCCAGAATTTCTGATAGAAAAGCGCAGTCATCCCATCTGGTCCTGGGGCCTTCTCTGGATGCGTAGCAAAGAGCGCCAGTTTGATCTCCCATTCAGAGACCGGAGCTGTAAGGTTATCATTCATAGCACCAGTGATCGACGCTGGAACTTGAGAAAGTGCGTCTTCAATATCCTCTGGATTCGATGACTCAAAGATCTGTCTAAAATAACTAGTAGCAATGGCTACTAATCCTACTTCATCCTCAACTATGTTTCCATTCTCATCTAGGAGCTGTGTGATCTTATTCCTTGCTCTTCTTTGCTTTGTTAAGGCATGAAAAAATTTCGTATTTCTGTCCCCTTCTTTCAGCCAAAACACCCGACTCTTTTGTTTCCAGAACAATTCTTCTGCTTTAAGAGCATCAGAGAGTTCCTTTAACGCTGCTGCAATTTCCTCTGTTGTAGCGTTATCATCAGCGTACAGATCCTCCACCTTTTCCTTAAGCTCCTCCACCAATTTAGCCGAGTTAACATTATGTTGTCTCCTCCATTCACTCAAGGCTCTCCTGCAACTAGAAATTTGTTCCATAATAGTCTCATGAGAAGGAAGATCAGGAGATTTCCATCCCTCAAGAATAACTTTCCTTAGTTCCTCATTATCCACCCATCTTTTATCTAACTTAAATTTTCTTGATCTCCTCATTGGCTTTACGAGGATGTCTGCAAGAATCGGACGATGATCCGATCCCCATAGCCTCATATACTTCACAGTCGAGTGTGGAAATTTTTCATGCCAATCTGCGTTTCCTACTGCTCTATCTAAGCGACATCGAACAGTTGCTCCTCCTGCTCTCTTCCCTACCCAGGAGAGCATGTCCCCCGTGAAAGGAAACTCCAACATCCCACAGTCATTAAGCATCTGCTTAAAAGGGAGGAATGAACTATCAGGACGTTGTCTCCCTCCTTCTTTCTCATTATGACATGTGATTTCATTAAAATCTCCTATCATGAACCAAGGTCCATTTCTTGTTGTTGAGAAACGCGTAAGACGTTCCCAAACTTGATCACACCTTTCAAGTACAGGTTCCCCATAAACAAACGTCATATAAACTTTTATTCCATCAATGACTGCCTCAATGTCAATCATACGGTTATTCGAAAATAAAACATTAACACGATCCTGGGCGATGCTAAACCTCCGCTGAGTCCAAGTGGCTCAACAGTAAATAAATGATCAAATCCTAAGTCGGCTTGAATGTTTTGCAACAGCAGCCTTCTGTTCTTCGTCTCAGAAAGGAACACAAGTCCTGGGCGATGCTTCTGACACATCTTAGTAAGGCTTCGAACTGTGAGGTCGTTCCCAATCCCTCGACAGTTCCAACTGAGTGTCCTCATATCTGATCGTGGGATGGATTTTTGGAACCCATCAAACCATCACTTGTTGACGAACCACCTCTCAGCTTTTTTGAACTTTGGTGACGCCTTGATTTTCCTGCATCAACATGAGACGATGTCAAACGCTTCCGAGGAGATCCCCGACGAAGAATCTCAAATTTCCTACTCGTAATGCCCAAAGAGACATTCGTTTTTGCACCATTCCGCCTGCTCCTAGACGGTTTGTCATCCGATCTTCCTATCTTGACTGAAGCTTGACGAGAACCCAAACTATCCATCTCCGTAAGTTCCTGACCTAAGAGATCATCATCACGCACGTCACACTCCATCATCTCGCCATCATGCGGATCAGCAATCTCCATGTCACTCAGGGCACCTATGATCTGCTTATCCCCAAGTCCCTCTTGTAGCTCCTGATCAATTAAAGCAGGAAATGAAAGCGCTCGAGTAGCTTCCTTTAGATGTTTAGTTACATTTTCTTCTATAGGGATATCAACCCGAGATGGCGTAACAATGGTACTGGCCAGTCCTCTTGTTACCGGAGCCTCTGGTGATCGCATTGCCTCAGAACCTGCTTGCCATCACTTCATGTACCCGCCGAATGTTCATATGGAACAATGTCTTGGCTAGTAATGGGTGGCTCCACACAATATTCTCTCTGGTCACCTAGTGATTTCTGTCTCCAAGTAAGTGCGGGCTTTCGGTCATATGGACCTGTACCAGCGCGTGATCCACCATATCTATTACTCCTCGAATGATCGTCCCGTCTACGCATGATCCTATCAGAATGAGAGCGACGATAGTTGCTTTCTTCATCATACTTCCTATCGCTAGAATCATATCTCGAGCCGCAAGATTGGTTGTACCTGCCGTGGCTTATCTCATTACCGTAACGAGGTTGCGTTCCATTATTCTGATGCGAGATAGACTGATTGTGCCTCTGGTCCAAAGGGACTTGCACTCGAGTGAAAACACCATGTCGCTCTGTCTGTGGTTGTATCCTATTTTTGACATCCAACGACGGGCAATACTCCTTCTCATGCGTTAACATACCACAGGTTGAGCAATGTTTGAACAACATTTCGTACTTGATTTCCAACGTGACCTCATCCCCTTCCGGCGACTCACCCTTACGCGAGAACTTTAAAGGTCAACGGGTATCCACCTGAATGAGCATACGACCCTCGGTATGCTCCACTTTGTCGACATGTCCCAATCGCGAACGTATATTGCGCAGATTTTGATCCGTCCATAGGTGCAAAGGGATCCCTATCAGACGCACCCAAAATGGGATTATCCATGGATAGTCGTCGTGAACAATTGGCTCCCAACGGACCAACACCACCATACAGAAATTAAAGTGGAACGGTCCCTGCCGAAGAACCGATTGCAGGTCTTCTTCCGTTGTGAAGTTTAAAAGAAACTTCCCATTACCCAAATCATTAGCCGTAATGCGATCAGCTAAACCCCAATGCAAAGGCATTTTATGGAGTAGTTTCTCCACGTTTTGTTTCTTTGGATTAAGGATCTTTCCGATCAGTGACAAGCTGAATTCATCAAGGATTGTAGGATCATCCTGGCTAGTGAGCTTGATCGGTTCATCATCATCGTCGTAGAGTATTCCTTTCCCCTTAATGTCCGCCATATGAGCAGAGTGATTCCTATGAGAGGACCCCATACGAAGGACGTAGGATCATTACGACAAGGATCGTATAGATCAGGTTATGGAGAGAGATGAATATATTTAATCTGATCGTAGGGAAACAGAGCGGCTTCAACTTGCAGTAGAACGGAGAGAGATGTAGTGGAGCAGAGGTCGCCTTGAATCTGAATCGAACGTGATGAAGTATAACGTAGAGAGATGTAGCTGAGGATCGTCTAATAATCTACACGTCAATGAACGTATTGATTATGTGGAGATCAAAGTTTCAATGGAAACTTTAAACTAGGAAACACGAGAACAGAGATCACGCCATGAATCTGTCGTTACTTAGGAGAAAAAAAATCTGAAAGCCTTGGTTTATCAGAGACCTCTGTCCGATCACAAGGAGTGTGGGGTAATCTCCCTTGCGATGGAGAAACCAGAGTACAGTCCGTCGAGATGAAGGATCTACGTCACCGGAAGCTAGATCTGGAAATCGCCTTCGTCATCCCCTCGTGCTTGTTTGATAGCTCTTTCGTCAAAGCAATATATTATCAAACATGGATCCAGAATTTTTTGGGCAACAAGAATCAGAAGAAAAAGAGTCATATTTGTCGCATGAAGACGATGAGTTAGATGCCCTTATTATTTTATTGGTGGTCTTCATTTTCTGTCAGATGATGTGTTTGAAGAAGTGACAACGTGAACTTCAGTTACAAATTGAACGTCCCAGTTATTAAACGGGAAAATTAGAAGATTGGGCAACTTTTAAGTTTGAATTAGAAATTTGGGCAAGCCCATGTTTTAATTAGGTTGTTGGGCAACCTAGTAGGAGAGAGAAGAAAAAGTGGACAGTTTTAACCTTTTTGCCCAACAATCTTGAGCTGAAATTCGTGGGACCAGGCTATTTTTTGCCCAGAAAAACTTGCCTCAGGAATACCGACACAAGCGCGCCGGATGTGCGTGTAAGAGACGAATTGAATATTATATTATTTTAATTTAAAAAGGAAACATGGTATTGGGCTTCGTTTTTGGGCTATTTGACCCCAAAACTTAAAGGCCTTATATGTGATGATTTCTCGCGGGAAACAACGGCTCCAAGGTGGACGAATGGCCATTAATGACTGGTGACTTTGGAAAACATGTGTTTTACTTTAATTTATTAATTAAAAACATGACAACAATTAATTATTTAATACAAAAACGTATCAACCCTATCTCTTTGTCTGTCTCCTTGTTGAGGAGTAAAAAAGGCTACCGAACAAGGGAACTTGAGGCAGAATTTTACACACAGAGGCATGAGCTGCATCCGATATGGTGAGGGAGGAAATGGTATGGCGGATGGTGGGTGTTCTGTATCTAGCATCGAAGGTAAATCATATATAAGCCGTACACCATTGCATTTATGACATTATAGTTATTGCTGAAATCATTTATTACAGATTTGAGGGTGTTCGGAATTCAGGTGTTTTTTTGTGCGAAACTATATTTATTGCTTCTGATTAGCACATTGAATTTTTAAATAAATTTATGTTTTATTTTTCGTAGGTGTTCACGATTTATACATCGTTGTAATCTCTGGACGGTGGATTATGTACGACACTGGTGACTGGGATTTTAAACTTGATAGCGACCGTATGGGGAGGGCTGTCTATGCGAAGTTGATAACTTCTGTTGAAGACTTGGAGCGGGCCATTATTGAGTCATACGGTCTAGTTGGAATGTCTGTTGCCGTTGAGATGTCATATTGGCTTGGTGAACACGGATCTTGTGCTGTTGGTGAAAGAGAAGCTCCTGTTCAAATTTCCAAAGATAAGGATTTCGACTTGTTTACTTCGGCACGTAAGGTGGACAAGTACATCAACGTATTTGTCACATTCAAAGAGGAAATAGATGGGAAAATCCATTTTCTGAGGCCAATGGGGAATCTTTTGAAGTCCAAAGAAGTTGCCAGCAGCAACGAAATGCAAGTTGGGAGTACGTCTGCTGATGTGCACACCCGGAATGAAGTTAATGACGGTGAGACTGATTTGACCGAAGATGAAATAATTCTGATGGGAGTTGCGGAAATTAAAGCAGTTTATGCCTAAAATGGTTTTGGGATGCGTGAAGTGGATGGAACTGCATGTGAAGTTCAGAATAAAGTGGAGACAACTGAAGATGCTGCGTTAGGGGAAGGCGAAGATGCCGACGATGAGGATTATGATTACAATTTATGGCATGATTTTGTTGGACGAAATTGCGAATGGGACGATGATAAGGATGAGGATGGAGGGGTAGGTGGTGGTGGTCGAACAAACGTAACATATGGAGGTGTACGTGGTGAGGTGGTGACTAAAACGAGGAGTGGACGAACTAATCCTTCTTCAAACAAAGGCAGTGGTTCATCTACAAACAAACAGCGTACCGCAAACCCACCATCAACTTTTGAAGATTACATAGATGAGGGTAGAGATTACATAGGCTCATCTAGGATTTCGATGGAGAATATTGAAGAAGCAAGTAACAATTTAGCTGTCAAGTCAAGTGATCAAGTGGCCGACACTAAGAATCATTCAGATCCAAATCAAGAAGAGGACCCAAGTTTGGACAACAGCTCCCAAATGTTGGTTCTCCAGACTCCTCCAAAGCCGTTCAACATGCATACTCGGGAAGTTGACGACAGGGATGATTTCGTTGGGCAGGTCCCTCAATGTGTTTCGTCTAGACCGACACATGATACATCTGATGGAGAAGACGAGGATGACGACTTTGTCGAACCGGTACCTCAGTGTGTTTCGGGTGGTCAGACACATGAAACCCTGGTTGGAGAAGACGAGGATGACGACTTTATCGAACTGGTACCTCAGTCTCGAAGCCGTGAGGAAGACGCAAGAAGACGTCGTGAAAAGGATAAGGCTGATGACGAATCACTCATGAAATCCGTTAGAGCCGTTGAGCTATATGGATATGAGGATGTAGAAGCTTCGTCTAACAACGAAGCAGTTAACGATTATACCGTCGATGATATTGACTTCACTCTAGCAGATGCTGATATGTACACTGGGAAGCTATTCAGTAGCAAGCAAGAATTCAAGATCAGTTTGCACATTTATGCCTTAAAGCAGGTGTTCAGGTTTAAGTTCCACAAACATGCATTTAACTACGTCGCAGCGAAATGCATTGATAAAAACTGTAAATTTTATGTTATGGCTAAGCAATTGGGGAATCTTCGACATATCAGGTGAGGAAGGCGTAACTGAAGCATGTCTGCACATCTGATGCTAAAGCGCAATATAAGAAACATGCGACGTCGAAAGTAATAGCTGCACTAATGAGATCGAAGTATGAAAGGCTCCAAGCTGGACCGCGCGCATCTGAATTACCCGAGATGCTCCGGAGTGAGTTCTTGTTTACGGCCACATATTGGAAATGTTGGAAAGCAAAAGAGTTAGCAACTGTGGCTGCACAAGGAACAGAAGAGAGCTCTTACAAGCTCCTGCCGAAATATTTTTATGTTGTAAAGTATGCAAATCCTGGGTCCATTACTAATATCAAAACTGAAAAAGATGATAAGGGTCAGACAAGGTTTAAGTACGTGTTCATGGCGCTGAAAGCTTGCATTGACGGGTGGAAGCATCTACGGAAGGTTATTGTGGTTGATGGTACTCATATGTTTGGAAGTACAAAGGGTGTTTAATAACTGCAAGTGGGCAAGATGCCAATTTTCAGGTATTCCCTATAGCGTTTGCTGTTATAGACAATGAAACAAACGAGTCTTGGAGTTGGTTATTCGAATACTTAAGGTCTACAAATAATTCCATTAATTACTCACTTTTATTACTCAACATTCATAACTAGGGATGTCAAATGGGCTTAATGACCATGGGTTAACCAAGACCAACCCCAAATGGTCTGACCATATTAGGCCCAATTGACATCTCTATTCATAATTCCATTAATATTTATCTTTACTCACTTTTCATTGATTAAACGGTATACGAATACTGAAGGTATACGAATACTGAAGGTATACGAGAGAAAATGGTATACGAATACTGACGGTAAACAAATACTGACGGTATACGAATACTAACGGTATTCGAATACTGACGGTATACGAATACTGACGGTGTACGAATACTGACGGTATTCGAATACTTAAGGTCTACGAATACTGACGGTATTCGAATACTTAAGGTCTACGAATAATTCCATTAATTACTCACTTTTATTACTCAACATTCATAACTAGGGATGTCAAATGGGCTTAATGACCATGGGTTAACCAAGACCAACCCCAAATGGTCTGACCATATTAGGCCCAATTGACATCTCTTCATAATTCCATTAATATTTATCTTTACTCACTTTTCATTGATTAAACAGTATACGAATACTGAAGGTATACGAATACTGAAGGTATACGAGAGAAAACATATAACATTGACGAATACTTTAGGTCTACGAGAGAAAGCAGATAACATTGACGAATACTTAAGGTATACGAATACTTAAGGTCTACGAATACTTAAGCTATACGATAGAAAACAGATAACATCGAGGATAACATAAATAAAGTCCTAGAGGATGTGAGAAATGTTGCAGCATATCCAAAATAGCCTGCAGTTTTTACAAGAACCTTCAAAATCGACTGTGTAATCATGGCCATAAAGGCAGCTTGGTGACTTGATTACCTCATCATCCAGAAATTTGAAAGATGCACCATATCTGTTCATGTATGGCGCTCCAAATGATATCAATCGCCACTCTAGATCAGCTCCCAGTCCAACTATCACATCCGAGCGAAGGTCATAGTGATTAGCTTCGAACTGCTGAAACAGTTTACTGGCTTCCTTGTCATTGCCAATACACACGTTGAAAATACCGACTGCTAAAGTTGATAAATCATGATTTGGGACATTTGGTTGCAATATTCTAATACATTTCTCAGGACCTACGATCAGTGCTACATAGAGCCCTTCATAGTAGATAGCGTTTGTGTTGCCAGCTGTTACGCACTTGATGAAAAACTCTCGAAACTGACCACCAGTGCAGATTTGACATGTTGCAAAGGTGACCATTGGCTGAACATTACACTTCCTTAAGACGGAGGATTCGTGGACAAGTGCATAACCGCGTTTCCCAGCCCGCAAAATACCACCAAGATAGTAGAATGAATCCGCTCCCACCATCTCTATTATTTTACACAAAATTTCTTCTGGAAGATTGGGGATGTTTAGAGATGCCATACTATTGAGTTCTGTTGGAGATGTTTATCAGAAGCATTGAATATGTATATATAGAATAAAGAAATAAACAAAGGAGTCTTATGAGTTACTAGGAAAGTTATTGTCCCCTCCGACATTTTGTACCTAACACACTCAGAGAAATAGTTATTGCAATCAATTTTTAAATTTTACACTAATACTTATTAAATGAAACAGTAAAAACACCAACTACTTCTGAAATTGTTTTCCTTTGAAACAAATAACTAACACACTATGGTGAGATCTTGCATGGATATTATACTCTAATAACCCTAAACCCTAAACATGCAACCCTAAACCCTAAACACTAAACCCTAAACCCTAAACTCTAAACCCTAAATATATAAGAAATACGATATAAAACCTTCAAAGATAAACTGATCTGTTTGAATTATAGTGTCTGGATGAATGAAAATATACAATAACCGTTAACAATTCGGTTTAACAAACGAAATGAAGCAGGCAGTATACACGTCTTCAACCATCGTTTTGAACTTTTGCGTTTCCAATAAATTCTTCATAGGTATCCATCGCGTATTTCTGACGGAATATGTCCACCTTTTTGTCATCGATCTGCCCCATATCCTCATAGGAGTATCCCGCTGCATGCATTTCCAGAAATTTGACCGCGCATGGTCCACAGTCGCCAGACCTTTCGTTGAAGTAAATATTGTCTGGACGCACCCATGAAAATGCTTGGTCTTCTTCAGGATGACTACTATCGGAAGGAGGCGAAAACGCAGCTAAGACATGAGGCAATGCGCGTAGAAGATAAGCCATGTGCTTGTTCACCTCATTATCGGACTCATTAAGGGGAATGTTGCAGTCCAAAATCTCCACTTGTCTGCATGTCAAGTTGATCACAAGACCAACCCAATGATCTTTTCCCCACATCATTGGGGCGTACACCCTGTCCACATCAACCAACAACACCTGCTTGTCATTCCGACGCGGCGTTTTTCCGGTGAAACTGAAACTGACAAGCCCTCCCCAGTTGAATCCCAATTTATCTGAGGCCTTCTCGAACTCTGCGAACTTTGATATGATGCCCGCAATACTGAAGTAGTCTACAAATCTGCACCTCCGACTCAGATAATTGCGTCCATGTCGCCTTACTAGCATACTAATTAGCACAGAAATGTGCTGAAAAATATGTACAAACCATTAGAAAAATATGTACAAACCACTTGAATAAAACGGATTAAGTTCTGATGAATGGAATACCTCGGTACTGACCCAATTTGTTGGCCGCGCCAACGACAGGAAGAACTTATTTGAGACATGGATCCCAATAACAATTTCGAATTCCCTGAAATTTGAGAACAAACCAAAAGTCAATATTAAACATTTGACAGTCCAAGAAATTTATACAGTATATCCAAACAACTTACTGTGCCGGTTTCTCGCTGAGAATTGACTGAAACTCTTGAAACTGTGCTTTCTCCAAGTCTGCTAAGGGCGTATATTTGGGTTTCTTGCAGCTTTGGAAAAGCTTCTTCAATCTCTTGTCTGGGGTGTACACTCCTCCAATATTTGTTGAACGTCTCGGAATACGCTTCGTCTGGAGGTCATCTTTTTTGGTTAAGCTTATTGGAATACATTTCCCTTCTAGCTCTGCTTTTTTTAATGACCTAGTCAGATATCGACTCAGCTTCGAATTCCCAACGTCTGGTGTGCGACATTCCGTCATCGGATCATCCTCTGGCGGTGTCTTGTAATCTTCAGAATTTGTCGGTGACGCTTTACCACCTTGTTCCTCCGGCGGAAGGACGTAAGATTCAGGATGAGACCAAACGGTAAGCATCCTACAAGTGTTCTCCTGTGGATCTTTATAGACATTGTCACTCCGTATCCCCTTTTCAACCTCTTCTGCTAACAAATTTAGCCCTAATATTGGAGACTCATCTCCCCCCTCGCCCTGACAACGTTCAGATATAGCTCATTCAAATACTTCGATTCAGATGTAGTTTAACATTAAAATACCTAATCAACATAATCTGTACACCCGGCAAAATTATCTTAACACTTGACTAACTAATATGAATACCTCTGATCTCTCACCTGAAAACTATCAAACAGATCAGTATACCTGACTACTTAAGCTGAACACCTCTTAAATTAACCTGAATTCCAGACCAAACAAATGAGTATTCCTGTAAACCTCATAAATTAACATGAATACCTGAACTATTAACCAGAATACCAGACCAAACAAATCAGTATTCCTGTACACCTCAAAAATTAACCTGAATACCTTAACTAAATAACCTGAATACCTAACCAAACAAATCAGTATTCCTGTACACCTCACTCTTTCAGCTCTTGCTCCTTATCTGATAAGTTTCCTGGTTCAGCCTGTTTACATATCCCACGACGAGGTCGAATAGGACGCTGAGGTGCCTGAGTCGAACTTCCAGGTTCATCACATGCTTTCCCAAACCGCCTAGACGGCTTTTGACACTTCTTTTTGACACCAACACCTTCAGCCTTTTCGACTGGCTTCAGAGGTGGAAGGGATGAATCACCTCCTCTAAAGTCTGTTGCTTTGAACTCGTGCCCTTCCCGCATTCGACGAACTAAGTTATCTATTTTGGGATCGATTACTTCTTTCTTCCACTTTTGATCCCCACCTTCATTTGGGATTGAATACGTAACAATAACCTCAAACAAAGAACACAAACATTCATAAGTACACAAAGTTTGAGCGTCTTAACTTCTGTTTTGCAAATAAGATAGACAACAGCATTGTACCTCAGTTTGGGTTTCCACCAGAAGTATGTCTTCAAAATTCAGAAGTGCATTTGTTGAGTCGCATCCTTCTGGTTCTTGCAAGAAAGAAGTGGTTTTATTAGGTTCGGGAATTTTCTCAAGCAATGAGGGGATAGCTTTAAAAGCAAAAAGTTGCAGCGCCAGAGGGAACCCATAACACGCTGTTGACTGCTGTTTCAAACGAAGGCGCATGACCGAAAGGGATTTATCCATTTTAGAAGGATCAGAAGGTTGAGGTGGTTTCAATCTAGACAGAGTGCTGACGAATGCCTCTCTCCCCCATGGATATTGAAGAAATGATCTGGTGTCTTCCAGCATCTCGACGTAAGCAGGCATCACAAGAAGAAGTTTGTGACCACAAACCAGGAGCCCATCTACAAGCGCAATGAGAGCTAGTGGCAACCGCTTCCACTCAGGAAGACTAGGCTGTTCAAGCATACGAAGAACATCTGGTACAGTCACGTCTTCATCTTCAGTTTCAAACAACTCTTTCCACATACGTCCAGGTGTGGCATCGATAGATTCTGACCCGTTTCCAACTTTTTCCCTTTCAGGCTCGCATTTCAGCCCCGTGATGTCTCCGAACTCACGCAGAGAAAAGCGTAGTGGCTTGTCTGCAAACAAGAACCAGAGCTCATATAGGCGCATCGTAACCAGCTGACGGCTGAGGAGAGAATGTACAAGTTTCGCAGAGTTTGAGCAGCGTGATACAGGTAAGTGGAACAGAGCTCCAAACTGACTTCCTAGAAGACAATTCATTTCAGGGGAGCCTCTTAGCAACTTCACTAACGATCCAATGATACTCACCTTTGAATAGATGTTCAGTCGAGGTTTGCCAGGATAGCAATTACGTGCGAACAGTCTTTCCGGGAAAGTTGGCGTGGTGACAATAAATTCCGGCTCGGTGGATGCAGCTTCGTCTTGTTCAGTGGATGCAGCTTCTTCTTGGTCGGTGGATGCAGCTTCCTCTAGTTCGGACTCCGTGCTAGATACTGAAATACAATGACCAAATCCAGACATTTACCCAACGCTTTATTTTTAAAAACTTTTTCCAAAGAATTTCACAGCGAAGCTTAGCGAAAGGAGATGCCTGCATAACGAGACGCAGTTTTGCCTAGTCGGGGAATTTTCTTGGGATTTGCTTCTCTATCACTGGGGCATTGACTACGAGTCGCCCTCCTCGAGGGCGTTACGCTGGAGGGGGATACCATGCCGATCTGGGTACAGTCGAGAGTGGTTCTTATGTGGGATTCTTCTTATGTTTGGTTCTCAATTGCAACTGTTTAGAGGTGGTTCTGGTATATTTTGATATAAGAGATGTTTTGGTTTTTCTAATTTCCTTCTTTTTTATTCTTTTATTAGGTCTTTTTTTTATTTTTAAATAAAAAATCAAGAGGTGGCACGGTCGTAATATCAAGAACCACGCGCGCCCTCTGTCGACATTTCACAAGTCTGGAAAAGGCGATTCGTCCAATCTTCTAATTTAAACTCGAGGTCGCCCAACTCTCTAATATCAAACTTGCAATTTGCCCAATTTGCCAATTTTTCCTTATTAAACTCATGATTCAAAGTTATTAAATGATGCTTTAACAAGGAACACGAATCCACTACCAGTTCCAGAAGGTGCATATAGTTTGTAATAGTTTGGTTTGAGATATTTTGTTCAAAGCGGGTTTGTAACTGGATCTGATTTCCCGATTTATCAGATTGGTTAAATATAAAATATATTTTAAATCATACATATGTTTCTAAATAATTAACTATTTTATTGTATAATATCAGCAAAGTTTTATCTAGTTGATTGGGGTTTTGCAAATCGCCGAAACTTTTTAGCTCCATATCGAGGTGTTTGATACCATCTACAAGAGTTTCCTGGTCAAAATTCTACTCCTTAGAATGATAAAGAGTTGTTTAATCACCGTCATGCTTCCTTGAGATATGTTATCGAGAAATTTTTTGGTATATTGAAATCTCGATTTCTAATTTTTAAATCTATTTTTAGCTTACAAGACACACACGAAGATCATACTTGCGTGTGTTGGGTTACATGATTTTCTTCGGAAGTTCTGTAGAACAAATAATTTTCGTGAAGAAAAAGACTCTGATGATGTAAAAGATCTTTAAGAAGTTAATAACAATGATGAAATTCTTGAAGAAATTCTCGTAAATCAGGATCAGCAAAGAGATCATGCCAATCAAGTGAGAGCCACAATAGCAACAAATACGCAGAGTGATTTTTTTTTTTTTTTTTTTGTCATCAGCAAACAGACTCATATAGACTCTGCGAACCAAACTGGTAGTTCCACATCCATGTGAACGACGAAAGACGATTGTTTCCTTGCACATCGTGCTAGGCTATCCGCCTTTTTGTTCTCTGTCCGGGGTACATGAATGATCTCTGAGCTAATAAAACTTGTCTTCAGTATCGTTATATCGTGCCGGTAACTCTCAAACGCCGGCCATTCCTCTGGTTCCAAAACCATCTTCACCAATTGAGAACAATCCGTAGCAAATGTAACCTGAAACTGATGCAAATTCCTCATGCATTGCATTGTCCATATCAATGCTTCCATTTCCGCATGGAGAGGTGACAGACATGCCATAGTATTCCTAGCCCCCAACAAACCCTGGAATCCCTCGAGTGTACTATACCATCCTTGGCCTGAGTAAGGCTCTTTGTCTTTCCAGGAACCATTTATAAAGCACCAACGACCTACCCTCAGCTGACGGTGCAAACCCTCACCCTGTTGTGTTAGCTGTTTTGTCTTCAACACCTGAGCTTCCGCCCAAAGCGTTGATTCGGTTTCCGCAAGCTTAATTGTCTCCCTTGGGTCAATATCCAAATTACTGAACACCTTATTATTCCTTCCTTTCCAAATATACCATAATAACCACGCAAAATGATGATCCTTCATCTTCGGGAGTACCCTCCAAAAGAGGTGATCCATATTCGTAAAGAGCGAGCTAGTAGGAAAGTAAACTGGGTTTAACGGTATCTTTGACAAGGCCCAAACTTGTTGCGCAGGAGGGCACTCAAAGAACACATGGTTTATTGATTCCTCCTCAGCTCCACATCTAGCACAACAAATATCTCCCCTTATTCCTCTTGCTTGCAAATTCTTCTTAACAGCAATACATCCGGATACCATTTGCCATAAAAAGTGTCTAATCTTCAGAGGACATCTCACGTTCCAGTAGAACGCTTTTAGACTATCCACCGTGGGTCCATAAAACTCTGGTGGTTTTGCCTTATCCGGATATACCCGTTCTAACTGATATCCTGACTTGCCCGAATATTTCCCATTCTTTGTGAAGTGCCAACCATCCTTATCCACCATCTGATTCCTACTCAAAGGGATGCTTTCAATAATTTGAGCATCTTCCACCAAATCCCGAATTAGTTGCATGTTCCAAGTACGTGAAATAGGATCTATTAAAGAATCCACTGTGAGGTCTTGATAATTGTCATGTTGATTTTTATTTGCTGGTCTCAGGCGAGTGGTTGGGAGCCATGGATCACTCCATACAGAGATAGAGGACCCCGTTCCCACCCTTTTGATTAGTCCTTTGTTAACCAGAGATCTAGCTGATACAATACTCCTCCACCCATATGACGGGGAGTATGAACGGATCGGTTCCAGGGGTGATGCATTCCTATAGTACAGTCCTTTAAAAACTCGAGCAAAAAGTGATGAAGGCTTCTCCATCAGCCTCCATAATTGCTTTCCAAGCATAGCCGTATTAAAATCCGTAATATCCTTAAAACCCAAACCTCCTTCATCCTTGTTTGTACATACTTTGTCCCATGACTTCCAGTGCATGCCCCTTGTGTTTCCCCCTGGACTCCACCAAAATTTGGAAACCGCACTCGTCAACTTCTTCACTGTTGCTTTGGGCAACCGATATATAGACATCACATGGTTAGGTAAAGCCGTAACTACTGATTTAATAATTACTTCCTTTCCATCTTTAGAAAAAAAATTAAATGTCCATCCATTAACCCTATTATTCAAACGGTCCTGGACAAAACCAAAGACCTGAATTTTGGATCCTCCCATATTTTCCGGCAGACACAGGTATGACCCCATCCCACCTAAATTCTGTATCCCTAGGATGTCTCTCAACTCTTGTCTAGCGGATTTCTCCACCTTATGCCCAAATTGTATCGAAGATTTCTGAAAGTTAATCAGTTGACCCGACACCACCTCATATTCCTTTAAGATTCTAAGAATTGTCTGACATTCTTCCTTCTGTGCCTTACAGAAAAAAAGACTATCATCTGCGAACAACATATGAGAAATCGAAGGGCTAGCTCTAGCAACCTTCATGCCCGTAAATTGATTACCCCTTTCAGCCTTCTTAATATTCACAATCAAAGCCTCAGTACACATAATAAAAAGATAAGGGGATAATGGATCCCCTTGCCGTAAACCTCTTTGAGGGATTATATTTCCCCGCGGCTGTCCATTTAACAATACATGATATTGAACCGATGATATACATCCTATGATTAATTTAACCCAATGCTGATCAAACCCCATCTTAAGAAGTACCGCTTGAATAAAATCCCACTCCACCCGATCATACGCTTTACTCATATCCGTCTTAATCGCCGTGTATTTACTTTGACAAGCCTTATTAGTCCGCAATCCATGAAACATTTCCTGTGCAATAAGAATGTTATCCGAAATCAGCCTTCCTGGCACAAACGCTGATTGTGTCTCCGAAATTAACCGTGGGAGACATGATTTGAGTCTCTGACATAAGACCTTCGAAATAACCTTGTACCCTACATTACACAAACTAATCGGCCTCAATTTGGACATCCTAGTAGGTCTTTCCATCTTCGGGATCATACATATATTGGTAGTATTTAGCCTTGGATCCATTACTCCTGTAACCAGGAAATTATTAACTGTCTCAACCAAATCACTTTTGATAATATGCCATGCGTGTTGGAAGAAAAGCACTGTCATCCCATCCGGACCCGGAGCTTTCTCCGGATGCATCATAAACAAGGCCTGCCGAACTTCCTCCTCCGTTGCTAACCTTAACAACCCATTATTCATTTGTGGAGTAATTGACGGAACTATTTCCACCAGAAAACCCTCAAATTCAGAAGGAGAGGTAGTGCTAAACAAATCCTCAAAATATTCAACCGCCACCTTTTCTACCCCCTGTTCTTCTGTTATCCAATTACCAATTTCATCATGAAGGCCCACAATTCTATTCCGAACTCGTCTTTGTTTCGTTAATGCATGATAGAACTTAGTGTTTAGATCTCCCCACGAATACCACCTATTTCGACTTTTTTGGTGCCAATATTCCTCCTCATCCTTATAAGCCTCTTGCAATTTCCTAGAAACTTCTAAAATATCCTCTTGTGTCCTATTATAATCCGATTGGACCTCTTCCAGTGCGTTTTGGAGATTCTGAATTTTATCTTTTCCATATGGTGGATTATTTTTCCATCACGCTGCAATTTCATGGCGACAATTACTAATTTTTGAAACAAAATCCCCTGACTGTCCTTCATTATTTTCCAGCCAGCCTGAGGCTATTGACTCCATGAGTCCATCCTGTCCGATCCAACGTTTATCGAACCTAAACTGCCCCCGTCTGCAATATACCTTATCCTCTAAAACTGCCACCACTGGCCGATGGTCAGACGCTACCATCCCTAAATACTCGGTATAAGAGCAGGGAAAAAGCATATGCCAGTCTTCATTTGCTAGAGCTCGATCTAGTCTACATCTGATCAGCACCGCCCCCTTTCCTTTTCCCCTTCTCCCCTGCCATGACCATGTATTTCCTCTAGCTGGAAATTCCAACAAACCACAGTTTCTAATCATGTCATTGAAAGGGACAAAAGAGTTTGGGCTTCGTAAAGATCCCCCATCTTTTTCATGATTTCCGGTGATCTCGTTTAAATCACCAATAATGAACCAAGGGTCTGTTCGCGATAACCCATACCTCGTCAAACGTTCCCATACTTGTTCCCTCAATTTTTGTACCGGTTCACCATACACAAACGTGAGGTAAACTGTCTTCCCAAGAACGACGGCCTCTACATCAATCATTCTGTTACTCGAATAGAGTATTTGTACCTGAAATTCATCGTTGTAAAAAAGCGCTAACCCCCCACTCCTACCATTTGGATCCACTGTCACCAGACGATCATATCCAAAATGTGATTGAACTCCTTGAACGAATTCTAAATCTTGCTTAGTTTCCGATAAGAATAAAAAACCAGGTTTATGTTTATACCAAAATTTTCGAAGATAACTTATTGTCGAGTGATTCTCCATTCCTCTACAATTCCAGCTTAGGATCCTCATAAAATTTTATTTTGATCATGCTCCCAAGAGCTAGAGAATGGGGGATTGACGATTCCCAACCATCTGAAATAACTTAAAATCCCAACCCTCCAGTCCAAAAGATGTTGCCCAATAACCTTGGAACAATTTTCAAACTTGTCCCTCCCACAACTCCAACTACATGTACCAATTTACTGCCCATAAAACCATGTCCATCCCCTCCAATAACCAAGACCTTGTAACAGTATTATACGATCAATTAGCCATACATACCCGAACAAATAAGCCATGTACCCACCTAAGAACCACAGCGGTACTAGACTGAAACGATCACCCATATTGAAACAACTAAACGTGCCAGGCCCACCGGCCCACGACGCCACTTCACCCACCACCAAAACGTCCAAAGAGACATACCAATACAAACCTACCAATCCATTCTGATCGCTGATATTCCAACAACATAAAAAGACCTCAAATAAAACCAGTGGAAACAAACAATGTAATATCTCAATCAAATCCATAAGCCAATATTCCAAGATATCATAAATATTCCAATGCTTCCAATATTTCACCATAAAATGATTACAAAGCATCAGAGACACACTCGTAAATAAAACCAAACCCAAAATCTTAACCGTAAACATGAGATAAATGCTCATCGAGCTTATTAAAAACCATAAACCCCCAGACCCCATAACCAATACCCCGTACCATGCATTCTCTAGCATTCTCTTTTAGACCACTCTGATCTATAAAATCAAACCTTAAAGTTGCCAGATTTCAGGGTTGAAGCTCCCTTACTCTCTTGTTGTTTGCCCCCATCACCCTGACGAGTGCTAGCCTTAGCTGCAGCACGTTTAACTACATGTGGAGTGATTTTATGTTATAAAAATAACCTATGATATATGAAATGAAAAACATGTGTTTCAGTTTTTATATTTTTTATTTTACTACAAAGCTGAATTTATTGCAAATCAATTTCATTGATTTATAATAATCCACCTATTTTGGTTTTGAATTATGTATCATTGATTCTAAGGTGTTATTGTTTTATATATTTTGATTGATTTAGAAATCATACAGTATTTATAAATCAAAGTAAAATATACAAATTTTCAAATTCTCTCGGATTAGTATTTACAAATCCGAAGGTTTTCCCTCGGATTTGAGCCTTTGTATTTTTAACAAAGAAATCCATGCAAATCCATTCAAATTCATTATGAAATCAAATCTATTATTAAACCCGTATTATTGAATAACACTTGATTTGAATTAGAATTTATAAATCATTAAACCAATAACACATAATTTCAATACATATTTTAAAATTATATAACCAATAACACTAAATTTAGTTTGGATTTTCTAATCCATCAAAATACACCAACAAATAACCCCCACTTATCTATTTGTTTGATTTAAAAATAAATGGATTTATTAAATCCAAGGAGGATTTCCAAATTCATTAAAATACTAGAACCAATAACCCCCAACAAGTCTTTAGCTTATTGTAGTATTGTCTCTAGGTAAATATAGAAACACATAAGTTGTTGTGTAGGAGAAAACTCTTGTATACTCTTGATACTAGTAAATCTTTGAGCGTACCGTCCTCTCCCCAGATGTGCCGGTAAAGAGAATTCGGTAATCAAATCTTGTGTGTCTTTTACTAACTCAAACAACAACAACAAGTGTGCCAAGGTTAATTAGTCAAGTGAGATAAAACAGTTAATTAGTTAAAGAACTCTCAAGAAGGGATATTAGAGTTTGCTAGTGTGATAGCTTACTCGGTGGGAATACCCCAACAAAGCCGAGAAATTAATTTATAGAATTTATTTTATCGTTTTGTGTCATATTTTGAGCCGGTCCAACTTAAGACCGGAGAAATTAATTAATTTATGGTATTTATTAATTTATCGAGTATTAATTTATAGATTTTCTACTGTAAGTTGTTTACAGCATCTCCGAAAAGACTCTCTATTTTAGAGTATGCAAAACTCTACATTTGAAGTTTCAAAGTGTTATTCTGAAAAATCAAAACTTCAAATTTAACTTCAAAATTATTTGTAATTTACACAATGGTCCTTATATTTTCATAACTAATATAAATCCATAAAATTTATAAACAACTAGCACATATATAAAAATATTATAGTAATATTAATTAATGAAATCTTACACAAATAAAAAAAATTATAAATAGAAATACATAATTAAATATTAAACTACAAGCAAAATACTACATTATTCTAATTATTTCTGTAATGCTCCATATTTGATTACACAAAATTTATTTGGACAATATTTTAGAGGTTCCGAAGAAAATTTACTAGACTATTAGTGTTGTAATAATATTTAATTTTGTGTAATAATTATTGGCTTATGTATCTTTTAAAAAAATTATTAAGTTTCTTTTGTAATATTCTTGTTGTATAATTCTAGTTTTAAAATATTATGAATCTTGTTTTAAAATTTTTATTTAATTTTATGTGTTAAATTTTTATTTAAAAAAATAAATGTGAAATATTTATGATATACAAAAGTCTTAAGGATTAAAACGATAAATGAAAAAAATACTTAAGAATAAGGAAAATTACCACAAATACCACATTCATAGTACTATTTTTAATGTTTACACTAACCACTTTTATACCCTAAGGGTTAACTAATCTGGACTTAGGGTTTAGAGTTGAGGGGTAAGGTAGGATTTTTGGAAAGTGAAATTTAGAATTCTAATAAATATATAAATAAATACTTATAAAGTATATTAAAAAAATTTAAAAAATAGTTTCAAATATAATTTTCGATTTAAAAAAAAAAAAATTTGAAAAAAAAATCCAAAAAACAAGTTCAAAAAAAAAATTATAGAAAAGCTCGAATTTGCAAAAGTATAATTAGAAAACATAATTTTTTTATTATATATAGAGGAACAAGGGTATAAGAGTCTTTTGTCACTTAATAAAGAATGTATTTTTGAAAATGTCCCTAGTGATAGTAAAAATGAATAATGGTACAATGAAAGTGGTAAACATGAAATTCCTCTTAAGAAAAATAAATGTGATGTGTAATTAATTATAAAGACAAAATGCAAATAAAAAGATGAAACTTCTTCAAATTTGGATTTTGAGTAGTAAAACTTTGATTTAAAATTCTAAATTTGAAGTTTTAAATTTCATTTTTGTAGGACAAAAAACTCTAAATTTGAAATTATCCTATTTCTTTTGAAGATGCTTCTGCAGACCCGCTAGAGCAAATGGTACAGACATGAACTGAACCCGCGGTGGATCAATCGACACCTTTCGAAAACAAATGTTAAGCCATTACGAATAGGCTAACTTGAAGCGGGCCGGCCCACATAAAGGCTTGAATTGACCAATCCAAAACAATTTACACGATCCATCTCCTTGTGAGTCGTGCGATAGACACACGTTAGTTAAAGTGTATAAGCGGAAGTAACGTGGCAGATTTACAATCAGTTGTTGTGAATTCCGCTTTTACCCTTCACTGCAGCCTCTGTCCACATAAACTAACGAAACTCTTCTGCACGCGGGCGGTTGTAAAGGTTCCAGATCCTCCCTTCAACTTTATTTATCTCTGCAAGAAGAAAACTATACTGTTCGATTTAGAGATCCCCTTCGTTTAACAATGGCCGAAAAACTCATGCACGCTCTTCAATACGAGTCTTACGGCGGTGGCGCCGCCGCTTTGAAGGTTAAACACTTAAACCTCTTGTTCGAAATCATCTCAATCTTATAAGTGTTTTTACCTTTACACAGATGAATGTATAATTAGTGCGTGTGTAAGAGCTAATGATTATCGAGAATTTATTGACATAATCTGATGGGACTAAAGGACTGATTTTCTGAGAAACCATTTGTTTCTATCAACCCGATTCATGTTCCCCTGTTTTGTTGATGATTAGTATGAGTATCATAGTATGTGCTTATCTGATATGTTCTCAGCATGTTCAAGTTCCGGTTCCATCGCCTAAGGCCAACGAGGTTTTGCTGAAATTAGAAGCTACTAGTCTAAACCCTGTTGATTGGAAAATTCAAAAAGGAATGATTAGGCCTTTTCTGCCTCGCAAGTTCCCCTGCATTCCTGGTATTTTATTTGCTTTCAAAAATAATATGCTTCGTGTCTCTTGCCCTGCCCATGCTTAGATGGCTTTTTAATGGGTTGCATAACGTTGGATAATTTGTCTTGAACAGCTACGGATGTTGCTGGTGAGGTCTTAGAGGTTGGATCAGGAGTCAAGAACTTCAAGGCTGGTGACAAAGTTGTATCAGTTCTCAGCCATCTTGTAGGTTCTTACATACAAGACATTTGCGTTACAGTTTGTAGAGTTACTCTTATAATACAGCATGAAAAACTTAACTATTTTGGTTGTTTTCAGACCGGAGGAGGACTTGCTGAATATGCTGTTGCAAGCGAGAAACTGACAGTCAAAAGGCCTCAAGAGGTAGGACCAGCTGAAGCAGCCGCTTTACCTGTGGCCGGCCTAACCGCTCTCCAGGCTCTAACTAATCCGGCAGGATTGAAGCTGGATGGTACAGGCAAGCAGGCGAACATCCTGGTCACGGCAGCATCTGGTGGTGTCGGCCACTATGCAGTCCAGCTAGCAAAGCTAGGGAACGCTCATGTAACCGCCACATGTGGGGCTCGGAACATAGACTTCGTTAAATCATTAGGAGCGGACGAGGTTCTTGACTACAAGACTCCAGAGGGAGCTGCTCTCAAGAGTCCCTCTGGTAAGAAATATGACTCTGTGATTCACTGTGCAAATGGGATACCGTTTTCGACATTCGAACCGAATTTGTCTGAAAATGGAAAGGTTATAGACATCACGCCGGGGCCTAGCGCAATGTGGACTTTCGCGGTTAAGAAAATAACCATGTCTAAGAAGCAATTGGTTCCGCTTTTGTTGATCCCGAAAGCTGAGAATTTGGAATTTATGGTCAACTTAGTGAAAGAAGGGAAAGTCAAGACTGTGATTGACTCGAAGCATCCTCTGAGCAAAGCAGAGGATGCTTGGGCTAAAAGTATCGACGGTCATGCTACTGGGAAGATCATTATCGAGCCATGAATAGCATTTTGCTTGTGCCGCGCTGTCTATGTTTCTATAAGCTTATAGTTTGATTCTCGTTTTCTCATTGTTTTCTTTTGTTTTGTGTAATATATAATACCCAACTACTAACTAGATACCCGCATTTTGCGCGGGGTGAGAGTTAAAAAAAATAATAATTTATGTGAACATGTTAGTTGACATGTTGGTTTAGTTTTTTTTGTTACGTTGGTTAAGTTTTTTATAGTACTTTAGGCTTGGGCGTTCGGGTCGCACCGGTACAGAATCCGTTCGGGTTATTTTATACTTCGGATCGGGTTTGGGTTTTTAAGGTTCGAGTTATTTCAGGTATAACCAAACTGTGTAACAAATAATAATAAAAAATTTATGTGTCCGTGATTTGACTCTCTGAGACCAGAAACAATACTGTTAAAATTACAAAATTGTAAGTTTTATGATCTTTTTGATTTGTTATTACGCTGAGGAACACGAGCTTGTATTATTTTTCTTCGTATAATTTCTATTTGTATTATCTTGAATAGAAAATGGTAAAGAATTCATCTATTCATAAATCAAAATCAAAGAGACATAAAAATCAAACAGAAATCAAATTTGTATAATCGTGAATGTTTGAGCTCATGTATGTGTAAAGAGCAAAGAGAAACAAATCGCAAATTCTACGCTGATTTATTATGATCTTACAATTATGATATGAGAAAGATTACATAGACGATTCGACAACCGACAATACTACCTGTCTTATGAAGACCTACGCCTAACTGCATCACCTGAGTCATCCTATGAAGATCCACGCTTGACCAGATTTACTTGCACCATGTTGAAAATTCTTTGTAAGCCTTTCTTCCGTAGTCTGCATAATTGTTTAATAAATAGTTCTCTCCGGGACTTGAAACCTGGATTTCCTGTAATCTGCAATAAATTGCATAGTCTAGGATTTGAACCCCAGACCTGGGTGTAAAAGCCTTTAAACCTTAACCATTAGGCTACGGTGCTTCCACCTAAAAAATGGTGATTTTATAGGACATTTAGATTTTATAGTATGTATCTTCCATATTTTATAATGAAATCTAATTTAATGTCTAGTAATAAATTATACTACATTTTAGAATCTGTCAACCTAAACATGTCAGACAAAATGTCTAAAATGATGAATTATTAAAACTACAAGTATTGTGGGCTTCGACAAAAAAAAAAAAAGTATCGTGGCTTCATAAACAAATTGAAGAATTATGCCGAATTAAGAACAGGCTCATTACATTTAAATATTAAAATTGTTCTTTTATTAAAAATGGAAGAAGCTAATGATATCGGGATCATTAGATGTTTCAAGGGTGTAAAAGAAAACAAAAGGGGATTAGGGTTCTAAAAGTTCTACAATTGACAGAACAAAAATCTTCACTTGGTCATCAACCGAGTAATCCAGGTGAATTATATTCTTATTTATTTTTCATTCTTTGGTTCCGCTTCGTACTTTGATTCACTTAGGTTTACTTTTTTTTGTTGATGGAGATACTACTTACATATTATTAACTGACAGTCTTTAATCGACATGATAACAAAATTCTTGGAGGTCTTATCACAACTGAAAGAATTTGAGAAGGAAGAGAATACACCAAACTAAAAAATAGAGGGTGAAAAACAGAAGAATCCGAAAGATTGAAATGCAAAAATAGAAGTTAGACATACTAATTGCTTATAATTAAAAGACAAAATATAAACTTATAGCAAAATTACAACCTTCTTGGTAACTAACCTTAGATGGGTTTAGACATACTATTTCACTACAAGAAAACGTCTCATATATAGCATGAGAAAAACGCTATTGCAAGATAGCGCAGCGTTATGGCGAACAATGTATCTTCCCCCGCAATCTTTTCTCGAGCACTTTAGATAGCGTTTAACTTGTGCTATGTTAAAGTATTAGTTTGATGGCGTTTTATTAATTGTGCAATTGTATATCTTCTAATAGCAGATAATAATTGTTATTATAGCATTATTAAAAAAAAAAAAAATAATACAAATAAAATATTTCAAATTTTTTATATATCGAAATTAGTTACATATTTATGACTGGTATACCAAACTAAACCAAACTAAACCAATTTTTTCAAAAATATTAAACCTACACCTAAATTCTATACCTAAAGTTCTATCTTCTAGAACCGCACCACACCACGACCGACGCCGTCGAAACGAGTACTCCAACGTTGCCGTCTTCCAATCACACACAGGAGCTTGGACCTTTTCCACTCTAAACCTAATGTCCCTGAGGCTAACGACCCACCGCTTTTGCTACCTCCTCCTCCAAGCTTATCTGCCTCTTGTCCACCTTCATGTAACAAGAAAAGAAAATCAAATTCAAAACACAAAGAGAGATCAAGCACTCTTTTATATTTAAAAACAGGTCTCAAAGAGAATATACCTTCAAAGTCTTTTTCCATGTCTTCCAACATCTTCCGTCTCTTAGCACACAGCTGAAACAAGAGTTACATAAGAACATGAAGATAGAAACTATTTTTAATCAGCATCCTTGCCATTAAGTAGAAGCATCAACTAGCATCCAGATCAACGAAACAAACGACAAAAGGTTAATACTTACAAACCCTTTGGGTGTAAAATTGGACCAACAACAAGAGCATTCTCTGTCACACCCTTTTGGGTACTCTTAGAACCTTCAGGACCTGCAGAACTCATCGAGCAATTTTTAATAAAAATTCAAATAAGAAAATAAACTAGTTTTGTTCATCTTTCATCAACGTAAACAAAACAGGTGATATGAACACAATACCTGGGAATGCAAGAGCATTTGAGGTTCATGTCTGCTCATTGCTACGGTCAGGTTGATGTGGTGGCTGACTCACAGAATCCAAACCTCCAAAAGCAACTTTCATCTGCACAAGAAAACATCTGAAAATCAATCCTAAGTTTCTTGGAAGCCTTGCACAAACTAGAAAGCCAACACAAAGAAATACACTTGAACAACATTTTGAAGCTCTAACAATAGTCCCCTCCCACAAGTAAAGATCTGTGGGATTGTATATCACCATTGACTGAATCACTGTTCTAAAAAAAAATTAAAACTTTGTTTGGTCTAAACCATATATGTGGCTAGTTCTGAGCCTCTTCTTTGGAAGGAGATTGCATCCAAGATGGGTTTGGGATGTGGATTTCATCTGTTCTTTGAAGAGGAAGCACCAGACCTACATAAAGATACAAATTTTACGGATATTTTTTTCAGATCTGTTGTTTAGTGAAATTGAATCGAGAGGAAGAGAGAGAGAGAGAGAACCTGAGGAGTAGACATGAGAGGAGATTGAGAGTGAGACGAGTGTTGGTTTCGGATTCGGCTGCAGAGGAGAGAGGGGCGTTCTCAGGATGAGTACGGATTCCGGAAGAACAAAGTGACGAGGAGTAGAGACAGGTCGACGGCGACAAACTCAGACGGTGACGAAGGCGACGAACTCAGGCCGGTCTCTGTCTTCTTCCCTTGTAATCTCTCATCATCTCTCTCTCTCTCTCGTCGTGTTTCAGAAGTCAAAAGGATAGGACAGCTTAAAACACAATCTCCACCTTTGGTTAAAAATAATTAAGGGTAGAGATTGCAATCCTTGTGTATTACTTTCAACCAATAGAAAAATTTCTTTCTTCTATATGTAAATATTTAAAGAATAAAATGAGAAGGAAATGAAATGAGGGTAGGAGCGAAAAATCAATCATTTTTTCGCCTCACTAAAGATAGCGTTTTAATGTACAATATGCGGTTTTTTATAGCATCGAGGTAAAAAAAACGCTATCTTAAATTATGAGTTATGTCAAAAATAGCATTCTCGACCAGAACGCTATCTTCTTATAATATCTTTACCCCCTTCTCTTGTAGTGTTTGCTTGTAATTAAGAGACGGAAATATGAACTTATAGAAAAATTACAACCTTCTTGGTAACCTCCTATAGATTATTTTCCACAAGGATGATAGTGGTCCCTGACACAATGATATTGTGCTTCACGGTTCGGCATCCCAACAATTTGAGTATAAACAACAAAGAACTGAAAATGAAATTTTAGAGAGAATTGTAACTTGGAATGCATTTTTTATCAAGGCATAGACTTGTTAATGCATAATATACGATACTTATTACGTGAATCTTAGATTTTAAATTTTAAATTTTAATCATATCCCCTATGGTACAAATTTACGGTACACGTTCTCAATTAAACCCAAAATAATTGGTCACATAATTGTTAACTTTCCATTTTTATACATTTGTGTGATTGGCACAATATTGATCTTTACCTTGATATAATTTCGGGATCACAATCATGTGAGAATATAGAAAGATTAAAAAAATCAACCAATCATGTGGGCCTCTATTTATGTGAATATGCTTAAATAATGTATCACCACCATATATTGAATATATTTTGTTTCCTATTATATAATAAGTAATCACATAAATGCTAATATGAACTGATGAATTTTCCAAAAACCTTGTCATCTAAATCAGAGTAAGAACACGATTTGAACTATCACTACTAATTAGCACAGTAACGTTCGAAATTTAGGCGCATAAAACTATCAATATCATTTACAATTGGAATAAATATTTATCCAGCGATTTTGAACTTGGATGTAGAGACAAATTATCATTAAAATATCAATGCATACTACATAGCGCCTGTATAGATTTAGAGGCTATGTCAAAATCATCTAAAAATACTGCATGTTTAAATTCGTAAAGAACATTGCAATAAAGAATATACAACTTCCTATGATAATTTGATAAGTAAATGGCCCTATATGTGACACTATATATTTTAGCATGAACAGATGATATGTGACTACCGACAATTTTACCTGCCTTTTGAGGATTCACGCCTGACTACATCACCCTAAGTAGTCCTAAGAGATCCATTCCTAACAGTATTCCTTGTGTCATGCTGAAGATCTCTTGTAAGCATTTTCTCTAATTTTTTGCATAATTCGCCTCTTCCTGTAGAAATTGTAATATATGTTTGTGTGTAATATAACATAATATATGTTTGTGTGTTTGCAACTAACATCGAGTTTTATTTTGCAGGTTATATTACCAATAGGAGAGGCTGTGTCCAATCTCATGTTAATGTACGGCGAATGAGATTATAAAATAACATAGGTTTCCAATCTTAATGTGTGCCAGCACACCGCAGTTAACATATACTATGTTATATACATATTTATAAGGATCCTACAATTACATGTTTTAAGCCAGACCAGTGGAAATATTTGTCAATAGCCTAGATGGGCGTGGGTGTTTTGAAAAAGGGATTGAAAAGCGCTGGCTGTGTGACACGTTAGCTCCTAAACGGCATCCATGTAAATATAGTATCATTTGAAGGGTTACTCTTTTATTTTGTTTCCTTTTAGTGATAAAAGGATGTTACTAATAATTAAAACAAAACATAAACATGAATTTAATGTGAGTTTGATAAGTGTTCAAGTACAATTCTTATTGATTATTGAATCGATTACATTCTTTTCCACCTAGACACCTACTTCAACGTGCGTAGGCCTCTTCTCCTATACCGTAGCGTAGTAGCTTTGTCTGTCATTTAGCATCAGTTCTGAAGCGGCTGGAGCATCTGTTGTCACTTTCACCACCCCACTGTCCCTTTGCTTCTTAAGCTGCTAGCTCGATATTATGATCTGGCTTTCCAGAAAAGGTTAGATTGGATTATCTATAGGGGAGGTTGAGCCTTCAAATCCAGAGTATAACCTTTCTGAATCTGCCTTCAAATCCAGAGTATAAGCTCTCTGAATCTGCAATTATGAATCAGCAAATTCACTTCCTTGTCAACACAGCAACCATAGGCCATATTGTTAACAAGTACCGAACCAATACTTCGTTATCGCATGACCAAACCAGCGGCCTTTGCGCTAGGAGACTTTTTGATGCCCTTCAGTCCATGGATCAGTACATGGAACCGGACCAGTATGAAGATCAGGCCGCTCAGAACAACTCAGCCGAGGTTCGTCTATCCGACCGTGCCGACCAGGACGACCGAGCCGTGTACCGTCTCGACCCACTTACATCCGGAATGGAGCTTCGGACAGATACACGACCAGACGTCCGAACTGACCGTACCAGACCTCGTCCTTCCCAACCATCTCGACAAGCTAAAGCCAACAGCCGAGCCAGACTTGACTTGGGTCGTGAGGATTCCCAAAACGATCACGACTTCTCTCACGACTTCTCTCGATCATCCGGCGGACTGTCTAGACCATCCCGCGTTCGTCCAGCTCCTTACTGCGATGGAGCCAACTTGGTCGGATGAATCTAGACATCAGTCGAAGGGTCACTTTGACCAGATCTGATCTGAAGAGTTTATTTGACTGTCTTTCAACATTTCCAGTCAATTTGTTATTTCTTAAGTGTTTTTATTTATGTCTTGCTTTGACCACAAGTAGTATAAGTATGTAAATTCTTTCTCATAATGGAGGAATCGATTTTTCTTTCAAGTTTATGAGTTTATCTCTTTGTTCTTCGCTTAGAACAGTCTTTGTTTCTTGTCGAGTGATTCTCCAAGTAAGCAAATCTTCCCTTGTTGGTCTTGACGTAACATTCCAAACCACAATGGAAGCCGGTAGTATCAAGAGGTCTTTCTGCAACCTTTTGTGTCGCTTTTCAATCCACCAAGTTCTCCCATCTTTGGCGAGTTCATATCCAAAGTCCCGTTGAGTGATCCTGTCCGAATCTAGGACGTATCAAAGTGGTATTAGAGCCACTCAACCGGTACTATCTATCCATCTTCTCATCTTCCATTTTCTGAATCTTTTCATCTTCTTCTTTCTATCTCTAATCGGGGCCATCTCTTTACCAGTCACTAGATAAATAAATAAAAAAAGAAAAGAAAGAGATCTATCAAAAAATCAAAAGTTCGATTAGTGGCTAGGTGGTGGAAGAAATCATGCTGGCTAAAGAGAAATCCAGCCTTAGAGTGGTTAAAACGGATTTCAAAACCAAAGTTCTTATCTTTCTATCTAGTACTACCCCCCGTTTGCTTGGAGATCACAGCTGGTTACTTGTCTTGTTCTCTTAGAACTTTGAGAGAAGGCTCTAGAATGACTTTTTAAATTTTGAGTGAAACACGTGTGTGGGAGAGTTAAACACTTGAGTGCGTGAGGATTTTGTCTACTAATCCTTTGTGTTTAAGCTTTTTAGGAACTATGGACAGTGAAGAAGAAAGAAACCAAACCGGAAATTCCTTTGCCGGCTTATCTAACTTACAGATGAGAGGTCTCAATGATTCTATGGCTAACCTTATGAATGCAGGTTTGAAGCAGGTCCATCAGAGACTTGATAAGATTCAAGGTAGCCAACTGACCCGATCTAGAACTAGGAGAGATCGCCCACAGAGGAACAACCGGCCGGGTGAAGAAGTTGGAGAGGAGGAGATTTGTGATGATCGTTCCATCAACCGACCTAGGAGAGGTCCACAAAACCGTGATCAAGGTGATGTCAATCCTTTTGCTAGAACTAAACGAACTGATGAAGGTTTGGGTGGACTGAAACTCAAAATTCCAACTTTTGACGGTAAAAATGACCCAGATGATTTCCTTGAATTGGAAAGAAAAATAGAACTTGTTTTTGATTGTCAAAATTTTTCTGAGTTGAAAAAGGTTAGATTGGCTGCAACTGAATTTGTTGGCTATGCTATTAACTGGTATGATCAAGTTATGACTCACGGGAGAAGGAATGGCGTACCACCAATCTCTACTTGGGATGAGATCTCGGCTTTGATGAGGAGATGGTTTGTTCCAGAACATTATCACCGGGAACTCCACCAACGACTCAGACGTTTGCTTCAGGGAACCAAATCCGTGGAGGACTATCACGAAGAAATGGAGATCTTGATGATCAAGGCGGATGTGGACGAGCCTTTGGATGCAACTATGACCAGATTCCTTTCAGGCCTCAACCGAGACATTCAAGATCGAATGGAGCTTTAAGAGTATGTTAGTATGGAGCAAATGCTACACAAGGCCACTCTGATCAAGCAGCAACTCAAAAGAAAGAGCTACTCTAAACCGGCCTTTGCTCCCAAACCTAGCTATCAAGACAAGGGTAAGTCTTCGATCACAACAAATACTGCTTTTAAGACTAATGGTCCTGCTCATGTTGATAAAGGCAAAGCAGTTGAGACTAACAACCGGGCAAGAGACATTCGATGCTATAGATGTCAGGGTCTTGGACACTATGCCAGCAAATGTCCAAACTAGAAAATGATGATCCTCTTGGAGAATGGAGAAGTTGAGTCCGATGATGATAAGGACGATACGGAGGACAAGGAAGAACGCGGTCCTATCTTTGATAAGGAGGAAGACTCCTTTGATTACCCACATCAAGGACCACTTCTAGTCGACAGAAGATCCACGGATGGAAGGCCTTGGTCCGATCTTTGAAGAACATTCGGACAAAGACCCAGATCCGGTCTTTGATGAGACGCTTGAGCCTATCTTTGATGATGAGAACAAATATCTCGACTACCCAGCTCACGGTCCACTTCTTGTTACCAGGAGAACATTGAGTATTCAACCCAAAACCAATGAACGAGAACAAAGGGATAATCTTTTTCATTCTCGATGTTTAGTTTTAGAGAAAGTTTGTTCTTTGATTATTGATGGTGGAAGTTGCACTAATGTTGCTAGTGATTCTCTTGCCAGGATGCTTGGACTCATAACCAAACCACTTCCTCAACCTTTCAAGTTGGAATGGCTAAACGAAACTGGTGAACAATATGTGCGGGAACAAGTCGCAGTCCCTCTCTCTATTGGGCGATATGAGGATGAAGTCCTTTGCAACGTCCTTCCCATGGACGCATGCCATATCCTGCTGGGACGACCATGGCAGTTTGATAAGAGGACAATGCATGACGGATACACCAACCGAAACACTTTTGATCATAAGGGAAAGAAGATCACTTTGGTTCCTCTCTCACCGGCCGAAGTCCACCAAGATCAGTTCCAACTGAAGAAGAGCCGAGACAAAGAGCCTAAACAATCCGAACCTGAGGTATCTCCTAGGAACTCAAACTTCTTTATCAAGGGAAGCCATGTAAAGAAATCCTTATGCTTACAACCGCCATTTCTTTTGCTTGTTTACAAAGAATCTCTAATGGCTTCCTCTTCTAACATTGCACCGGAAATTCCGAGTGATCTAACAGATGTTTTGCAGGAATTCTCTGACGTATTTCCAGATGAGAACCCTAAGGGTTTAACACCAGTAAGAGGCATTGAACACCAGATTGACTTCGTCCTGGGTGCGTCTCTTCCGAATTGACCAGCTTACCGAACCAATTCAGTGGAGACAAAGGAACTTCAGAAACAGATTGGAGAGCTTCTTGAGAAGAGTTACATCAGGGAGAGCCTTAGCCCTTGTGTCGTTCCTGTCCTCCTTGTGCCTGAAAAGGATGGTTTTTGGCGCATGTGCGTAGACTGCCGAGCCATCAACAACATTACGGTAAAGTATAGGCATCTAATCCCTAGGTTTGATGACATGCTTGATAAGTTGCATGGTTCTTCTATTTTCTCTAAAATTGATTTGAAAAGTGGCTATCACCAAATTCGCATGAAAGAAGGTGATCTTATTTGGATTCACTTGAGAAAGGAATGATTCCCGGAAGAAAAGAAGTCCAAACTCATGCCTAGGGTCGATGGACCATTCCAGATCCTTAGGAAAATCAGTGACAATGCGTATTAATTGGATCTGAAAGGTAAGTATGACATTTCTCCAAGTTTTAACGTTTCTGATCTATCTCTTTTCTTTGCAGATGATCCCGATTTGCGGACAAATCCTTTTGAAGAGAGAGGGAATGATGCGCCTCAGTCCATGGATCAGTACATGGAACCGGACCAGAACGAAGATCAGGCTGATCAGAACAACTCAGCTGAGGTTCGTCTATCCGACCATGCCGACCAGAACGACCGAGCCATGTACCGTCTCGAACCGCTTACATCCGGAATGGAGCTTCAGACAGATCCAAGACCAGACGTCTGAACTGACCGTACCAGAGCTCGTCCTTCCCAACCATCTCGACAAGCTAAAGCCAACAGCCGAGCCAGACTTGACTTGGGTCGTGAGGATTCCCAAAACGATCACGACTTCTCTCTCCTGGTCCGTTTGGCACGTACCAAGTATCCTGATGACCGAACCGACGGACTATCTCTCATGTCCAATGCACTGTTGGACTTCTATCACTCAGATTTCTCTAAGGCACGAATCATCAAGCTATCTGAAGACTTAGGCCGCATCAGTGCACTGCTCGATCATCCGGCGGACTGTCCAGACCGTCCCCGCGTTCGTCCAGCTCCTTACCGCGACGGAACCAACTTGGTCGGATGAATCTAGACATCAGCCGAAGGGTCACTTTGACCAGATCTGATCTGAAGAGTTTATTTGACTGTCTTTCAACATTCCCAATCAACTTTGTTATTTCCTAAGTTTTTTTATTTATGTCTTGCTTTGACCACAAGTAGTATAAGTATGTAAACTCTTTTTCATAATGGAGCAATTGATTTTTCTTTCAAGTGTATGAGTTTATCTCTTTGTTCTTCGCTTAGAACAGTCTTTGTTTGTTGTCGAGTGATTCTCCAAGTAAACAAATCTTCCCTTGTTGGTCTTGACGTAACATTCCAAACCAATCGAAGCCGGTAGTATCAAGAGGTCTTTCCGCAACCTTTTGTGTCGCCTTTCAATCCACCAAGTTCTCCCATCTTTGGCGAGTTCTTATTCAAAGTCCCGTTGAGTGATCCTGTCCGAATCTAGGACGTATCACTTTTGCCGTCGATAATATTATATGTTCAAAGTGTCCCATGTGATGAACAATATCTGCTTTGACAATATCCGATAATATCCGATAATTTGCAGAGTATCCAGCTTTTCTCTGATTATATCATTTGAAGCTATTATCACGAAGTTCTTTAGTTATTTGCATGTATAAATGACATTGTTCAAAAATGCGTCCTATGCGGCCGTCTATACGGTCGGTAAATGCTGTGTGCCTATGTAACGTAGCGGATTCAGCATATACTATTTAATATACGGTTTCTTTAATAATGGACGTTATACGCTGAATAATCCGTATATACGGTGACATTTAAGCGTTTACCATTTTTTTGCTCAAAATAGTTAAAGTTAAACAAAGTCATAATTAAATACATGTTTAAATGAAGATAGTCAAAAACATAAAACTACGTAGTTTAGCTTGGGTTTTTAAGTTGTTAACCCCGATTAACAATTCACGTTCAACTCATTGTTTTCTCTAGCTATCAAAAAATCAAGTCCCGACACCTTCACTTTATCGCTTTCTATCTTGCGAAAGGTATTAATATTATTTTGATTTATGTTCTCTTTTCTTGTTTCTCTATACATGTATTTTTCTTTTTTGAATATCATAATACCTACGTCTATTTGTTGGTTTCTATTCTCATTAGCAGTGTTCAATACTATAATAATTAATGTTTGCTGAGTGGAACCTTTTTATAATTTATAATGTGAATTATCTTACTACAGATTTGTTTTTTTTTTTTGGAAACTTTAGTTATTTGGTTTGAAGAATTTAGTATTGAAAACCTTATGCTTTAGTATTAATATTATTATATTTTCATATATATATATATATATATATATTTGTTCGCTTAGGCCCCATTTAAGCATCCGCGTATACAGGTAGGTGTTAGGCGCTAGGTCACCGCACAGAGAGCGCATAACGCATTTTAGAACACTGGTAAATGATCTTAAAATTTTCTTCATCTAGATATTTCTTCCTATGTTCTTATCTGTTTAGGATCGAGATCTTTCTTTCTCTACTATTTAAGAGCCTCTTGTAACTTTTAATGAATCAAGTAAGAGTAAATAAATAACTTCAGTTAAGCATTGTTTTCTTGTTTATTATGATGGTATCAGAGCTTTCATAAACTTGGCCGAAGCTCACGATCCTTATCCTTTTCCTTCCACAATTCATATCTTGCTCGAGTACTGTTACTATCAAAATTCAATGATAGTAACTATCTATTGTGGAAGAAAAAGTTTGAATATGTTCTCCGAAGTTAGAATCTTCTTGTTTTGTCAGCGGACAAGTTCCGTCACCACCATCCATTCTCATCAACAATGTGAATGACATTGTCATCTTCATCTAAACCCGAATTCAGCTTTTGAAGCTTAGACGTATACATATAAGCTTATCAAATTCTAGATATTCAAGACTTTTACTGAAGAAGTGCTTGGTTATGTGCATAATGTGGCTAATTAATTACTAAGCAATACACACAGACAACAAGCAACAAAGCAAACATCGATAGTTATCTCATAAGGGTTGTAAACACTTATCTTTTGAGGATGGGTTGTTGCTAGTTGTTGGAGATGAGACTTTTTCTTTGAAGTGGATGATCATGAGCTGATCATAAAGAGAGGCGTCCATCATATGTTCCTTTGTTTTCTTCTCTCTCTTTCGTTTTGGAGCTTGAACAGAGCTTGAAACTGCTGACAATGTATAGAGATGAAGGTAAGGCTGTGTCTCATACTTCCAAGGCAAGACCAGAACTGTATTTGTGATGGCAAGCTCGGGCTTCTCAATCTTGATGGAGCTTCAAGACGTCGTAACTGATGGAGCATGGGAGGCCGAGCTTTTTTTTTTTTATTGTGGACAGCGTTTCACCATAAGCTTCTCGCCGTAAATGATATTATGCAGAGAACTCAGGACTTGGCGCTAGAAGGATGAGGCCAAAGAGAACTATCTTCAAAGCATATCAAACTTGGGAGAATCTAGATTTAGGCGAGTTTGCTTTGAACTTGTGCTTAGTAAAAAGCGTGCTTGCTTTAAACTCGTGCTTAGCGATAGAAGAGTTTACAAGACTCATGCTAAGACAAAGGCGAGTTTACTGAGAACTCGTGCCTAGTAGAAGAAGAGTTTCTGAAAACTCATGCCTAGCCAAAGATGAGTTTTTGTAAACTCATGTCTAACAATAAGCGAGTCAACTGCAAATTCGTGCCTAATAACAAGCAAGTTCAATTTAAACTTGTGCCTAAAATACATGTTTACCGAACTATTGCTGACCCGAAGTCTCGTGTTGAGATCGTGTGTGCCGAGCAAGTTGTTGGCATTGAGAAACGTGCTGGTTTATGTCGCTTGTACTGCTTCCGGCAAGCTCGCAGCTGAGAGATCGCCATTCCAAGCATGAGGACATGATAGTAGCATTCACTCGTTGATTCTCTTTGGCTCGACGTTACGTAATCAACTCTGGTTCATAAAAGGAACCATTAGATCACGAGAAACCTAAGAGAAATAAACAAGTCTTGCATAATCAATAAGTAAGCGATGGAACTTGTTTTTACTTAGTGTTCACGAGTTGAATATGATAGTAGTAATTAATTACTAAGCAATATACACAGACAACAAGCAACAGAGCAAACAACGATAGTTATCTCATAATGGTTGTAAACACTTATCTTTTGAGGATGAGTTGTTGCTAGTTGTTGGAGATGAGACTTTTTCTTTGAAGTGGATAATCATGAGCTGATCATAAAGAGAGGCGTCCATCATATGTTCCTAGACAATAAATTAGGTCCATTTTTCTATAAAGCCCTAGACTTCTTCTTGTATAAATAAAGAGACACCTCTCTTTAGCAAATGATCTCTCTTTTTGTGGACAGCGTTTCACCAAATTAAAAAAAATTAAAAAATTAAAATTTTTAAAATAAAAAATGCTATTTTGGCCATTTTAGTTTTTGGAGTCTATTTTTGTGAGAAAAACTTAAAAAAAAATATATTTGAGAGAATTTCCCTTTATGTTTTCACATAAATAGCTTTTCTAGGTTTATAGTTGTATTCAGTAATTTTGATGATTTAGTAAGAAAGAAATTTTATACGAGCTTTATAGCACGAAAAAAATATTTTCCAAACTCTAAAAAAAAAATTGATTAAGCACTAAAAGTATTCTCAAAATCTAGTAGCTTCCGCTGCATCATGAACGAAGGATGATGGAGTTAGATTGATAGCAGATTGGAGACACGGTTCAGACCAAAGAGTCGGTGACCATGAAACGTCAAGTCTCTGCGTCTCCAAGCTTGGCCTCCAACCTTTTTCTATTTGACCTTTTCTTTTGCTTAACAAAATTGTATTAAGAAAACAATTAACAAATATTATATATTCTAATTAAATTTAATTTAGATTAAATTAAAAATATAATGATTAACAGTAATTCTAAATATCATATTTTTCCAATTTTCTCCAAAACAATCAGTGAGATAGAACCGAATAAAGAAGAGAATAAAATGATTATTGATTCTCAAATGATCTTTATCGAAACAATAATACAATATTCCGTATCGTGAGCGGACAAAATCTCTGCGAAGAAGAACAAACTAGAACCGAAAGTTGGACTTTAATCTACAGGGACAAAGGAGAAAAAAAAATCTATAACCACCAAAACTAATCTCTTATGGGACAAATGGGTGTAAATTATGATTGTACCCTTAATGAAAGTTTAATATCAACCATTAGATCTGATTCTTCACGTTATAATCTGAGCCGTCCGATTTTTAAAGATGAAATATTTACAATAAGGCCATTAATAAAGCTTGTCTCTCAGCCGACGGATCTTATGAGTGTGTTTTAATCTTGGCCATCAGATTTCGCTTGGGTCCCACAGAAAATTTAATCACTCTTCTTCTTCATGTCTTCCTCAACCATACCGAACCACTACGAAAATTCATTCACTTCACCAACCAAACCTCTTTTCTTCAACTCTTCACTCACAAACCTTTACCTCTGTTTCTTAGGGTCTTTCTACAGGTTATGACGTCGTGAAACATCCCATTTGCGTCGTCCTTGGTTCTGAAATCGATTGGTAAGTGTAGACTCTCTTCCTCTCTCTCTTTTGTCTTTCTCTCTTATGTTTTTATTGTTATTTGTTTCGGTTAAGTCATATAAAATACATGTTAACCGTATTAGTCAGATTATAAGGTTTGATATAATGTTGTTAGAGTATGAAACATGAAATTGTAGAAGAAATAGTTTTTGTCTATGGTACAACTGGTACAACTTGTAACACAAAATTCTTTAACAACTGGTTTCACTGGTACAACTGATGTAGTATTACTGACATTTTTATAGAAAATGTATCATTAGTAAATCTGGTACAACTCGGTGTAACACATTGAATATGTGGTATTGATACAACTCTTATAACTTGTAATAGTCATGTGCAACTCGTATAACTTGTAACGTTATGAGTCAGATTTTAAGATTTAATATAATGTTGTTAAAGTATGAATCATGATATTATAGAATAAATAGTTTTTGTCTATGGTACAACTGGTACAACTTTTTCATATGTATCAAACAATACAGGTGATACTGGTATAACTATTCCAACTATGTCTTATTTACCAGATTAGTGATACTGATATAACTAGTACAACTATTCAAATTTTGAAATTGAAATATTCCATATGAAAATAACAATTAGCTGGCCAAATTGATAAGTATTTAGATAGGCCCCCTTTTTATTTGTGATAATTTTTTGTTTTTTTTTTTGCAGTTTCTACACCATCTCATAAGTTTGCATGATCTACCTTATACTTTTAAGGTTTGTTAACTTCTTTGTCCAAATAATTTTTGGAAACCATACATGAAATGTATTTTAACAAAATTGATGATTTCATTTTAGTGGGGCAAAGACATGTACACATAAAGAAGTGTTACAACTAAGGTAAGTTTAAATTTTATGTGGTACAACTAGTTTTTTCGATTTCAATGCCTAAATACAACTATATACAAACTGGTACAACTCAAAAACAAGTACAACTATGTATAAACTGGTACAACTCAAATACTAGTACAACTATGTTATTTCATCTTGTATTGTGCATCAAGTTTTAAATGTGTATCATGTTTTTAAACATTGTGGTTGAACTACATGTTAGTATGTTGCTTTAGTTGTATCGGTTGTACTAAACTAATTGGTGATGCAAATAATTTACATCAATTTATTTAATAATTGATGTAAAAATATAAATTATTTGCATCATTTCATTTTACACAAAATTAGTATCAATTTTAAGAAGTTATTCAAAAATATGTATCATTTACAACTGCTGATTTATATCATTTACTAATTAAATGTAATTTAAAAAAAATATTTGATTAAAATGATTTATTTTGGTAAGTAATTCTTAATTAATATTTTTACTGATTATTTGTATTATTTGTTGCAATTTTGTTTCTTTCTAATAGCTATTATTATCTTGATAAACAAACTAAAATTTTACAATTGTCGATAACAATTGTATTAATACATCACGATTAAAACAATTATTTGCAAAAAAAAACAAAAATCATACATCAAACCCAATCTTTTTCTTCTTTCCGGTGATTCGCGTCTTTAGAGCAATGGTTGAAGAATTTTCTGGCTCCGCATCTAGCTTTTTGGCCTGGAAACTAAAAAATGAAGATGATTTTTTTTTCGAAAATCGTACAACTAGTATAACTTATAAACGTATCAATTCCAAATCAAATATTATTAAAAATATATTATTCATATATTTGACACATGCAAGCAGAAGAGATTAGACCAATATGTCTTATTGGTTCTACATCATTCTCTTTTCTAGCATTTTCATATGCTAGAAACAATCAATAAAGAAAATTATACATCTCATAATTAAGTGATGCCATTTTCTTGATGGAGGTATATTACTATTGATAACATTAAAATATTCTCCAAATATGTGTAATGTCTATAGAAAATCATAGTTGATAAACTATTTTAATAAAAATAAAACTATAGTTGAAAGAAAGCAAAATAATAATCTTCTATGGAAATTTTAATAACTACATAAGTTTTACGATTTTTAAAATAAATAATCAAATAAATTGATAAATTATTTTAATAAAAAACATGAAAATTAATTTAATTAAAGTTGAGAATAAGTTAAACATTTTAAATACAATTATATTATATGTTCATTTGTTTATTACGGGCGGGTCTACCTGCATAAGCACCACTTGCACTTGCCCAAAGACGGGCATGAACCTACTATAACTTTTTCTGGCTTTGCTAGGGTTGGGCAAAAAATCCGATAACCCGAAGAACCGAACCAAATACGATCCAAAAAAGTAGTACTGTACCCGAACCGAAATTAGTTACATATCCGAACGGGTTCAAAATTTTGGTATCTAAAGAACCAGAACCGAACCCGATCCAAACCGAAATATTTTGGATACCCGAATATATCCAAATTAGAATTATGTGCCTGAATATGTTAGATATTTTTAGATATAATATCCAAAAAATATCTAAAATGTATAAGATATTTTGAAATTGTCTAAAATATTTTAAAATATATACAAATAGTTAAAATAAATATCTAAAATAGCTAATCAATACTCAAAACACCAAAATATTTAAAATGTCTATTGATTCTCCATCCAAATTTTCAAGCTAAACTAATTTTTAGGTTAAGTTTAGGTATTTTAGCATACATTATTCAAAAATTTATGTTATATATTATTTTTATTTATAGATTTTGAGAAATTTAAATTATATATGAATTTAAAATTTTTTAAAATAATTTAAACAGATTATCGAACCCAAACCAAACCCGCAAAGATCAGAAACGAACCTGAACCAAAATTTTAATATACCCGAATGGAGCCAAAATATTTAAACCCGAAAACCCAAAATCCGAATAGATACGAACTGAATCCGAATGGGTACCCGAACATCCACCCCTAAGCTTTGCAGCCGCCTTCTTTTGCTACGAGAACAGAAAAAATGAAGATGCATTTTTTTCCTAAATAGTACACTAGTACAACTAGTAAAACAATGTCATTATCCAAATTAAATATTATCGAAAAAAAATTATTAACATATTTTGACACATATAAGCAGGAGGATTATACCAATATTTTTATTGGTTTTGCATTATCATCTTCTATAGCATCATTAATATGCTGAAAACAAAAACCAAATATCATCATATTAATTGCTAAGTTGTACTAGTTATACGCATTGTATTTGTACCAGTTATATTAGTTATACTCAACCTATTTGTACTAGTTATACTTGTTTTAGTTGTACTAGTTGTACTAATTTGAGTTGCACTAGTTATACTAGTAATACTCTGCGTTTTTTTATTTTGAATCTAGTACGTAAAAGATGAAATTTGATTATGGGTAATTTATAATTGGTTAAATATGATTATGAGTTGATCGATTTGGTATAAGAAAGATAAAATTATCGGATAATTGAAGAACTTTTTTGATTTTATTTTAAAAAATAAAAACTATTGATGAAGAAGAAAGGGGGAAGAAGAAGAAGAAGAAGATTTAGGTTAGTTGGGTCGGGTTTCGGGTAGTTTGGATTCTCGGTCGGATAATAATGACATGGGTAAGTAAATATGTTTAAGTCTTTAGGTTTTTTAATTATTTTGCTTAAATTTCTATTTAAATTTAAATATAAAATGAAAAGAAAAAAAGACGGGTCTAAATGAGATTTTTTGGAGAGAAATTCTTGGGTTCACCCCCTAGGGTGAACCTCTAGGTTCACCAACCAATAGTGTTTGGGTATTTGATATTTGATATCTTTTAAAAAAGGAAATAAAATTGAATATCCAAATTAGATTATATTTTTAAAATAAAATAATAAAATTACATAAAAATAGTTACAAAAAATAAATTAATTAATATTGTTAAGTCTTCAGTAAAATACTAAACCCTATACCCTAAATCCTAAACCCTAAACCCTAAACGTTAAACTTTAAACTTTGGATAAACTCTAAACCGTTGGAAAATCTTAAACCCTAAATCATACATTAAAAACTAAATTTTAATAACACTAAACCCTAAATCCTAATCACTAAACCCTAAACCCTTGGGTAAACTCTGAACCTTTGGATAAATCATAAACTTTAGGGTTTAATTTTAAATATTTTTTAGTTAGAGTTTATGATTTATCCAAGGGTTCAGAGTTTATCCAAGGGTTTAAAGTTTAGTGATTAGGGTTTAGGGTTTAGTGTTATTAAGATTTAGTTTTTAATGTATGATTTAGGATTTAAAATTTTCCAATGGTTTACGGTTTATCCAAGATTTAAGGTTTATAATTTAAGGTTTGGAGTTTAGGATTTAAGGTATAGGATTTAGTATTTTGCTAACGGTTTAACAATATTTATTTATTTATTTATTGTAATTATTTTTATGTATTTTTATTGTTTTATTTTAAAAATATAATCTTATTTGAAAATTCAATTTTGGTCGGTGATATCAAATATTAAATACTCAAATACTATTGGTATTGGTGGGTGAATTTTAAGGTTCAGAGCATCGGGTGAACCCAAGAATTTCGGTTTTTTTGACCCCAAGTGGTCCATACTGGCATTTGATCCCCGAACGTTTCAATTTTCCTCTCTCTTTCTAATCATAGCCATGGGTGGTGATACTCTCAAAGATGGTAAGAGTTCTCTTCTTTATCTTTCTCTCTGGAACTGTTTCGCATGTTTTGTTTTAACGGAAATGATTTAAACTTGTTGTAGAGGAGTTGGCATCTTCTTTGTACCCTGATTTTTCACGATCGTCTTCTTGCTGCTTCAGGTAATATTATTATCTGACGATGGTCGTAATCAGAAAGTGATTCATTTCCTTTTTTTGTGGCAGTGATGATTTAGGGGTTTCTGAAGAGAAGCTTGCTGCTTATATGAGAAAGAGAGAGAAAACTTACCAAGAGATTCTCCAAAGCCATGATCTGTTACGGGAGAGACTTGGCAAGAACAATCGGAAACTGAAACTCGCAAGACGCCAAATCTTGAGGTTTTTTATTTGTTTTCAAATCGAGATCAGGATTGATTCTTGTGTTGTGCTACTTATATTCGATCCATAAAGAGATATTATTCAACTATTAGATTCTAACCCCTTTTAGTATTTTTTGACAAAAAAAATCAGCTATACTCCTGGATCATTTGCGGATGTCAATTTGAGCGATTACCATATTCCAAAGACGACGTCGATCCTCATAGTTGGTCCGAAAGGAGCTGGGAAGAGTAGTCTTGTTAATAGAATTACAAGAGTGGTCCAAGACGAGGAGTTTGCCCCAGCTAGAGCTCAAGAATCATGTACACATATAATTGGATAATTCATTTTCTTGTCTTTTAAAGATGAAGACGACGAGATCAGTGTTTTGTTGCTCTCAATTTTTGCAGATGGTATGCCGTCTAATGGAGGCACGTTCTTTCTTCAGGAATATATGATCCCAAGAGGAGGTTCTGCTTCATTTTGCCTCTGTGACACGCGTGGCTTGAGCCAAATCTCGTCATCCGATAACACTACTATGATTGAGCAGTGGATTAAAAAAGGTGTTCATCACGGCGAGCCTGTGATCTGGTCTTTTCTTCCTCTGTCTTGTTTTATACTCTTCTTGGCTTTAATTAGTTTTTTTTTTTGTGTTAACATGACGAGTTTGTAATTTTGGTCAGGACATCCGATGACTCGGATTTGAAGGATAGATTGATCCGAGATGGTTGTACAGGTTGTGAGATAAGGAAAGTGAACTCCATTATATTTGTTGTTAATGCGGTTGAAATGATGGAGAGTGAATCGAGCTATGCCCATATGGTCTCGACTGCTTTTAACTCTCCTTTACTATCGTTTAAAGGTTGGTGAGTCCTCACAGAATGGTGTTTTTCTTTTGTTCTTTTTAAAAATTTCAAAGAAGTCATAATATGATTTCCAGATGACAAGCCAGCAGTAGTTATCACTCATGGAGATCTACTTTCAAGGGAGGAACGGGCCCGAGTTCAGGTTCTCGTTGGAGAACTTCTTGGTATCCCACCTGACAAACAGATTTTCGACATTCCAGGTCACAAGTCTATATTTTTTCTTTTGAGACAGGCTATATATCTTATTGGTTACTAATAGGAAGTATAGACAGCCGGGACGCAGCCACAACACTAACAGTCTGCAACTTGCTACGGCATTGCCTTGAACACGCTGATAAGAATCTTCGGTTTTGTCCCAAGAGGAACTTCACCATATCCAAGGTTTCTACTTCATCTTTAGATCTTACCTCTTTTGATGCCAAAACATACCATGATTGGTTTGATGATTGGTTCATCAGTCTAGGGACTGATGACTGATTTGGTGTTGAAGCGGTTCAATAATTTTACTTACCAAGAAAAGCAAAAAAAAAAAAAAGATAAATCTTTGGGAAAATAATTAGCTTCTTTTAATTCAGATGGAAAAAATGAATTCATACTAACCACATGACTATATGAGGGTATGGTTTGGTTTCTTTTTTTTTTTTGGTAGTCGATCAGTTTAATTGATTTGGATTGAACAGATGCAAGACCATCTAATTTTTATTAGTTTTTAGGTGGAAGGAGGCGACAAAAACAGGACCAGGATGACTATGTTTTCAGTTGCGCTGACTCTATTCCTGGCCTTAGCGATAATCTGGTTTATCCACGAACACGGCGGACAAAACGTAGCGCATGAGGCTCGCCACGAACTTCATGTATTCCAAAGTCCACGGTTATACAACCTTACGCATGAGGTCCTACCCAAACTTAGCAGCAGTGTTCAGAATTCTGAGTCTGAGACCGAGGATGTTCCTAATGGTGAGCCTAGCATTGATTGGCGTACAGCTCGACGCTTGTGGTTCGATGAGGGGAAGGTGGCCAAGGCCGAGGGCGAACCAAGCTTTGATTGGCGAACCACTCGACGCTTATGGTACGTTGAGTGAAATGTATGCAAGCGCCATCAATATCTTATATGTAAAAAATATAGTAACTGTAAACATAAAACACGATGTTTTGTAAACTGGACTGCATGAACTTCTAGGTAATCAATATCTGGACTGCATGAACTTCTAGATATGGTATACAATTCAGTTTGAATTAAATTTTATTTCAAAAAATGTATCAAACTATCCAAAATAAACACACTCAAACCCCGTGATGAGGACATCAAACCAGTAGCCAATCCATAGCACCATAAAACGGATGCAAAAGGCCAGCTAAACCCAACAAGGACATGTGTCTTTCATAGACTATGCCGAACCTACCAGAAGGAGATGACCAACAGACCTACATGTCCAGACACTCAAATCATCAGAGTCTTACGTCGAATTGGAACTGGGTCCATATCATCTCAGACCAAACCGGAATCAAGTTTACAACCCAGCTGATTCCTGGCTACCTTGCAAGTGAAGGCCATTCAGACCCAGTGCCATTGTTCAATTCACGTTGGCTCAGCCACGGAGAGTTAGGGCATGAAACAACTTGGGAAAGATTCTCTGCTCATTTAGAGCACGCCTCGAAGTGGAATAAGCAAAATATCATTTCACATGGAGGAGATATTCAGCTCTTAAGTTGGGTAATTACCAACATACCCGATTTGAATCTACACTAACTAAATGGAGGTTTGCAGCCAAACCAGAAGGAATTAGGTTATGAACCGACTTGGTTTGTAATCTTGACCCATCAGAGAAACCAAGAAAATTGGATTCATCAAGGCCGGTTCAGATGTGAAAGTTCTTCAGTTTCCAAACCGGATAGTTCTCGACATGTCTCATCTGGAACTTACTATAACTAGGGTACCATAAGGACATCTCAAAATTTATTCTCAGCCATTGTATCAGGATGATTAAATCTGGGCCACTCTTACACCAAGACCTTCCATATTTGGACCTAAGTGCATTCACACGGCACCAATTGTTTAGATACTTTTAATAAGAAAAAAAATATTCCGAAATACTTTCATTTATTCTACATACTCTAACTTTTACTGAACTAAGAGAATTCCAAATTTACCTTTTTACTTTCTCTCTAATTTCTAAATACACTGTTCGCGGATACTCCTTTTGCAGACAAGATCGCCATGTTCGAGATGTCGAAAAAGTTATATTTCCCAAATATAAAAATGAATGATGAAACCCGTGATCCAGACAATTATGTGGCCTAAAACAAGCAGTGTATGCTTACTACAACTATCCAGAAACAATTCGTGGAAGCTATCATTGCAATGGTATCAGCTCGACTCTGATCCGGTCCGTCCTGCAATGGTACATCAACTTGCCCAATGGATCGATACATTCCTTCGCAGCTCTAACCGACCAGTTCGTAAAAAAATTTGCATGCACAAGAAACCAAGCTGAATCCCTGCGTAACTATACAATATGTTTCAACCAGGAAAAGGTATCCATCCCGAGATGTAACACCTCGATAGCGATCTCTACCTTCAAGAGAGACATGTTGCTTGATGCTGATATGTACAAGGAGTTAATCAAGTATCAATGCAGAACCATGGCAGACGTCACATCCCGAGCACGGGCAGAAGTGAAATGGGAGGAAGATTCAGTATACCAGTTCAAGCATTTCCAAAAGCATGAATCCTAAGTTCCCGAGAAATAAGAAAACCAAAAAAGACAATAAACCCTATCATAAGCCAGAGAAGTAAGTAGATAGTAAATCGTGGGAGATACCACAATCGACCTATAGACAAAACCGAAGGAATGGTAATACATACATGTCAGACATCTCTAATCTCTCAATCTCAAATCGGAATAAATCAACATTTTGAGTTTGATAAATCCCTCAAATTAAGTTACCCAAGAAGATGAAAATACCAAAAACATTATGAAATATACATTGATGGTGTGTATTTTATAAAGACTAAGAGATAGCATCTAACACAAGACCGTAATGGAAATAATAAAATAGGAGTCGAACTTAGATTTAGTTAACGAAGAAGAGACGCCTCCATGGATCTTCATCGCTTCAGCATCGTCGATCAACCTTCTCCTCTCTGAAGCTGCTCCTATCCTCCTCCATGACTTTGAAGGTCATAGCTCCTCCACCGTCGCGGTCCAGATCTCCTCCCGACCCTCCACCGCCAAAGCTTCCTCTGCTTGGTTCTCTCTCTCCGCTTGAACCGCTGGAGCCTCCCGACCCCCACAGGCCCTCCAGACGCATCTCTCATTCCTGCTCTCTCCCCTTTTATCTCGCTGTTTATCTGTCTCTTTGTTGCATCAGGTTTTTCCACGAGTCTCTTATTTTTCTGGGTTTCTTAACCTCGTTCGCCGTCGCTAGCTGCGAGAGATGGTGTCAGTGCAGTCTCTTAATACTTTGGCTCTTGTGTAGCCCTTGTCCATCTCTTATGACTTCACTAGTTCCAGATCTGTCTTCTACGGCATGGACTTCTTCTCGCGGAGATGGCTCTCGTCAGACCTCAGATCTGAAGACGTTTCGACGTCCGCTACCTTTCTCGTCTCCTTGGAAGATGACCGTTCTCCCTTCGGGGAATATTTACTCTACCTGGTTCTGGTCGATGAACCTCCTCTCCGATGATCAACTGATCCTTCTCTGTTCACCACAACCACCGCTTATATCGGCTCATTCCGACCACAATGACCAATGGCTCAGCTTTGACTCCCGCAAATCTCTATGGGTCCATCACGGTAATGCTGGAGTCGACAGGTTTTGCTGGGAATTAAGACATGCTCCTTCAAAATTGGAGTCATGCCTATCCTACTGTTCACTGGTGTGGAGGAGTCAAGTTCTTTAATGTCCAATTCATTTCAGGAGATGTCTCATTTCACTCCTTTCGCTGTCACAATCCACGTCCAACAGATGTCAAGCAAATTTCCTCATCAACCGGTATCTCCGACAAGTACAAATATTCATGCCCGTCTCATTCAAAGTTTAGCTCGGAACCATTCAGTGCTTGAAGATTGCAGTCCCGTAGCCTTACAACAAAAGGCTGATCAAACCTCCTCATGTCGGTGCCATGAGAGATCGTTCTCCCCCTTCTTTCTCTACTGCGTTCTTTATTCCAATCCGTACACAGGAATTCATCAAGCGCCAATACTAAGACCAGTTTCCTTCTTTTTGGAGAGATCACTTTCGACACATTCCTCCATTCTAGGGAAAAATTTTCCATCAACCTTCTCCATAGAGAAAGTCTTTTAACGCTCAGCTGTACAAGCATCACGAGTGTAGAGGATGGATTTGACCATCCCACAAGGCCCGAGGAATAGGAAGGCCTGGCCCGAGTTAGGAAGAACGACGGCTCGATCGGTCGGCTCGAGAGTCAGGTCTCTCGGCTTGACTCTCGAGTACTTTTAGTCGATCATCATCGACTGAAGTACGTTCGGCTCAGCAGCTACTCGGATGCCTACGGGCTTCTCGGCCCAGCAGAGGAGGCCCACCAAGACGGCGTAAATTAGGTCAAGGGCGAGACGCCAGGACGCCTATATAAGGAAAAGGAGAGACGACGAGGAGGGGATTGGAAATCATCTGACTAACACTTGGCGGCTAGATTAGGGTTTTCACCTTTGCTTCATCTCGCCGTTAGTTGTACTTTTCCGGTAGCATATCGTGCCACCGGCTTTCTTTCTGTCGCGATCTCTCCTTTTCCCTTGTAACCGACTGAACGTTTTTTCTCCGACCATTAATAAGACGTCTTTGCTTAAACCCACATCTTATTTATTACCGTTTCTCGATCAAACAGTTGGCGCCCACGGTGGGGCTCTAACAAAGTAACGTCGGAACTATGGTCGTTGGCAATGACAGTTCTTCGTCAGGCGAGGAGCGCGAAGCTCTGGAGGCGACACCGGCTCCAGAGGTGACACCTACGCCTACACCAGTAACTCCACTTCCCCATCCCGCAACCATGGAAACTATCCTGGCACGCCTCGCCCTACAAGAAGCGGCGCAGAAGGCGGCAGTTGACCAAATAACGGCGATAGCAAAGATCCTTGCTCCTCTCGCTGCAAACGCCGAAGCTTCGACGGCGCAGTATCGTCGACACCTGTTCGCCACAGAACGAACCACCGACCTGGTACCTACGCGGGATGACGATAACCAAAGCGCCGATAACAACACCAATGCGCACACCGCAAGCGAACTAGCCGCGTTAAAACAGTCGGTCCTCGATATCAATTCTAAGATCCACCAGGTGACGACATCCGCGCCCCAAATCGAGCATGTACTCGCGGAATCTCTTCGCACACCCTTCACGTAAAAGGTTACCGGCGTGCGGCTACAGAAGATGGAGAAACTCCGTCTTCCAACCTTCAAAGGTCTCTCCGACCCTTCTACTCACGTCACGTCTTTCAACATAGCGAAGCGACGCGCAAACCTGACCGACGAAGACAAAGACGCCGGCTTTTGCCAACTCTTTGTCGAAACCCTAGAAGGCCCGGCCCTTACTTGGTTCACCGGCCTCAGAGAGAACTCCGTCGACTGTTTCCACGACCTCTCAACGGCTTTCCTTAAGAACTATATCATGTTCACCAACCAGGAAGCGACCGTGTCAGATTTGTGGAACCTCACTCACGACAGCGACCAAAGTCTCCGTGACTTCATGGAGAAATTCAAAGCTATTGTCTCGAAGATCGATATTCCCGACCATATCGCCGTCGAATCTTTGATGAACACCTTGCACATCGACTCCACATTCCGCCAGGATCTTTACCGATACCCGACCAAATCTGTCTCCGACGCCATCGCTCGCTCGCACAACTTTATCCGCATGGAAGAAGACACCAGAGCAAAGTTCGCGAAAGAAGCAGCGGCGAGACAGCGATCCTCCCGAACAAACGACCCCCGCCCCGAGCCTCGCCAGCACTCCTCAGGTGGAAATACCACTCAGAAGCGAGGCTACGTTAGCTCATTCGATGACGAGGAATCTCCAAAGTCGGCGGCTATCGCGCGAGAGAAAGGCTGGAACCACTGGGATCGAGACTCTGCTCCGAAGCAATCAACCCCAACCGAACCAGCGAGTTCAAACTCCGAGGAGCCAAAAAAATGGTGCCTCTACCACAAAAGGGATTCCCATGACACGAAGGAATGCAAGGTCCTCATCGGGCAGTTTTTCGACGGGATCACTAATGGGACAATCCAAATGCCCACTTCTCCCACGGCACCGAAAAACACTAAAAGCTGGAGTAAGAACAAGGAGAAGAAGACACAAAAGTCCCAAAAGAACACGGCCCCGAGTGAGGAAAGAGCAAGCCCTGAGCGCACTCCCATCAACAACGTCGGCCCCGCCAACGATTCGTCAGAAGACGAACACCCGCGTCGCCGGCGACGAGTGGAAGTCATACTCTCTCGCCCTTGCGACTCCTCTGATGACGACGTTCCGACAGCGCAACCAGATCTGCATGGTAAATTGAACAGCAAGGATAAACAGTCTCTCGTTCCCTCGAAAGCAGATAAAGACCTACGCGTTCTATTGAAGCAAAAAAACGCCGCGAACATAAACACAGGAACAACCGACCTCCGTGCGACCATCTCAAAATGCAGCGCTCGGAGAGTCGGTCAAACTGATGACCTTCGTGACCAGCTCAATTCGAAGGCCGACGACCTGCGAATCCAACTCAACCGTTCGAAAGGATCCGATCTGCGACGACGCCTTGAGTCAAAAAAGAAACAGCCCGCAGAAATTCCTACATTCGAGAACACAACCGACAACTTGAGGAAGCGACTCGAATTAATGCGAGCTACCCGAGCCCCGCACATCAGCGTCATAATGGGCGGATCGCCGCCTTGCGGTGACTCGGTTCGAGCCGTCAAAGATTACAAACGTCAAGCAACCACCTCTCAGAAGTGGCCTTCTCCGGTCGAAAATGATCGCCAGATCACTTTTTCGGCACTAGACACCAAGGGTGTCCACATGCCACATAACGATCCCCTCCTCGTCGACCTCGACATCAGCGAATGTCTGGTCGCAAAAGTCCTTATTGATACCGGCAGCTCAGTCGATCTCATATTTCGCGACACACTCAACAAAATGGGAATTGATTTAAAAGATATGAAGCCTTCCTCTCGCACGCTAACCGGCTTCAACGGAGCCTCGGAGCAAATGATAGGGACAATTCGCCTTCCAGTTTACGCAGGCGGTATAACCCGCACCGTCAAGTTCTCCGTCATCCGCGCCAAAGCGCCCTACATTGCCATACTCGGAACACCGTGGCTGCATTCCATGAAAGCCGTCCCTTCGACTTATCATCAGTGCATCAAGTTTCCGGGAAAAGATGGTAAAACTCAGACGATTCGGGGCGATCAACAAGCCGCGAGAGAACTACTGATCGCAGCTGTAAAGATGCAGCAGCAAGCTTCCCTTGTCAACTCCGTCAGTAAACCACTCAACAAGATATACCCTCAGAAGGAGGAGGTTCGCGAAGTCGCAATTGATGAATTCGACCCGACGAAAACCATCCGAGTTGGCGTCTACCTGTCCGACGACGTATGTTCACAAATCATCTCTTTCATCAAAGACAACGCCTCGACGTTCGCCTGGAAGACTTCCGACATGAAGGGGATCGACCCCGCAATTACCTCTCATGAACTGCACGTCGATCCAACGTTCAAACCCATCCGACAGAAGCGACGGAAACTCGGTCCAGAACGATCTAAAGCCGTAAACGAAGAAGTCGACAGGCTCCTCGACGCTGGTTTCATAACCGAAGTACGATACCCCGAATGGTTGGCTAACCCGGTTGTCGTCAAAAAAAAAACGGCAAATGGCGCATATGCGTCGACTTCACGGACCTCAACAAAGCGTGCCCAAAGGACAGTTACCCACTCCCTCATATCGATCGTCTCGTCGAATCAACTGCCGGTAACGAACTCCTAACCTTCATGGACGCTTTCTCGGGATACAACCAGATCTTGATGCATCCCGACGATCGCGAGAAGACGGCATTCATCACCGACAGAGGGACCTACTGCTACATGGTGATGCGCTTCGGACTAAAAAATGCCGGCGCGACTTATCAGCGACTCGTCAACCGAATGTTTGCCGATCAGCTAGGCAACACCATGGAAGTGTACATCGACGACATGTTAGTCAAATCGCTCAAGGCCGACGATCACCTAAACAACTTACGCGACTGCTTCAAGATCTTGAATGACTACGGGATGAAGCTCAACCCAGCCAAGTGTACCTTCGGTGTCACTTCGGGAGAATTCCTCGGCTACATCGTCACTCAACGAGGAATCGAGGCTAACCCCAAGCAGATCTCGGCGATCCTCGATCTTCCAAGCCCAAAGAACAGCCGCGAAGTACAGCGACTAACTGGAAGGATAGCAGCTCTCAACAGGTTCATCTCGCGATCAACCGATAAGTGTCTTCCCTTCTACGAGCTACTAAGGGGCAACAAGAGGTTCGTCTGGGACGAGAAATGCGAAGAGGCGTTCAATCAGCTAAAGCATTACCTCACAACCCCCGCAGTACTATCAAAGCCAGAGGCCGGCGACACATTGTCTCTCTACATAGCCGTCACATCCTCCGCTGTCAGCAGCGTGCTCATTCGAGAAGATAGGGGAGAACAGAAACCAATCTTTTACACAAGTAAAAGAATGACAGAGCCGGAGACGAGATACCCAACACTCGAGAAAATGGCCTTAGCTGTCGTTACCTCGGCCAGGAAATTGCGACCCTACTTTCAGTCGCACACGATCGAAGTGCTCTCCAACCAACCGCTCCGAACGGTTATGCAGAATACCAACCAGTCAGGACGATTGACTAAATGGGCGATGGAGCTGAGCGAACATGACATCATGTACAGGAATCGCACAGCAGCAAAGTCACAGGTTCTTGCAGACTTCCTGATCGAATTAACACCAGAGTTGGAGCAAGACCTCATCCTACCAAGTTTGAACTGGATCCTCCACGTTGACGGTTCATCCACGAGTAAAGGGTCGGTGGCAGGAGTGCAACTGCAATCACCAACAGGAGAACTCATCCGGCAGTCATTCGGTTTTGGTTTTGCGGCGTCAAACAACGAAGCTGAGTACGAGTCCCTCATCGCAGGGCTCCGTCTCGCCAAGGCAGTAAAGGCCAAAAGGGTCAGTGCTTACTGCGACTCTCAACTTTTTGTCAGCCAGTACCTCGGCGACTACGACGTCCGTAACGAAAGGATGGACGCCTACCTAAAACTCGTCCAAGATCTCACGAGAGACTTCGAGTTTTTCGAACTCACGAAGGTTCCTCGCGGAGAAAATGTCTGTGCCGACGCCCTCGCTGCTCTAGGAAGCAAGCTACACGATCAAGTCAAGAGGACAATCCCAATCCATAAAATCGAAAAACCGAGCATCGACCCGAAGGCGGAACAGACCGCAATCGCAGCAGCGATTAGCGAAGCAATGGACATCGACGAAGCGGAACCTCTTTCGCAGGATGATCAGCCAACAGATTGGCGCAAGGAACTCATCAACTACCTCACTGAAGTTTCATTGCCCACCGAGAAGTGGGACGCGCGGCGACTGAAGCGACGTAGTGTACACTACGTTGTCATGGACGGGGAACTACACCGATGGACCGCGACGAAGGTGCTACTCAAATGTATCTCCGGCGAAGAAACGAGGTTAGTCATGGCCGAAACACATGAAGGAGCAGCAGGCAATCACTCGGGGGGACGAGCTCTTGCATTAAAAGTGAAGAATCTGGGATTCTACTGGCCAACCATGAACGCCGACTGCGAGAAATACGTGCGCAAGTGCGACAAATGCCAGCGTCATGCTCCCACCTTACACAGCCCAACGCAGTTCCTTCATACCCTGACTGCTCCATACCCATTCATGCGATGGGGAATGGACATCATCGGTCCAATGCCGGTATCTCGCCAAAAGAAGTTCATCCTAGTTCTCACAGACTACTTCACCAAGTGGGTCGAAGCCGAAGCCTATGCCAACATCACCGACAAGGAGGTGCAAAATTTCGTCTGGAAGAACATAATCTGCCGACACGGGCTCCCATACGAGATCATAACAGACAACGGTTCGCAATTCATCTCGCATCATTTCAAGGGATTCTGCGACAGATGGCGAATTCGACTCAACATGTCGACCCCGAGAAACCCGCAGAGTAACGGCCAAGCTGAGTCGACGAACAAGACCATCATCGACGGTCTGAAGAAACGACTCGACTTAAAGAAGGGTTGCTGGGCGGATGAACTAGATGGTGTCCTGTGGTCCCACAGAACAACTCCTCGCGGAGCGACGAAGGCCACGCCCTTCTCAATGGCCTACGGCGTCGAGGCAATGGCTCCCGCAGAAGTCAATGTGACGAGTTTGCGCCGATCACGAATGCCGCAAAACGTCGAACTCAACCGTGACATGCTGCTCGACGCCCTCGACGACATCAAAGAAAAGCGCGACCAAGCACTGCTCCGTATCCAAAATTACCAGCATCAAATCGAGAGCTACTACAACCAGAAGGTTAAGTCGCGTCCCCTCGAAATGGGCAATCTTGTTTTAAGAAAGGTCTTCGAAAATACTAAGGAGTGGAAAGCCGGCAAGCTCGGAGCCAACTGGGAAGGACCGTACAAGATCGTCGAAGTCATCAAACCAGGAGTATACCGTCTCGAGACTTCAACGAGCGAAGCAGTACCGAGAGCTTGGAACTCCAAACATCTCTGCCTCTTCCATCCTTAGTCAAGACAAACGCCTTACCGGGTAAATGCGCCACTAAGGCCACTTTTACTCACAATCTAAGAACTACGAATGGCTTGATTCCCACGAAGGGATACGTAGGCAGCCCAAAGAAAAAGGGGGTCCAGCCGAAATAAAAAAAAACCGAGTAAATGCGCCTTCAAAAGCCACTTTTACTCACAATCTAAGAACTACGAATGGCTTGATTCCCACGAAGGGATACGTAGGCAGCCCAAAGAAAAAGGGGGTCCAGCCGAAATAAAAAAAAAAAAAAAAACCTCCTCCCCGAGGAGTCGATCTCCAAAGAAGACGATCACTTAAGCGATGCCGACACGAGCATGCCCCGGCTTCTCAAACGAGCGCATCACCCCACTTTGGATATGTCTCGATCAGACACGTATTCATGGGAATCGACCGTGTTGCGATTTAAACCAGCACGGCCGAGACAATGACTTCAACCCACCCTGTAATTTACTAAAGTAATGTTTGGCCCACTGAACGCTTGGAAATTACGCTAGGGTCGATTTGGAACCGTCAACGTCGATCATCATATAACAAAACTCAAATGACGAACGATCGCGAGTCAAAGAAATCGACCGAGACAACGTCATAACGAGCCCAAAACTACAACGATTCGATATCTCGAATACTATCATACCAAACAAATAGTCACTTCAAATCTTGACAAAACATGCATTTGATAGACGAGTACAAATAAAAAAAAAAAAAAAAAAACAGATGATACGATTCGAAGATATATAACGGAAGAACAACAAAGTAAAAGCCTCGAAAGGCTAAGTCCAAAAGAAAACAACAAACAAGGAAAACTAAGCTTCCGGATCACTCTCGCGATCATTAAGGGCGGAAAGCTCCGAAGCCCTGACGCTCGATTCGCGGGCGGTCGGAGAAACTTGCGCCGCAGCATCCCCCGACACCTCGCCAGTGTTTTCCTCGCCATCCCGACGAGACTCTTCTGGAGGCAGCGAATCGCGACCCTCGACTGAAGTGTCCGAAAGCACGAGGACAGGAACATCATTTCCATCGACCCGGGCTCCTCGACCAGGCACCCCTTCCTCAAGAACGGTCAAAGGGTTTTCGATAGGAAGCATCGGTTCCTCGCGCCTTTCTCCGACCGGAAAAGTACACGAGACATGCAGATTCGCCGCGGCCTCCGGGTCAATTAAGCCAGCGTTGGAACCATACGGATCGAGACCCGCCAGAATCCGAGCATCCACAAACTGAGACTCCAACACGAGAGGAGAGAGTATAAAATCGCTTTCAGGGATCTCGCCAATCTTCAGCTGCTCAGCCTCTTGTTCGTACTTCCTCTCGTAATCGACGAACATATCGATAGAGGCTTTCGGTATGTCGTTCCCGGCTCCTTTCAAGGCCTCGAGGCACTTCCTAGTCCCGAAGGCTTGGCTGTAAAGTAACCGAGCCTCGTCGTAAGGACCCCGGCGCTCCTCTCGAGAACGAATCCTGGCGAAGCAACGACTAGCCTTGGCGGTCATTTCTGCCTCAACCCTCCCCCTTTCTCTCGTCACCTCCAAGATTCTGGAATCTCTCAGACGTTTCATCTCTCGCTCGTGCGTGGCAGCGAGCGAAGCCTTCTCGCTCTCGAGATCAGCATTCTTTTGTTCAAGCTCGCGGATGGTCCTTCGAGACGACTCCAGCGCGGCTTTAAACTCATCGCGCCGAGCAACGGTGCGAGCCATCACCCCGTCGAGCTTCTGCAGATTGGCCCTTGACTCATTCAGTCGACGAGCGGAAACCTTTTCCTTCTCAGCAAATTCTTTCTTGGCCAGCTCGAGCTCCCCCAAGGCTCCCTTAAGCGCCGTGTCGTATTTATCGATTACGACATTCATCGTGCTATCACCCTGAACACGCGACACAATGGAAATCGTGAGAGGTTACGAGTCAAGGAAATAAAAAAAAGAGAGACCAAGCCATTTACCAGCAGTTTGGCCCTTGCAGCTTCTTCGTATTCACTCCCGAAGATAAGGTCCTTCACGGCAGGAAGAGGTTTCGCCCTCCCCCTCAGTTGACAGAGAAACTCCCCACACTTCTCTGGAACGTACGCTAAGGGAACCGGCCCCTCATAATGGAAGTCGACCTTATCGGGAAAACTGAAACCGGGAGCCCTCCTTAGGATAGCCGAGCCACGGGAAGAAGTACCGATCTGGACGGCCCCTCCTCCGACGGGAGCTGGAGTTCTCTCGCGAGGAGACGTCAGGACAGGAGACCGCCTCTCATCATCGTCTTCGTCGTTTCCCCTCCTTATCAGGAGTGGCGACCCTTCGCCATTTTCCTCGTAATCACCCGAGCAGGCGGCGTTAAGAGAAGTCTCGCGTTCCTCTCCTTCGCTTACTCCCTCCTCGTCATTCCGTCCCTCCAAGGCTTCAGCCCCAGAACCCCCCTCTTCGGGCTGAATTCCTTCTCCTCGAGCATCCTCTTCCTCTTGCTCGATCTGCTCGTCAGCATCTTCCAACTGCTCGCCGGTGGACTTCTTCTTTGTCCTTTTCTTCTTGCTCTTCTTCCGGGGCTCACTGGAAGGAGGGACATCACCTGTCTCCTCAATACTCCTCCCGGCTCCCGAACCATCGCCTCTTTTTCTTTTCTTGCCCTTCCCCGCGCTTCTGGCATCGGAAGGGAAAACCTCGTCAGAACGAGGAACCGCCGTTGAGGGTCCTTCCCCGCTAGCCAGCCCCAGCTGGGCCGCTATTATTGCGCTCAAATCAGGAAGAGTGTCCATCTTCTTCGCCTCGGTGATTTGTTTTTGGATGTCCCTCGGGAAAATGTCCAGTCGCTTAGCACGAATGGGAAGAACGGTCGGAAGGTCGGATCTCCACTCTCCTGAAAACACAAGGCAGAAGGGTCAGGACGCGACAGAAAAAGAAACTTGCGACTAGAAGAGCACTGTCTAGAGGTGCGAGAGAACGTACTTCAAGGGATTCGATCCTTAAGCTCACGGATCTTTTCGACGGAGATCTCAGACCAACGATAGACTCGGAGAAGAGCGACGGCGCGAACACTCCTCAAGAAATCTTCGGGATAAGCTGGGGAGGTAGGATGGCCAACTGCATACAAAGCAGAAAAAAAAACGGTGGGTTAGAATCGACAAATCTCGTACGGTTCGCGACAGAGTATTCTACCGTAAGAACGGTTCCAAAGAACTCGGTAATCATCTTGGGGAGGCTCCTTGAAGGCCGAGCTGTCAGACTTAAGGAAGAAGTAGGAGCGCTGCCAATTCTGCGTCTTATTCGGATGACCGGCACACACATTGCAGTTCGATCGCATCTTCACCGAGTAAGTGCCATCTTTCATGTCGGTTATCGAGGTCATCTCTTCGAACGACCTAACGCTCATCGGCATGTCAATCTGCTCCGCCAAAACCGACAAAGTAACCGCTAGACGCAGCGAACCATTCAGCAGCTGACTGATCGCGAGATCTCGACGTCTGGCGTATGCTGTGATCAGTCGTGGGATGGGGAACCAGCAACAAGTGTCTTCCTGAAAATAGGACTCATACACCGTCTGGTACCCCACCGGAGGAGACCAAGGTCTCTGCGTTTCCGTAGGCACAAGGAAGGTCACGCCTACGGCACCCGCGGCCCGAAGAACCCTCTTCACGCTTCCAAGAGTCGACTTTGTCTCCTCTACGCCTTCCCAGTCCTGGCCGGCCAAGAAGGCAGGACGCAATAAATCGGGATGGAGTTGAGGAAGCTCTTCGAAAATCCCATCGGGGTAAAAAGTGGTCGGGAAGAACTCGGCCTCAGAATCGTCGTCCTCCGAGAGACCAACCTCCGCAGGTCGAGCTCTCAGAGTGAACGAGTCAACGGGCATTGCCCCGCTCTGCCCGTCTCTCGAACATTCCATTGCATCCCTCGCAACGACGTTCTGACATCCTTCTCTCGCAAGTCTCGCAGCATCCGCAACAAGAAGCCGATGAGAGCGGGATAGATTCGCCGTGTCCATCATCTCCGCGCGATGAATCGCCTCTGGATCACCGACACGACCCCCGCCGGGATTCCTAGTCGGATTCGACGTCGCTGCGACTGCCTTTCCCTTCTGTTGCTTCGATAGCCTCTGACCCGACGACATTGCAGAACGGAACGGCGAAGGATGTTTCGAATGAATCTAACAACGCTTAGAGAGATAAAGGATAGAGAGAGAAAGTACCTTTGATCGCGGAGAAAAACTTGAAGAAATGAAGGGGGGTCTGCGTATTTATAAGGAAAAGAGAGAGGGGGGAACTCGAGGTGACATCATTAGGTCTATTCGGGCCTAAACGGGCCTCGAAATCCGCCCTAGAAACCCAGCGGACCCTCGCGACGTTTCGACTTCTCGGTTCATTTAAAAAAAAAAAAAAAGATAGGGGGAATTCGAGGCGTCGTCATTAAGTCTAAACAGGCCTAAATGGGCCTTGAAACTCTCCCAAATCTCCAGCGAACCCTCGCGACGAACCCTTCCTGCGACACGACGACTAAAAGAAGAGACAAAAGCCTCTACTGCTCGCGTTCGAGAGAACAACGCAATGCAACTCATCGACCAACCATTCCAACCTTCCGACAGGCTTCCTATTCCCTCAAACCTCCAAACCTTAGAATCCATCACGAGCTGGAAAGCACTCCGCTCACTAATGGACTAGGGGGGGACTTACTGTAGAGGATGGATTTGACCATCCCACAAGGCCCGAGGAATAGGAAGGCCTGGCCCGAGTTAGGAGGAACGACGGCTCGATCGGTCGGCTCGAGAGTCAGGTCTCTTGGCTTGACTCTCGAGTACTTTTAGTCGATCATCATCGACTGAAGTACGTTCGGCTTAGCAGCTACTCGGATGCCTACGGGCTTCTCGGCCCAGCAGAGGAGGCCCACCAAGACGGCGTAAATTAGGTCAAGGGCGAGACGCCAGGACGCCTATATAAGGAAAAGGAGAGACGACGAGGAGGGGATTGGAAATCATCTGACTAACACTTGGCGGCTAGATTAGGGTTTTCACCTTTGCTTCATCTCGCCGTTAGTTGTACTTTTCCGGTAGCATATCGTGCCACCGGCTTTCTTTCTGTCGCGATCTCTCCTTTTCTCTTGTAACCGACTGAACGTTCTTTCTCCGACCATTAATAAGACGTCTTTGCTTAAACCCACATCTTATTTATTACCGTTTCTCGATCAAACAACGAGCTAGCCATTTTCTTCATTCGCCTTTTTTGGCAGAAGATCAGATCGATTTGCAGTCGATCAGCTTAGAAGCCCTTTTGAAGAAGCTTTCGGTTTTTGTCTACGATTCAAACCGTTTAACCTATCCTTTTAATGCTTTAATTTTCGTTTATGTAACAAGTGAATTTCACTCTCTGGCAACGAGCCCTCTACTTGTAAGCATCAGTTAAGTTTAATATAATCCTTGGTTTCACAAAAAAAAAAGAAGATTGCATCTAACTGAAGATGAACGAATTACAAAAGAAAATACCTACGGAAAGTTTTTCTCTGGTGGAGTTAAGAACTTTTTCAGCAACAAAGAGAAGAACAATCCTTTTTACCACCAAGAGAAGAACAATCCTTTTAAATACCTACTCTTACTTCACCACCACAACATGATAAGGTAGTGAATACGGTGACTCAGAGGTCAGCGTATCAAGTTCCAAAAATCCTTTTTAGTTTTATTTGGGATTTTAATCACACACTAGATCACAACTCGCGCTCTGCGCGGAGTAAATTTTTTAAAAATATATTGTACTTAAATATTATAAACAATATACATTTTGTTATCAATAACCTTTTTTACATTTGACTAGAGGTGGACATTCGAATATCATTTGGTTCAATTCGAATCCTTGAGGGTTTGGTTCGGATCTTTATGGGTTTGGTTCGGGTTTGGGTTTGGATAACCTATTTAAATTTTTTTCAAAAATTAAAGTTTTCAAAAATTAAAGTTTTCAAAATCTAAAAAGAAAAATACTATATAACATATAAATTTGAATAATGTATGCCAAAATATTTAAGGGCTTTTTGCAGAATTGACCTATAACTTAAAGTCAAACACAAAACTAACCTCCTTTTTTTTTGAAAATTGGTTTTGCCCTATTCACCCCACAAGTTCATATAATTTACGAAAATGCCATCAATTTTTGTTTCTTTTTTTTTCGAAAATGACATTTTTACTCTCTCACCCTCATCATCTTCAAGTAATTACAAGATTGCCATTGTCATCAATATCACAACCACCATGAACAACTAATTTGAAGCTCTTAATGCTCCCAAAATCGATTTACCCTTCTTCTTTTTCCATTCTTGTGAACTAAACACAACATATCTCTCACTTTCTCTCCACAATGAGCTAAAAAACCCAAGATTTTGATTCAAAATTTTTTATGGTTCATAGAGTCATAGAAGCTAACGATTCTGGGTGGGTTACTTTCGTTTGTGATTCTGTATGCTTGGAGAAGCCTTATGTATGCTAAGGAACTTATCTCACCAATTTAAGGTATGACATCGAGTTTTTTTCCAGATCTGTTCGTCAGACGACTTACTTGAGAAGTCGTCTGGCTGTAGACAACTTACCTGGAAGTCGTCTGGTCAACGCAGAGGTTATTTTTGCAATTGACTTTGAAATCTGTAACCTGAGACGACTGAAAGTTAAGTCGTCTGTTTTTGTTTGGTTTCAAAAAAATTTCCAAAGAACCTAGACGACTTACATTTCAGTCGTCATAGGTTAGTTTTGCATTTGACTGGATAATTTCAGAAGTTTGACTTCCCCAGACGACTTACATTTCAGTCGTCTGGCGAAAATTAAAATAACAATATTTTTTTAAAAGTAGACGACTTACAGTTAAGTCGTCATAGGTTAGTTTTGCAATTGAAAAAAAACTTCAAAATTTAATTATACACAGACGACTTATAATTCAGTCGTCCACGAGACGACTTACTTGTAAGTCGTCCAGGATTTTTTTTCCGAGATTCTGGTCAAACCTCGTAAATCCTGGACGACTTACATTTCAGTCGTCTCGTGGACGACTGAATTATAAGTCGTCTGTATATAATTAAATCTTGAAGTTTTTTTTTCAATTGCAAAACTAACCTATGACGACTTAACTGTAAGTCGTCTACTTTTAAAAAAATATTGTTATTTTAATTTTCGCCAGACGACTGAAATGTAAGTCGTCTGGGGAAGTCAAACTTCTGAAATTATCCAGTCAAATGCAAAACTAACCTATGACGACTGAAATGTAAGTCGTCTAGCTTTTTTGGAGTTTTTTTTTTAGCCAAACAATAGTAGACGACTTATTTTTCAGTCGTCCGAAATAACAGATTTCAAAGTCAATTGCAAAAATAACCTCTGCGTTGACCAGACGACATATATTTTAGTCGTCTGGACTACTTAGATTGAAGTCGTCCGCTTCGATCTTTAATAAACTTTCGTTTTCTTTGTTCTAAGTTTGCTAATGTGTTTTATTTTGACTTTTTCAGATGATGCGTCAGTTACATGCAGTGTATGGAGAATGGTTGTTGAAAGATGGATGTTGGAATTTTGTGGTTGATCATTTCAAAGGAGCGAGAATGTTATTTTTGAATGAAGGTTCGACACATGCTGATCTTGTTGCAATGGCTCAAGAAGATTATAACCTGGACATGAACACAGAGTCTGTGGAGCTAACCTACTCATTACAACAGATGGCTCCAGACCTTCCTCCTATTCATGTTACAAGTGATAGACAAGTTCGGAACTTGCTCGAGATAACTAAAACACATGAAGTACGTCTTTGTGTATCAAGCTTTAGCAAGATGAGAACGGTTTCAGAGGAAAGGGATGAAGCTGAGGAGGGGGATGAAGCTGATGTGAGCGATGAAGATGAAGAGGGGGATGAAGCTGAGGAGGGGGATGAAGCTGAGGAGGGGCATGAAGCTGAAGAGGGGGATGAAGCTGAGGATCATGATGGGGAGGAGGATGCTGACATCCCTGTTGTCGCTGATGCTGAGGATTATAGTGAGTATGGAAAGGTTAAAGATGAGGATGAGGAAGAAGATGATGAAATCTGTTTTGATGATTACAAAGGGGCATATGGTTGTGAAGGAGAAGGATCATCTGCAGACAGAATCTATGTCAACCAGAGTTTTGCTAGTAAGGATGCACTGCTTTCAGAGTTGCGGTTGACAGCGGTGAGGCGTAGGTTCTCCTTCAGAATATTCAAGTCAACGAAAACTCTGTTTGTGGCAACATGTCGTGTTAGTGGTTGTCAATGGAAGGTCCGAGCAAGTGTGAAACATGGGACTAAAACGTTTTGGGTAACCAAGTATTTGGCAACTCATACATGTTCCATCCCAGACAGAATCGCTCAGCGGAAACGTTGTACTCCGAAGTACATTGGTCGACTTTTCATAGATCGAGTGGGAATCATTGATGGGTTGAATCCGCAGCATATCAAAGATGCAATGAAGAACATGTTTGGCATGACACTTGATTACACCACTTCATACAGAGCATTGTTATATGCGCAAGAAATGGTGAGAGGATCAGCGGAAGACGGGTATGAGCGACTGCCTTCATATTTGGAGCAAATCAAGGCAGCAAATCCGGGTTCTATCACAGCTATAGAACTTGATTCTCTGAATAGATTTAAGTATCTATTTCTTGCTTTTGGAGCTTCGATCAGAGGATTTAAGTATCAGAGAAGGGTCATTGTGGTAGATGGGACTCACCTAAGTGGGAAGTATGGGGGTACTATGTTGGTTGCAGCCGCACAAGACGGTAATTTTCAGATATATCCATTGGCTTTTGGGATCGTAGATGGTGAGAATGATGAATCTTGGGAATGGTTTTTCACAAAATTGGCGAGCTGTGTATCTGATGAGTATCCTCTGGTGATAGTCTCCGACAGGCACGCCTCCATTATAAATGCGTGTGAAAAGGTGTTTCCTTGGGCAACCCGAGGAATATGTTATTATCACCTTTAAGAGAATATTGTCAAAAAGTATAAAGGGAAGCATCTCTTGTACTTGGTGAAAGGTGCTGCTTATGCTCATACACTTTACGATTTTGATCGGTACATGGATGAGATACGGAGTGCAAATCCGGATCTTGCTGATTATCTGGAGGAAGCCGATGTGACCCTATGGTCTAGGGTTCATTGTCAGGGAGACAGGTACAACTTAAAAACGAGCAATATCGCTGAATCAATTAACTCCGCACTGAAGCGAGCAAGAGGATTTCCTATTCAGTTCCTGCTGGAGTTCATAAGGGAGAAGCTAGGAAGGTGGTACTGGAAAAGGAGAGGAGATGCTTTGAGTCTTACAACTCAACATAGTCGGGGTGTTGAACACTTGCTTGCTGTCCGAGAGGAGAACGCGTATACTCTGAGAGTCCAACAAATTGATGGATGGAAGTTCTTTGTGAAAGGTGGCAATAGGGACTGTAATGTTGATCTGGAACTTCAAAAGTGTGATTGTGTCTATCAAGTCGAGAAAATACCTTGCTCTCATGCTATAGCAGCTGGAACAGCAGCTGGTGTGCATATCTCCACACTTGTGTGGCCGGTCTACTCAAAGGATACTTTGTTTTCTGGATACTCAGAGAATATATATCCTTGTGTTGGACAACTTGTTGAGGCACGCACATGCTTTCCTCCGGAAGTAAAGCGTGGTCCGGGGAGACAGAAGAAATCAAGATGGCAATCTTTGTTGGAGCTATCCAGGATGAGAGGACGCAAACCCCGGAAGCAACACAGGGTTTATAGGTGCTCAGTCTGCAAAGAAACTGGCCATAAGCGTCCACAATGTAAGAACTGACGTGGAAGACCTTTAAGTAAGTCATCCAGAAGACCTTTTGGTTAGTCGTCCAGAAGACCTTTAAGTAAGTCGTCCAGAAGACCTTTTGGTTAGTCGTCCAGAAGACCTTTAAGTAAGTCATCCAGTAGACCTTCTGGTTAGTCGTCCAACGTCTTAACTAGAATTTTCTTCTGGTTAGTCGTCCAGAAGACCTTTAAGTAAGTCGTCCACAATGATTTTCTATGTTTTATGAACTTCTCTGTAATCGTCCACAATGATTTTCTATGTTTTATGAACTTCTCTGTAATCGTCCACAATGATTTTCTATGTTTTATGAACTTCTCTGTAGACTCTATGTTATGAATTTATATGTTTTATGAACTTTTCTTTGTAGACCTTCTAGGTTAAATCGTCCAAACTAATTCCAACAGTGCAATTTAAAAAAGACAAGTTATACATTACATATTCCGAAAGGTTACTGCACTACCAAACTAATTTCCTACGGAATTCTAGTTTGGTATGAGGATAGGTTACAAAAAACATCATCCTATCCTGACCCTGTTAACATCCCCTAATCTACCAAACAACAGTACACAAAAGCATCAAGTTCAAATACAATCGCAACAGCACACAATAACACATCCAATATCTAATCATACGTTGCCAGGTTCTCATCATTGTCTTGGTTTTCCCATTCATGGCACATAGGAAGCTCTCGAAATATATCCAGCGCCATCTTCTCCCTGATGGTCTTCCCGTGTTTTTTGTCAAACGCGCTGGGAAATTCTATCCCAAGAGCATGACATTCGATGTACTTCAGAGTGAAGGGGCCACAATCACCAGCTCGGCACTGAGGTACTCCAACGGTTTGTCTCGCATATGTGTATGGCTCCAATGTGTATTGAACCTTTTGTTCGTCAGAGAGCGCGCACTCAACAAGCAGATAAGGGACCATTGTGACAAAAGGCTCCATTACCTCATCGAGTTCTTCAGGGCTAATATGAGAGACAATGCTGTCCCAGACGACGATGTGCCTCTTAGGGATCGATATCCATATAGCAATCCAATGCTGGTTCTTGAAGTTCACAGGTGCATAGATATCATCCACATCCACCCCCCAAACCTTCTTAGATTGGCAAAAAGAAGGTATCACGCCTGCATGATAATTCCACGCCCCACCAGGGAGTCTTCTTCCTAAACCGTTGGCATCAGGAGTGTCGCTCTTAAAATCAGGGTAGGAGGCCCTCCACTGCCGAGAAAATATATGATCAAGAAAGCACATTCTGTCGCTCCTGAAATGTTCTGGATGGTTTTGGTACCGTTGCCTCAGTAAATTAATAAAAGCATCCATTTGCTGCATATAAAACAATACAAGTCAAAAAAACTTACAGACGACTTAGAGACGACTAACAGAAGACTTAGAGAAGAATTAGAGACGACTTAGAGAAGACTTAGAGACGACTTACAGATGACTTACGTAAGATAACTACCAGACGACTTACAGACGACTTAGAGACGACTTAGAGACAACTTACAGACGACTTACGTAAGATAACTACCAGACGACTTATAGACAACTTACAGACGACTCACAGACAACTTATAGACGACTTACGTAAGATAACTACCAGACGACTTATAGACGACTCACAGACGACTCACAGACGACTTATACAAATCAGAAAAGTACCAGATAACTACCAGAAGACTTACATGGTCGGTCAGCCATTCTAAGGGGGTTCGGAGGACCTGATAAAATCGACTTGGACATCTACGTGGTTTTTTTTTCAGAGGCAGTTTATAAGAACTGCAAACACAAAATGTAAATAATCAAATGGAAGCTTTTTTTAATCAAATATAAATAAGCATATTTTTAACAGCAACTTACGGATCTTTTTGCACCCAAGCAGTGAGCTCCTTCGACTTCATCTTGTCATAGGGTGCAAAAGGATCATAGCCTCCGCCAACCTGTTTGTTTGGAATGATCTGTTTGGCAGTGCTGTTTCCCTTAAAAGGAGTTTGCTGTGTGGGAGCAAGCTTCCTTTCTCGCACACTTTTTTTACGGAGATTCACCAAAGCAGTCTCCTTCTTTGTCTGCCTTCTAGCTTCTTCAACGAGTAAATCTGAAGCGGTGGGAACTTGTTTGTCCAATATAAGAAGGCTAGGATCATCACTCGGTAAGTCGGCTGCAGGACTCACAAGACAGAGCTCTCTCGAGGAACTCGGTTCTGTAGTAAGACTCGGTTCTTTGGCTTCCTTCCGTCCTGCTTTCGCCCCATTCACACTTTCACTCTGCAATTTCGAGTTCACAGTGTTTAAAAACTATTAACAAAAGCCCTTACAGCAAAGATCAAATTCACACTAGAAACAAAGCACACATGTTCAGAATCAAGGCATACAGTGGTTCATCAAAGCACACTAGAAACAAAGCACATCAGTCCTGACTCTTCCTAACACTTTGCCTAGTGACTCTCTTCTCTGCAATTTTGGGAGAGGTTTTGGTACTAACCCCGGGTTCGTCAGCAGGTTTTGGTGGATTTGAAGTGGTTGTAAGTTGACGATCATCAGATGAACCCCCTCTGTTGGTGATTCCCACCTTCTTCTCCACAGCTACCATCCTATCCGCCAGTAACTTGAGCTCCTTAAGGCACGTCCCAAAGCCAAGATTAATGGCATCAGATATGTCCTTCAAGGACTTTTCAATCTGCTGATGCGTCATCCCTTCACTACCCGCCGCAGGTGTCTCAGCAGAAACAGAAGACCCTTTACGAGCTTTCTTCCGAGGTCTGCTACTTTCTTCCTTCACAACACTCTCTGACTTCACGGGACTCACTTCATTATTCACTGGACTCACTTCCATCTTCACAATCTTGCGAGTACCGGTGACTGGCCAGCATTCCATGGTCCACTCCCATCCAGGATCATTAAACATGACTTTAATTATGTTATCCGCGGCAGGGTCATCTACGTCTCCGTCCCATTTTGGAAACATTTCATCAAAATCCTTCTGAACGAAGTTCTTCACGATAGTCTGCAATAAATAAAAGATATAAACTTAGTTAAGTCGTCTGAGAAGAATTTTGTTCTCAGACTACTTAAAGTTAAGTCGTCTGAGAAGTATTTTGTTCTCAGACGACTTAAAGTTAGGTCGTCTGGAAGTCTTCCAACAAAAAGACCACTCAGACGACTTAAAAGTAAGTCGTCTGAGTGGTCTTTTGTTGGAAGACGATCCACACGACTTAACTTTAAGTCGTCTGAGAAGTCTTAGGAGTGAAGTTAAGTACCTGTTTATTGATAGCAGCCTTAAAACATTTGCGTTGTCTTTTGCCACCCCTGTAAGCCAGCAACAGTGGAGACGGTCTGTTTGGTATGGGAGACCCATAATTAGCACCCAATTCTGGCATAGCATAGTACGCCCACACTTGGAGCACTTGTATGAACCCATCAACAGTGTAACCAGTTTGCGTCAAGTCTTTTGCCTTCAGAGAATCCATCAGCACCTTAAACGCCACTCTCCCCCATGGATAATTCTCAAATTTTTCTAAATCCATCACTAGCCTTGCAAGACTAGCTGATGTAGCGGATGAGAACTTTTTCCCTTCGATGTATCCTGCGTAGATGGCAAGGTATCCCAGCCGCATGCGATCGTCCGGAGACCACTCGTCGCAGTTGTAAAATGCTTCTGTTATCTGTTCAATACTTGGCCCAGTATCGATATCAACACGCATCTTCTCCCAGAAAGCAGCCATCTCCGACGTAACCTCACACCTTGGATTTTCCAGGTCCTTGATGTAATCGCAGTTCAGCCCAGTGAGGTGTTCAAACTCTATCAGTGAAAACCTCACAGGTTGTGAAACGACAAGACTCCAGAGCTCAAACTTCTTCTTGATGTCCAGCTGGAAACAGAGCAAAAAATGTACCAGCCTTGAAGTCCAACCAAAGTCAAGCTCCTTGAATTTGATGAACACTCCTAACTTCGACGCCTTCAGATCCTCATATTCGTCAGCTGTGAGACAATCACATAGAGCTTTAAACAACTTCGTGTCATCAGAATGATACGAAATGCTCCTGATTGCATCGGGCTCTTCTCCTAATGTAAACATCCTCGGCGGGAGTTCTGGTAAATCCATTTTAAGGCCTGCAAATAATCACAAACAACCATCTCAAACACATAGGTTGCGCACTATGCTAAATGCTATAGAAGACTTGCAGACGGCTTCCATGAAGTGAGAAGACTACTCAGACGACTTCCAGGAAGTGAGAAGACTACTTGGTCGACTTCCAGGAAGTCTTCTACAATGTCTTACTCTCTGGACGACTTACTTGTTAGTCGTCTGGAAGGCTTCTGGGACGACTTACTTGTTAGTCGTCTGGAAGTCGTCTGGAAGTCGTCTGAAAGTCGTCTGGACTTCCTAAAAGTCGTCTGGACTTCCTGTAAAGTCGTCTGGAAGTCGTCTGAACTTCCTGTAAAGTCGTCTGGACTTCCTGTAAAGTCGTCTGGAAGTCTTCTGACAAAGTCGTCTGACAAAGACTTCCAGACGGCTTCCATGAAGTGAGAAGACTACTCAGACGACTTACATGTAAGTCGTCCAGAGAGTAAGACATCGTAGAATACTTCCTGGAAGTCGTCCAAGTAGTCTTCTCACTTCCTGGAAGTCGTCTGAGTAATCAATACTAAAATATTTAGGGTTTTCCGGCGGCTAAACGCCTTAATACATGAGAAATAACATACCGGCGGCGGAGTTTGGCAAACGAGATTTCAGATCTGAAAAAAAGGAAGCGAACGGTCAGTTTAAACTACGAAAATACTCTACGGCATGAAGGAGAAACGAGATTCGTCGTAATCGGAGAGATTACCGGCGAAGATAACGACGGAACACGACCACGGTAGGGTTTTCGTCTTATCGCCTTCGAAATCGCCGTTGGAGAGAATCGGCGCTAGGGTTTCGTAAAGTTGTGAAATAGTGAAAAAAATAGCTTTTATATGTCCGGTAAATGATCCGGTTAGGTTAAAACGTACATTGGTAAATTAACGGTTCGGTACGATGTGGACGACTGAATATTACGTCGTCCGTGTAAATTATTCAACAGACAACTGAAATATAAGTCGTCCACACCCTAAACATAACCCCTAAACTTAATTATCTAATTAAACACTTCATAAAATCAAATCAAACTTGAAAAGTGTTTACTATACACAGAAATAAACACATATAGGTGAAAACTAATATTTGAAAAAAACATTTTAGTTTTCCAAGATCTAACCCTAACAATACATACAATACTACAACATATGTTTGCCAAACTCCTAAACCAAAGAATATCATGATTCAATACTTCCACTCATCTATCTTCAAAACAAATCAATTTTATCATATCTTAATTTATATCACTTAAAACTGTTTATAATCACCTGATTTTTATTTTTCACGCATCAAAATATTTTTTTACAAGATTTATAAATTATTTTTAAAATAAACTGGTACCAGACGACTTAAACTTCAGTCGTTCAGACGACTTAAACTTCAGTCGTCCAGACGACTTCCAACATCGCAGACGACTTACTGGGGCTATATTCGCAAAAATGGCTTCTTTTTTTTTGTTTGTTCACAAGGGGCTGAGCTGTAATTTCACTAGGCTTTTAGGTTAGTTCTGCATTTGATTCAAGTTTGGGTATAGGTTTGGGGTTAAAATCAAGTTGTGGGTTAGTTTTGGTAAAAACCCCAATATTTAAACTTAAAATAAAAATTGGTTTAGCTTAAATACTTGGACAGGAAATCAAAAGATATTTTAAGTATTTTAGGTATTATAAATATTGTTTAGCTATTTTAAAAATGTACTTATAACTATTTGTATATATTTACAAGTATTTTGGACAACTTAAAATGTCTTATATATTTTGTATATTATTTTAGATATTAAATTTACAAATATATAATATATTTAAGTATATATTCGGATACCTACAATATTTCGGTTTGGATCGAGTTCAGTTTTGATTCTCCAGATACCAAAATTTTGAGCTCATTCGGATATCTAACTAATATTGGTTAAAAGTTCAGTATTATTCTTTGGATCGGCCTTGGTTCGGTTTTTTGGATTCAAATTTTTTGCCCAACCTTATATTTTTATTGTGACAAAATTTTAAACAAAAATGATGATGGTTCATATTGATTTTGGGTATGCAATAATTTTTAAACCAAAACATATTTTACTATGCCCATTTAGGTAATTATTAATAAATTATTCTAGGCCAAATTAATAAAAATAATGGGTTGAACTTCAAAAAACCGTTACCATTTCAGATTGTTAATCGACAATTCAAAATATTCTCTGTCGGTGTTGTGACGAATAGAAAGGGGGTTAGGGTTACAAAAGCAAATTTGTTGTGCAACCCATGTTCTCGCTAGGTGATTTCAATAACTTCTAAATAAATATTAGTTGTATCGATCTCTTGTAAAAAATTTGAACAATATTAATTAATAAAATCTTACACTTGCTAGAGTAATAAATTGTTTCTCAATTAATATATAAGAGATTATAGTAATCACATAAATCAAAACAATACATCTTATTTATTTACAATATATTTATAGTAGATTAATCAAAATAATCATTTTATTTATTTTATATGGTGTATAATTATATTTCAAAGATATTGACATAAATATATAGTATATTTTAATATAAATATTCATTATTCATACTTCCTACTCACATGGTTTTATTAACACATTTGCATATTTGATGTAACAAAAAATTTAAATCATTAATCTCAAAAATTTTGATGTGGTATTTTTCTATGCAAATTTCAAAATTAAAATATTAAGGTTTCAATACTCTTTCAATGTAAATTTCAAAATTAACATATTTATGTATTTTTAAATGGTACATAGTTTAATTTAAACGTTATTAATATATATATATTATTTAATATGAATATCTATTAAATAAAAATTTATATTAATAAGATTGTATGATCATTTGTATCTTATTATAATAAAAAATTAAGCCATTGATCACACAAATTTTAAAGAGATTTTTAACATTTTTTTGTAATTTAAAGTCATTTTAAGAAATTCAAAATATCACATATAAGAAAAAATCTTATTTTTAAATTATATGGTTAATGTAATTTTTAATTTCTTTTAATATTATAAAATTAAACAAAAATGAAGAATGATGTAAAAATTGTTATCAAATCTTTATTATTCATAATCATTAATTGCTATATATATATTAATCATATTCGGTAACTCTTTAGCTTTTATTTAAGGAAATAATACATGTTTTTTATATTTTGGGTTAATATAATGTTCCCTAACAATTTGATTTTGATTTAACATTTTTTTCAATTAATTTTTAAACTGTCATGCAAGATTAATTGACATCTTAATTAAATGACAACTCAACAAGGCTCTTTTGTAATTATTAAAAACTACTGTAGAAGATATAGGAAAGTCAATATTAGAATGCATATAATTAAGCTCTAACGTCTCTTTCTTTACTGCTATATATTTCCTTTCCTTAGTTTCCTCTGTATTTGATGTATATATGTATACCTAACGTGTTCAATAGAAGACAAGCAATTCCATAACCTAATATGGTATCAGAGCTATAGGCTCAACTTTTTTTCCCGCCTCCTACTCTCTTGTCCTCTCTGTTTCTTATAACCTTATTCTTTCTCTCTCAGTAACTCACGATGTCAGAATCGAGAACGAACATCCGGTTTCAACACACAAGACCCACAGAGCACGCTTCTCTCTGTCAATATGTCTAGTGTCACCAAGCTTACCGATCTCAACTATGTGATGTGGAGCCGACAGGTTCGTGCGTTGCTTGAAGGGCATGAACTACAACACTTCATCGAAGACACCAATACTGCTCCGCCTTCGACAATTGTGGTCAACAGCGTCTCCTCTCCGAATCCGGCATATGCCCCATGGCGACACCAAGATCGTCTTCTTTACAGCTCCATGATCGGCTCTATATCTCTGCCGCTTCAGTCTGTGTACTCAAGTGCAAACACGACCAAAGACGTCTGGAACACTCTCGCTACAACCTATGGCAAAGCTTCACGAGGACATATCCGTCAGCTGAAACTTCAGATCGAACGTTGTGTCAAGGGAACAAAGACGATCAATGAATATCTCAGGCTGATCAAATCAAAAGCAGATGATCTTGCTCTCCTCGGCAAACCAATGGATCATGAGGATCTCACCGAAAGAATACTTGCAGGACTTGGTGATGAGTACAAGCCTAAAGTTGATGCTATCCATGGCCGTGGTGTGGGCATCTCGTTTGCAGAACTCCATGAACGCCTACTAAACCGGGAAGCTATTATCATGTCCACTGAGACAGCTCCAGTCACTCCGATTGTTGCTCATGCTGCAGATACTCGTCAAAACCACGACAACAACCAGAACTGGCGCAACAACAACAATCAACAATGGCGTAACAACAACAATCAGACTCGCCACTCTCAGAACAACAACCAGCAGCGCTCCTCCAAGCCGTACTTAGGCCGCTGTTAAGCCTGCGGAACACAAGGCCACAGAGCCAGAAACTGTCCTGATTTTCGTATAATAAGAGGAGCGGCTCAGATGCCTCAACAACAAAGGAACAACAACACGTGGAACAATGCTCCACAGTTCCAACAGTGGCCCTCGAGTGCTAACCCTGCTATGATGTCTGACTCCTCAACGTGGCTACTGGACTCCGGTGCCTCACACCACATGACATCCGACCTAGCAAACCTGTCCATGCATAACCCTTACAGTGGTGGCGATGGTGTTCTGCCGGGTGATGGCTCTGGACTCCACATTTCACACTCTGGTTCACTATCTCTTCCCTCTTATACTCGTCCATTTTTTTAAAATAAAGTTTTATGTGTTCCTGCTCATGAAAAAAATTCTCATTTCAGTTTTTCAATTATGCACTGCTAATGGGGTTGCGGTTACTTTTACTCCGACATATTTTCAGGTGAGGGACTTGGAAACATGGATACTCCGTCTCGAAGGGAAACCTAGAGATGGAACGTACCATTGGCCAGAATCCCCAGCATCAAAACCTTACTAGCTTTTGCATCTGCCGTGAAGACAACCTTGTCGAGATTGGCATTCCCGTTTGGGACATCCAGCATTTTGAATTCTTCAAAAAGTTGTTTCTCAATTTCAGTTACCCATTGCTTCAAATGCTTTAATGGCTCAGCCATGCTCTGCTTGCTCTATTAATAAAATGCATAAGTTACCTTTTCAAAACTCAACTCTTCGATCTTCACAACCTCTAGATGTAGTATTTTCAGATGTGTGGACTTCTCCCATAATTTCAATCGATGGTTTCAAATACTACGTTATTTTTGTAGATCACTACACTCGATACACTTGGTTGTATCCTTTAAAAATGAAGTCCCACGTTTTTGATGTTTTCACCCGGTTCAAAGTCTTGGTTGAAAATCGATTTCAATCTAAGCTAAGGACCTTATACACAGACAATGGGGGTGAATATATTAGGCTACGAGATTTTTTAGCTCAACATGGCATCTCTCATATGACAAGTCCGCATACTCCAGAGCATAATGGCATCGCAGAACGTCGACATAGACATATCGTAGAAACAGGCCTTGCCCTCCTGTCTCATGCGTCGATGCCACAGTCTTATTGGACCTATGCGTTTGCAACGGCTGTCTATCTAATAAATAGAATGCCATCACAGGTGTTAGATTTCAAAACTCCTTTTCAAAATCTTCATGGACATTGCCCAAACTATCAAAAGCTTAAGGTATTTGGGTGCTTATGTTTCCCATGGATTAAACCTTACACATCTCATAAGCTGGATGCTAAATCCACACCATGTGTGTTCTTGGGTTACTCTATTACACAAAACGCATATTTTTGTTTAGATCGCTCGACATCGAGAATTTATACTTCTCGACATGTTGTCTTTCATGAACATGTTTTTCCATTTTCTTTACCATCTCATATAGAGTTTAATGACACTGAAGAAACTGAGACATCAACTTACCCCTCTGTCAAGCTTGTGCCTCTTATTACTACTTCTGCAGGTCATGTTTCTCAACCAAAAGACCACACTTCTGATCACTCATCACCACCAGAAACAAATACAAATCCAGCACCCGACACGGCCAACACAGCGCCGACTCCTTCTGTTACAGAAACACAACAACCGTCTGCTCAATCTCCTTCCCAGCCAGGTCCTCCTCGTCCGGTCAGACAAAGAACTCGGCCCAAGAAACCTGTCCAGAAGTTAAATCTTCATACGAAAGTTGCTCAGACAACAGAAACACCTCCTACAACAGTGGCACAAGCTCTCAAGAGTCCTCATTGGAGAAAAGCAATGAGTGATGAATACAATGCTCAAATTGGTTATAATACTTGGGATCTTGAGAACTTGAATGATGATTGTTGGGGTCAAAAACGGTTACGACGAAGTTAGCGTCCAAATTCCCGAAGAAGAATAACATAGAAAAATTCTTCGACAAATATACTTTCGAAATAGATTCTTCTTTACGAAAAACCGTTGCGGAAGAAACGCGAATCATCGGACAAGAGCTCGAGAAGGATCGTTACGCAGCGACCAAACGCCTGCTCCGCTCGATCGCTACGTAGCGACCAAGTTCGAGCCAAAGCTCAGTCACTACATAACAACCAAACGCCCATGCCGCTCGGTCGCTATGTAGCGACCGAGCTCGAGCGCTCGCTACGTAGCGACCGAGCTCGAGCGCTCGCTCGGTCGCTACGTAGCGACCGAGCTCTTCCGAAACGTCGATACAACATCAGTCCATGCATTCTCGTCTACCCTTCGATGCTATCTCCCGAATACCGTAGCGAACCCATCTCACGTTCCCCGCCATTTCTAAGTTATCAATCAAACTTTACCGTAAAAACTGCGGAAAGTTCATTCTTTATCAAAAGAAGCCGTGATAAACGCTTCGAGTCGAAAGACGGCCCAAAAGGACCTAGGACACGACTCGAGGCCCAGCTTACGATTTTTTAACCAACAGCCCGTAAACCGCATGTCGGTTTACGCTTGGTCCGCAAGGGGAGATAAATGTCAAGTTTCCGCGGATAAATACAAAATTTTGAAGATAATTACGAAGATCGAAAAAAATAGAATATCTCCATTTTTATGCTATGGCGGCTTAGAGGCAGAAGAGGAAAGGCGTAAACCGACCTTGGAGTCAGTATATAAGGGGTCCTAGGCGAGAGGCATGGGGAGAGGATTTTTCAGAGCGAACTTAGCACTTAGAGCAATTAGGCATATTTCCGTTTTTGTTATTCGAGCTGCGACTCAACTAGGTTATTGCCGTCTTAGGGTTTTAGAACTAGAGAATCTCGCCGACAGCTCTCGTAGCCCAGACTCTTACCTTGTTGTAACGCTCAAACGCGAATTCGGAATAAGATCTACTTTGCTCTCTTTTTTATTTCTTATACTTTATCGTTGTCATTATTGTGTTCTGATTGCTTGGCGTGTGGTATTAGCAGATATCCGGGACCTCTGGGAAATTAGGGTTTTCCTAGTTTTCTTATTTAAACGGAAATCGACAGTGTGAATTTTGGTTCCCATAGTTTGGCGCTAGAAGGAGGAGGGGTAAGGATCAATCTAACTCTCAACCACATCACGCTCAACCAGATATGTCAACTGACGACACGGATAACGTGCAGACTCCTCTTGTTGATTAATTTGATTTTCTATATTCATAGCCAAGAAAAGGTCGAAGGGAAAGGGCATAGTTGGAACGCATAAAAGTGGGAAGAGAAGCGAAAAAATATACGAGAAGAAAGAATCACACGTTCCAGCCCTGGATTCAACTTTTTCTAACCTCATGTTTTTTTATTTTAGCATTTATCTTCTATTAGTCTTTTGTTATTTCCTTCATTTATCTGTCCCTACATAATAATAAACATTTAATATTAAAAAGAGTTTTGTCAAATATATTTAATTTTCCTTCATCTTCCCTCAGCGTTTACCAACCAAATAAAAAGAAGGCCAAAGGTGGTAGATGCATGAGCCTCGAATACCACCACAACTCAAAACTCATTAAACTCTTCTCCTTCTTTTATTTTGTTTCTCCTCAACAAGTATATCGAGAACTATATAAGATCTTCTTCTCACTTACCGCCTTCTTCTTTTCCCTTCAGTTTAAAGGTAATTCAATTGTCCTGGTCCCAAATTGTTCACTTTTTTTTTGGCTCAAAGTTTCGGTTTTCCTGAAGAAAAACTTCTTGGATTTTACCCTTTAACCAGTTTCTTTTTTTTTTTTTACCCTCAAGCTTTGATTTTGATGCAATGGATTTGCTTCTTATGAGTTTTCTTACAATGGGTATGTTTTAGTTTTGTGGTTCACTGGTTCTGAAGAGACTAATCCTGAAAAATTGGGTCCTTGCGTTTTCTTCTGAGATTGGTGTCTTCTTGATGCTTTTTCTTTTCGCTGCTTTGTGGTACCATTTGTGAGAATCCATGAAAAAGGTGGCGGTGGTGGTAGGTTTGGTTTCTCATTGAGGGTTGACTTCATTTGGATAAAATGTCTTCGGCCATTATAATTCAATCAAAACACAGATTCAATAGCCTAGCATCCTATAGGTGATCGTTGTCTTGACTTTTGGATCTAGTTATTATTTTTTTTGCATTTGCATTTGTGTTAATTACTTGTTTTGCGTTGTTCTTTGGATCTATCTTTGTTTGAGCAGTTTCTTGAGCTGATCAGTGTTTAGTTTAGTTTCTATGCTAAGCATTCCTTCTATGGAATTATGTTTCTGTGAGCTTGATCAGTGTTTTGATGTGATTTATAGCAGAGAAGTGAAAAAAATTCAAAAGTCAATATGGTGAGCCTAAGAAGGCGCAGGCTACTGGGACTTTGTTGTGGTAAAAATATGTTCTTGATAACGCTATATTGTCCAACATTAACATTGTGCAATGTTTACCAACTTGTTTTTGATCGGTGTAGGACCAAATGGTTATGTGACACCGCTTCCTTTTCTAACTGCTGAGGAGATGATCACTGGGATTCCAAATCCTAATGGCGTAGAAGCTTATAGTCCCGGGCCTAAGGAGGAGGTAATTGAGAAGCGAAGAAGGGTCACGCTCCTTTCAGTGAAGTGCATATATTGAGACCTTACCTGTTTTGGTTTTGGCAGAAAACGCCTATTGAAGAAGGGACACGCTCCCAGAGGCAAAGAACTCCTTCAAAATATATTATGCATTTCATGTCTGATTGCTCAGCTATTTCACCGGATGATTATGGTTCCATCTCTCTTAAAATGGAGCAAGACTTATGTGATTCAGGTCTGGTTTCTCACAATGAAACTTGTAATGTCTGAGATGAGTAATAAAGAATTGGCCAATTATTTCACCTTTTTATTTTATCTCCCATTTACAGACCAGCCGCTGAAACGAAGAAAGCGGCATAGAAGAAAGCAAGTAAAGAACCAAGAACCATGTTTGATGAGAGGAGTCTATTACAAGAACATGAAATGGCAAGCAGCCATTAAAGTTGAGAAGCGACAGATCCACTTGGGAACTTTCTCTTCTCAAGAAGAGGCTGCTCGTTTATACGATAGGTAAAGTAAATTTACATTTTTTAAAATCAGATTCGTGAGTGTTTGATTCAAACTATATATCACTTCCATTGACAACGGTTAACTCTATTAGGGCTGCTTTCATGTGTGGAAGGGAACCAAACTTTGACCTCTCGGAAGAGGATAAACGAGACCTCAAACAACAAAGCTGGGAAGGGTTTTTGGCTTGCACACGCCGAAAAATTACCAACAAAAGTATGCTTTTGCTACTAAAGCAACCATAATATATGTTCTCTGTGACCAACTTTAGCTCTGCTCTCTGAATATTACAGAACCTAAGAGAAGGATGGAGCCAGAGGAACTCTAATTAGGGTGGGTGTAGTTGATGATGAGGAGATCACTGGTAGTTATGGTACGCTGTTTACCTGAAGAAAAAGAAGAACGAGATTCACAAAACGTGACTATTCTTGCAGACATCTCTACAATTTTTTGGCAGAGGGTAAAGAGACTCAAATACGAAGAAAATATTAGATACACGAGGCTTAAGAGATGTATCTAACAATTGATAGGATTTTTTTGTTTTGTAGTTCGCTATATTTATTCAGACATGATTTGTGTAGCTTATACCTCACGGGGAAGTTGCTTAATATATTACAAAGATTTATTAAATTTGATTTTTATTATTACATCATCATTGCAAAGATGGAGCGGCCACAATTGATAACAATGGAGTCACCACACCCAAGGAGATCACACTGTAGGAGATGGATTCCATCTCTCCACAAGGCCCATCGAATAACAGGCCCTAATCCGGTAAGTTGGATTAGTTTAGTCGGTTCGGCGGCTAAAGACGTCAGTTCGACTTTAGAATATTTTTAGCCGGTCGACTAAGCCGACCCGAAGTACCCGGCTTAGAGGGAACTTTGCCCAGGCCTGTATACTCGTCCTCTTGCATCAAGGCCCAAAGAGGTACGAAATTAGGGCATCAAGGACATGAGACCTATAAAAGGGGAAGAGGAAACAATAAGAAAAGGACTTTTTGGATTTTTACAAACTGAGCGGCTAGATCTAGGGTTTTAGTCATCTCTTTGATCTTGTTGCTTGAGTTTTCTGGGCTGTCTCTCTCACTTTCCTGTCAGTCTTGTAACCCTTTGGTTCGAATCTAATAAAACGTCTTTAGTCATCTCATTTCCGAGTTATTTCAACCTAGTCGACTGAATCCTGTTCAAACAGTTGGCGCCCACCGTGGGGCTGACTAAAGTAACGTTCTAGATCTACATGGCTCGAGATGACGCCACCTTCGACGCTCCGGGCGGAGAACCAACCCCTACGCCTGAAGCCGCACCACCCATCACCGCAGATTTCATGAGCTCTATCATGACTCGACTAGCTCATCAAGACGAAGTCCAAAAGACGACTAACGACCAACTAGCTGCTTTGGTCGCGGCACTCATAGCTCCTGATGGTCAAACGAGCCGTCCCCAGCAGATACGCCGTCGCCTCTTCAACACAAACCCAACGGCAACCGGAGGCGACCACGTCTCAGACGACTCGGAGCCTAATGAAACCCTTCTCACCGATACCCCCCCCCCCAGTAGGCTCAGATCTCGCAACCATACGCGAGATCGCCGAGCTCAAACTCAGCTTCCAACAAATGAGCGAGAAGATCCATCAGGCAACCAGCGCGGCCCCGTAAATCGAGAGCGTACTCGCCGCAACCTCGCGCACCCCTTTCACTAGCGCGTTGACTAGTGTGCAACTCGAAAAGATAGATAAGCTGCGCCTACCCGAGTACAAACCCGGCGGAGACCCAGTGGAACACATGACAGCTTTCAACATCGCGATGGCGCAGGCTCGACTCTCCGACGAAGAAAGGGACGCAGGCTACTGCCAACTGTTCGTCGAGACTCTCCACGAGCAAGCCCTAACCTGGTTCTCCCAGTTAGAGGAAAACTCAATCGGAAGCTTCCGTGACTTGTTAGCAGCTATTCTCAAGACGTACATTATGTTCACAAAGCGCAGCGCTACCGCGTCTAGCTTGTGGAACCTCAACCAAACCAAAGACCAGAGCCTCCGCGGCTACATGGAGAAGTTCAAAGCCGTGGTCTCGAGGATTGAAATCCCAGACAGTATCGCCATCGACGCCCTACGGAACACGTTGCGGGTTCGCTCTAAGTTCCGAGAAGACTTATACCAAAACCCAACTACGTCACTCCAAGACGCTATCGCGCGCTCTAATAACTTCATCCGAATGGAAGAAGATACTAATGCAATTCTCAGCAAGATGAACGTACCCAAAGCTCCAGCGGCTAAAAACGCCAACACGCGACAAGAACCGCGCCAGCAAGCCCCAAGCGACAACAACGGCCGCAAAGACAGATACATGTATGTCGTCAACGAGAACAACATGCCGGTTTCAACTCTCGTAGTCCGCAGAGAAGGTTGGAACAAGTGGGTAAGGGAGCTCGATTCGTCCGACAAACCAGTCGATGCTGTTTGCGCGACCCAACCTACAACAGCAGCAGGTTCTGCGGCAGGCCCTTCCAGAATAGTCGATCTCACCAAGCACTGCAAATATCACGACGTCAAAGGGCACGATACGACAGAGTGCAAGTGACTCTATCCGCACTACCTCTCATCTCTCGCAAGTGGCGACTTTAAGTTCGAACCCCTAAAAGCTAAGCCGAAGAACGGCAAAAGCTAGAGCAAGAATAAAGAAAGGAGAGCCCAACGCAAAGCTACATGCAAAGGTCGACAAAACGAAACTCAACAACGAGACGACGAGGAGGACACTCCGAGGGGTAACGGCGAGGGAGACTCCTCAGCCGACGAAGAGCAACTAGCTAATCGCAGGCGCATTGAGGTGATACTCTCTCAGCAAACCTTATTGTCGGACGACAAGAACGACGACACGCCTGTACTCGAAGATTTGAGGGACGTTCTGAAACGAAAGTTTGAGTCAGAAGATAGCAACAGCTCCAAGCACAATGATCTTCGAACAACGTTGGATGCACGGAAGTCCCGTCGTATCTCGGCTGGCAACCCCGATCCCAAAGAGCGCCCAAACGGTGACCTTCGAGATAAACTCAACGATGGCGCATGCGATCTTCGCATCCGTCTCAATCGTTCGAAATCCACGGACCTCCGAAGACGTTTGGAGAAAACTAAGACGTCAAGCAACGACACTCCATCGTCGAAAAACGACAATAACGTACCAACCGATTTACGCGCCTTCTTAGACTCCAAGCGAGTAAAAACGAGACAGCAGCTAAACGTCATTATGGGCGGTTCTCCTCCTTGCGGCAATTCTGTTCGCTCCGTCAAGGATTACCGTCGACAGGTCGCGACCTCGCAGAGGTGGCCGACTAGGCCACCAAGTCACCCTCCGATAACTTTTTCGCCGTATGACGCCGAGGGGATTCATGTACCCCACAACGACCCTCTTCTTGTCGTCCTTGGAATTGGGGAGTACGACGTCACCAAGGTCCTCGTTGATACAGGAAGCTCCGTCGACCTCATCTTCCGAGGAACTCTGCAGAAGATGGGAGTCGATCTCGACGAGATAAAACCATCCTCCAGAACATTAACCGGCTTCAACGGATCCTCCGAAACAATATTGGGAACAATCCGCCTTCCGGTACGCGCATGTGGAGTCACTCGAACTGTCAAGTTTGCTGTTGTAAGCACTCGAACTGTCAAGTTTGCTGTTGTAAGCACGAAGGCCCCTTACCACGCTATACTTGGAACCCCCTGGATACACTCAATGCAAGCTATTCCATCTGCTTATCATCAGTGTGTCAAGTTCCGCGGTACAGACGAAAAAATCAAAACATTGCGAGAAGATAAAAAAGCCGCTAGGGAGCTCCTAGTCGCCACAGTCAAACTCCAACGATCGTCTCTATCCGTTAACTCTGTTTCTCCTCCAATCTCTAAAGTTTTCTCCCAGGAAAGCAAAGTTCTCGAGTTACCTATTGAAGATACCGATCCAAGCCGGACCGCAAGGATTGGTGCATATCTGTCTGAGGATATGCAGCAGTCAGTTCTCAACTTCCTCAAGATGAATGTGTCCACATTCGCGTGGTCCATGGCGGACATGAAAGGAATTGATCCGGCTATAACGACTCACGAACTAAATGTCGACCCGACATTCAAGCCTGTCCGACATAAGCGACGCAAACATGGTCTCGACAGGTCAAAGGCTGTAAACGAAGAGGTTGACCGGTTAATCGGCGCTGGCTCAATTGTCGAGGTGCGCTACCCCGAGTGGTTAGAAAATCCAGTAGTCGTTAAGAAGAAGAACGGGAAGTGGCACGTCTGCGTCGACTTCACTGACTTCAATAAAGCCTGCCCAAAGGACAGTTATCCTCTCCCTAGCATCGACCGTTTAGTCGAGTCCACAGCTGGAAACGAGATGCTCACCTTCATGGATGTTTCTCCGGGTACAACCAAATCATGATGCACCCCGACGATCGCGAGAAGACGGCCTTTATCACAGACCGAGGAACCTACTGCTATAAGGTCATGCCATTCAGCTTGAAGAACGCAGGAGAAAGCTACCAACGGCTTGTGAACAAAATGTTTGCAGATAAGCAGGGCGTCACCATGGAAGTATACATCGATGACATGCTTGTCAAGCCGCTACACGCCGCTGATCACCTCAGTCATTTGCAAGTTTACTTTGAAACTCTCAACAAATACGGCATGAAACTAAACCCAGCAAAGTGCATGTTCGGGGTTTCCTCAGGCGAGTTCCTTGGTTACATAGTCACACAACGGGGAACCGAAGCCAACCCGAAGCAGATCTCTGCGGTCCTGAACCTCCCAAGCCCAAAAACAGTAGAGAAGTCAACGGCTTACGGGTAGGATAGCTGCACTCAATCGGTTCATCTCCAGATCCACCGACAAATGCTTGCCGTTTTAAGATCTCCTACGAGGTAACAGGAGGTTTATCTGGGATGAGAAATGCGAGGAGGCATTTACTCAACTCAAGCATTATTTGACAATACCACCCGTACTCGCCAAGCCAGATGTCGGCGACGTTCTATCTCTTTACGTCGCAGTGTCGCAAGCAGCAGTTAGCAGCGTTCTGATAAAAGAGGACCGTGGTGAGCAAAAGCCAATCTTCTACACAAGCAGGCGCATGACCGGACCAGAAACGCGATACCCAACTCTGGAGAAGATGGCGCTGGCAGTCGTCGAAGCGGCGAGAAAGCTTCACCCATACTTTCAGTCACATTCAGTGGAAGTATTAACCGACCAGCCCCTCCGAACGATACTCCAAAATACCAACAGGTCCGAAAGACTAACGAAGTGGGCTATCGAACTCGGTGAGCTTGATATCACGTACAAGAACCGAACCGCGGCAAAATCTTAGGTTTTTGCGGATTTCTTAGTCGAATTGGCCCCGGAATTGGAGCAAGACATCACACTCCCAAACCCAAACTGGACACTGCATGTCAACGGATCTTCGACTAACAAGGGCGCAGGTGCCGGAGTCCAACTACAGTCCCCGACCGGAGAACTGATCAGACAGTCTTTTAGCTTCGGCTTTCCAGCTTCAAACAACGAAGCAGAATACGAATCTTTGATCTCTGGACTCCGCTTAACAAAAGCTGTCAAGGCTAAACGCCTAAGCGCCTACTGCGACTCGCAGTTAGTCGCCAGTCAGTTTAGCGGCGACTACGACACCCGCAACGATCGGATGGACGCCTACCTCAAGATAGTACAAGGCTTAGCCGCAGAGTTCGAATTATTCGAACTCGTCAATGTTCCTAGAGGAGAAAACGTCTATGCCGACGCCCTCGCAGCACTTGGAAGCAAGCTTCAGGATCAAGTTAAACGAACCATCCCAATATCCCGCACTGAGAAGCCGAGCATCGATATCTCGACTGACCAAACCGTCATCATAGCCCCAGTCACCGAAACCAACACGCCCGATACTGATGGATTCGGCCCTGACTGGAGAACTAAGTTCATTGACTATCTCTCAAAGGGAGAACTTCCAACCGAGAAATGGGCAGCCCGCCGACTAAAAACACGCAGTGCCCATTATGTCGTCCTAGACGACGAACTCCATCGATGGACTGCGAGTAAAGTACTCCTCAAATGTATCCATGGTGATGAGACAGTAAGGGTTATGGCCGAAACGTATGAAGACGCTGGAGGAAACCGTTCGGGCGGACGAGCATTAGCGATCAAAGCGAGAAGCCTAGGCTTCTTCTGGCCGACGATGAACGCAGATTGCGAGTCCTACGCTAGAAGCTGCGACAAATGCCAATGGCACACACCAAGCATCCATTGTCCAACTGAAATGTTACGAACGACGACCGTGCCGTACCCGTTTATGCGATGGGCAATGGATATCATAGGACCCCTTCCCTGCTCCCGCCAGCGACGTTTCATTCTCGTCCTCACTGATTACTTCACCAAATGGATCGAAGCTGAAGCCTATGCTCAAGTCACACACACAAAGAAGTCCGTGGTTTCGTCTGGAAAAACATTATCTGCCGCCACGGTCTACCTTATGAAATCGTTACTGATAATGGATCACAGTTCATGTCAGGCAACTTCAAGGAGTTCTGCAGCAAATAGAACATTCGATTAAGCCCTTCCACACCTCGTTACCCGCAAGGAAACGGCCAAGCAGAATCCTCCAACAAGCTCATCATCGACGGCATTAAGAAAAATTTAGACCTGAAAAAGGGTCATTGGGCCGACGAACTCGACGGAGTCCTATGGAGCCACCGCACAACACCAAGAGGATCGACTAAATCGACACCTTTCTCTCTTGCATACGGTACCGAGGCTATGGCTCCCGCAGAAGTTAACGTTTCAAGCCTCCGACGTTCGAAAATGCCCCAGTACGTCGAACTCAACAAGGAGATGCTGCTTGATGCCCTCGACGAGATTGAAGAACGACGGGGCCATGCTCTGCTACAAATCCAAAACTATCAACATCGGATAGAGAGTTACTACACCAAAAAGGTCCAGGCCCGACCCCTTGAACTCGGTGACCTTGTCATGCGCAAAGTGTTCGAGAACACTAAGGAGCTGAACGCCGGTAAACTCGGCGCTAGGTGGGAAGGACCTTACAAAATCATCAAAGTTGTCAAACCAGGCGTCTACCGACTTCAAACGTCACGTGGAGAAGAAGTGCCTCGAGCATGGAACTCAACGACGTTTCTACTCGCAGGGACATCATCATCATCAAAAAAAAAAAAAAAAAAACCGAGGAGATGCACCTCCGCGGTCAGTTCTACTCGACCGAGTAAATGTGCTTCTAACGGCCACTTTTACTCGGGAAAAACGAAATACGAATGGCTTGATCCTCTACCGAGGTACGTAGGCAGCCTTAACCAGTCCAGCTGTAACAAAACCAAAGTCAAAATCTTGTTCTTTGTTTCGACCTCAATCGAGTAAATACCGATTATCGAACCCAACGGCTCCCGTATCTCCAGCAGGAGGTACGCGGATACTCACGTTCCATTGCCTAGCTATGTCCTGATCAGACACTTAGCCTAAGGACCCAACGGTCGCGAGTCACCTATGCCCAAAGAGCATTGACCGACCAAACAGAGTGAATCTTTACCTTTTCTCGACTAGCGCGTAACGGATTAGCTACCCAATTACTCGATTGTTATTGAGAAAACGGGTGAAAGAACCTTCCACTCTTAGATTCAGTTTCTTGTTTTCGAAATAGAATGACACACCTAGACGTTATCTCAATCGAAATACGACAAGAGCTGAACAAAGTCCCTTAGCGGGTTGTTTCGTTATCTATTTGCAAAAGCTAAAGGTCAGGAATCTATTGTTTCTAAGCGAGTATATCGCGAGACTCTAAAGATAACTGAAATTTACTTAGAAAAATTGCAAGTACAGATAAGGACCACAACAACACACAAATTTAAAGTCTGCTTAAAAGAGCGACTTACCGACAAAATGAAAGAATGTCTAGTCGTACAATAGCAAGGTCTATCAAGACCACAAACACAAAAAGCACAAAGAAAAACAACATAAGCAAAGCGTCAAGGCACAGAATCTTGATCATCCTCCTCCGGCGTTCCAAGAGTAAGAGGACCGACTGGGTCTTCAGTAGCGGCAGCAGCCGGGTCTTCCACTCGAGTAGGAACATGGACAAGGGAGTCCACAGTAGGAGGCGGGGGTTTGGAACGGCTCTATCCCCAACTTCGTTGGTCGTCTCTTCCTCGACAGGCTGCGGCGGCGACGTCTCCTCGGCTCTATCATCTTCCTCCTCTTCGTCTTCTCGTCCTTCGGAGGAAAAATCTGAGACAAGGACAGGATCCTCGATGCCCACGTTCTCGGTCTCTTCCTCTCGAACCGGAGTGTCGCCTATCTCGAGGTTGTCCTTTTCAGGCACCTCCTCCAGGTTCTCATTCTCTGGACGTTCCTCAAAACCACCTCCCTCTGGGACCTCAACGTGCTCAGCGGGGACCGACGTGACGTCAACCAATGGCTCTTCTGATGGCTCCTCAATAATTTCGAGCGAGGTAATGAGCTGAGAAGCCGTCTCTGGCCAGATCAAATTTACGTTCGATCCATAAGGATCAAACGATGCTCTAAACCTGTCCTCGACGAAGCGAGAAGGAAGAACCAGCGGAGAAAGAGTGGGGTCGCTATCAGATAGCGGACCTACACAAAGTTTCGTAGCCTCCGTCTCATGGATTTTCTCCTGCTCAGCAAAGACGTCGATCATTTCTTGTGGGATCTCCGTCCCACTGGCCTTTATCATCTCAAGGCACTTCTTCGTCTCCGAAGCTTGACCGTACAGGTTCTTCGCTTTCCCAAAGGCATCCAAGCGAGTAAAATGGTCGCGTACGAGACCAAAACAGCGATTTGCCTTCTCGACCATAGCAATTTCAACCCTTTCCCTCTCACGAGTAACCTCCAACCCCCGGGAGTCCTTCAAGCGTTGCCTCTCTCTGATCAATTTCTCCACTGCAGCGTCCCTTTCTTCGAGTAGCTCAGCCTTCTCCTTCTCAAGGGTCGCAGCCGCTTGCTCCAAACGAGTGTTCTCTCGGGCAAGCTCTTTCTTCGCCGCTCTGTCGGATTTGAGCTTACCCTCCAGCTCTTCGAACTTCACTCGAAGGATTTCCGTCTCCTTCTCAGCCTTCTCGTTAGCCTTCTTATGCTCCGCCCTTACTCTCTCGATGGCCTTCAACCTCGCCTGAGCAAGCTTCTCTGAAGATCCCAACTTGATCATCGTCTGCTTCAGAGCACTGTCGTACTTCTCGACAAGGAAGTTCATGCTCCCGTCACTCTGCAGAACGATAAATACGGACTACGTGAGGTGGATGAACCCAATAAATCAACAAGGAGATAAAAGATGAAAGGTAGCGCAGTTACCCGCGCTCTCGAAGAAGCAGCGTCAATGTATTCATTCCTGAAGTAGAGATCTTCCAGTTGCGGCATCTCCTTCGTCCCACCACGAATTTGGCGCGTCAGTTCCGCGCATCTAAGGGGATTAAGGATTAGGGGAGTTGTCTCACCATAAGAAAACTCGACGCGATCAGAACCTTCAGGTCGAGAACTTTTTCTCGCAGAAGAGTCGGGAGCAGACCTCTCGTTCGCAACGGGCTCATCACCAGAACCCCCTTCTCGCGAGCTGGTTTTCCTCCTCTCCTCCGACAGGTTTTCAGGAGTGCCGCTGTCCTCCCCAACAACGTCGACTAAGGTCGTATCAGCAGCATTCGTATCGGAGTTAGAAGGACGGGGTTCTGCCTCAACAGACCTCTTAGGCCCTGATTGGCAGAGCATTAGCATTAGCAGTAGCAGTATGCTATAGAAGCAGTATGCTGCAGGAGCTGTATGCTTTTGCTAAACTGTTTAATAGGATGATTGGTAGAGCAGTATGAATATGCTATTTAAAATTATTATAAAAAATTAATATATAATATATTTTATTTTTAATTAATATATTAATATATTATTTTAATGAATATATATATATATATATATATATATATATAAATATATTAACATATAAAATTAAAAAGATATAAAATTAATTTATTTTATTTAAAAATTTAAAAATTATGTTTATATCAAAAATATTATTTAAAAATAAAATTTTTAATTAAAATATCTCTATTTTAAAATAATATTTTCACTTTTAAAATAAATTAAATATATAAATCAAATTATATATTTTAAATGTGAAAAACTATTTAAAAAAATATTTTTATTATAAATTAATTTTAGAAATTAAAATTTTATTTTTGGGATATAAAAAATAATTTTATGATATTATAAAATAAAATAAAAGAATTAATTATATATTTTCCTTAATTTTATAAATTATGTATGCAAATGCTCTTCTAAAAGTTTCATGTGAGAGCATTGGCCAAAGAGCATTTGGAGAGCATTTTCATTTAGTAAATGCTTCTCTAAACGCTTTTCTAACAATTGTTGATTGGATAATGTAGAGCATAATGCTAATGCTAATGCTCTGCCAATCAAGGCCTTAGTTCTCTTCTTTGGGCGACCATCTGGCGCCGCCTCGACTAAAGCACCCTCTCACCCTTCTGCTAGGCCCTCATCTCTATCAACAGAGGAAGCTGCCCCGCCACGAGACCTTTTTTTTCCGTCCTTCTTCCTTTTTGCCTTCGAACCCTCGGAAGTCGCATCGAGGGAAGCAGACTCTTCAGGAGGAACCTCGTCGGTCGCTCCCACCTTAGTCTTTTTGCTCTTTTTCTTCTTCTTGGGACCTGAAGCAGAAGTCTCTGCTCCGACCCCTTCATCGACTACAATAGGGGCCCCCTCTCTGGTGGCTCCTTCTTTGGAGGCTCCTTCTCTGGAGGTTCCACCACCTTCAGAAGCACCGTCGCCTCTGGAGTTAGACGGTCCCTGAGGATCGACTGTAGTCGATTTCTTCGAGAGCAATTGCAACTTCCCTTTCAACAGGGCACTTAGATCCGGGACTCCATCCATTTCTCTAGCTTTGTCGAGAAGTCTCTGTTGTTTGCGAGTAAACAAAGGAAGGCGCGACTTACAGGGACCGAGAACACAAGGAAGCCTCGACTCCCAATCAACTACAGAAGCAGAGAATCAACATTAAAATCGCAAAAAAACAAACCTCGAGTAGTCCCTAAAAGCAACCAGCAGGCTTACCTCTAGCGATCCTAGCTTGCTGGCGACGTATCCACTCTCGACTGAGATCCGGCCAACGAAGATGACTGTGCGCCGCGATCGCTTGAGCACTCTCAAAGAACTTCTCAGGGTAGGCGATCGTATTCGGGTGACGAACTACAAATACAAGGATAAGAAGGGTTAGAGCTAACGACTAAAACAAAACTCCAACAGACGAGCATCTACCGAGTTGCTGGTTCCACAAAACGCGGTAGTCGTCCCCGGGCGGCTCTTCGAAAGCATGTTCATCAGATTTCACGAAAAAGTACGCGCGTTGCCAATCCTGCGTCTTATTTGGATGACCGGTCAAGACGTTGTAGTTCGAACGCATTTTCACCGAGAAAATCCCGTTTGGCTCCGCCTTCGTGAAAGTCAGCTCCTCGAAGACCCTCACGCTCATCGAGATGTCCATCTCAGCTACCATTACCATCAACATGACGGCTATTCGCAGCGACCCATTCAAAAGTTGAGAGATGGCAATGTCTCGGCGGAATGCATAAGACGTCACCAACCGAGGGATCAGAAACCATAGCTTCGTATGCTCCCCGAAGTAGGACTCATACACGCACTGGTAACCCACCGGAGGCGACCAGGGACGCTGCTCAGTAGACGGGATGATGTAGGTAACGCCAGCACCGCCGTTCGCCCTTAACAGATCCTTCACAATATGGTGAGAAGCACAAGATCCAAACACATTCCCCCACGACTGAGCCCGCGGGTCGCGCAACAGTCCAGGCGGCAGCGGAAGAAGCTCCTCGAAGATCCCACCAGGATGATAAATAGTTGGACGACAGTCTATCTGGTCGAAATGAACTCTCTTGCGAACCCGCCTCGAAGGCGTCGGGGACCGACCAGACGCATCAGCGTCGCCACGTTCGGAACCAGCTGCAGCATCACTTTGGTCTCCCCCTCTGTTCTCACTTCCGCTCACGTCGCTGCTCCCGACTTCAACGCGATCCGTGCCTTCATCACGAATCAGCCTATGGGCATCAGCGACCAAAAGACGCTGAGATAGAGTCATGTTTTCTGTGTCCCAGAGAGCATCGCGATAAATCAAGTAGAAATCGTCCAGTGGGCTGCCGGTCGCTGACGCATCTCTGGTCGGACTCGGAGAATCTGCGATGTCCTTCCCTTTCTCCTTTTGCGACAATCGACTTCTCGGAGGCATGTTCTTTAATTCAGGAGACGACTAAAACCGCCGAACGATACCAACGAGTCTATACGAAGAAAAACTTATCTAGAGAGAGAAAGTAAAAGTAGAGAGAAGGGAGCAAGACTTATGTGATTCAGGTCTGGTTTATCAAAATGAAACTTGTAATGTCTGAGATGAGTAATAAAGAATTGGCCAATTATTTCACCTTTTTATTTTATCTCCCATTTACAGACCAGCCGCTGAAACGAAGGAAGCGGCATAGAAGAAAGCAAGTAAAGAACCAAGAACCATGTTTGATGAGAGGAGTCTATTACAAGAACATGAAATGGCAAGCAGCCATTAAAGTTGAGAAGCGACAGATCCACTTGGGAACTTTCTCTTCTCAAGAAGAGGCTGCTCGTTTATACGATAGGTAAAGTAAATTTACATTTTTTAAAATCAGATTCTTGAGTGTTTGATTCAAACTATATATCACTTCCATTGACAACGGTTAACTCTATTAGGGCTGCTTTCATGTGTGGAAGGGAACCAAACTTTGAGCTCTCGGAAGAGGAAAAACGAGACCTCAAACAACAAAGCTGGGAAGGGTTTTTGGCTTGCACACGCCGAAAAATTACCAACAAAAGTATGCTTTTGCTACTAAAGCAACCATAATATATGTTCTCTCTGACCAACTTTATCTCTGCTCTCTGAATATTACAGAACCTAAGAGAAGGATGGAGCCAGAGGAACTCTAATTAGGGTGGGTGTAGTTGATGATGAGGAGATCACTGGTAGTTATGGTACGCTGTTTACCTGAAGAAAAAGAAGAACGAGATTCACAAAACGTGACTATTCTTGCAGACATCTCTACAATTTTTTGGCAGAGGGTAAAGAGACTCAAATACGAAGAAAATGTTAGATACATGAGGCTTAAGAGATGTATCAAACAATTGATAGGATTTTTTTTTTTGTAGTTCGCTATATTTATTCAGACATGATTTCTGTAGCTTATACCTCACGGGGAAGTTGCTTAATATATTACAAAGATTTATTAAATTTGATTTTTATTATTACATCATCATTGCAAAGATGGAGCGGCCACAATTGATAACAATGGAGTCACCACACCCAATCCAAAGTTCGTCCCAGTGGCAACGCCAAGAGAAACTAATGCGCTAGTGAAATGATGGATAATTACTCCAAAACATGCTACGACCCTCAAAGTGGGACTAGCTAGTGTAAGATGGTTCTAGTAAATCAACTACTTTATTCTAATCCGCTCTAGCACTTGGAAAAATTCAATGTAAGTAACAAAGACTGAGAAAAACCAAAGATATTCAACTCTTTTCAAATTCGGGTTTTTGAGGCCAAACAAAATCTCCAAATGTGCAAGTTACACTGCTTTGCCCTTTGAATCTACCTCATCCTTCTTCTTGTACCGAGCAACATACTTGTGATACTCCTCAAGCTCTTTCTCGAGCTTCTCTATGAACTCACTCGTATGTTCAAGCGATTGCTCATACCGATATTTCTCCAAAGCCTGCTCTTTCATGATCACGTTCATCAGAAGAATAAAAGAAAACACACACACACACACAAAACATAAAAGTAAACTGGATTCATCATTACCTACCTTATCTTTAGAGAGTGTATCAACAGGAGACATCACTTCTGGTCTGACATAGTTTTTCCCGCGGTACAGTACTATGGCGTTGTTAGGTTTAACATCGATCACGATTCCCTTGCTTAGCCTAGCAAGCTCCTCTGCATACTCATGGATCTGCCCCGGTTTGTTGCACGGCTTGCAGATAACTTTAACAGTCTCGTGCTTTTTCCAATGGAGGTGCATGTTCAGGACCACACCTCCAAACACTCCTCGTCTTCCCACAAGTACAAAGTTCTTTCTCTTTTCACCTGTACGTTTTAGGTAATGCTGCTCTTCCTCTGTCAAAGTCTCTGGATCATAGGCTTCTGCTGGCGTTTTCGGGACATCGTATTTCCTCAGTTTCTCAATCAACCATTCTTCTTTTCTCTTCGCCTGTTGTACATGTCAATAAACTTTTTATAACACACACATGAAGAGAAGATCCAAGTTTATATCGAATACAAGAACCGATTTGTAACCTTTTCGAGCTTATATCGAATCCTAACTTCAGGATTTGGAGAATTCATCTTCTTTTTGGCCTTTAGACGGTAAAACCTTAACTCATTCACTTTAGCCTTTCTTGACGATTTAGCTCGTTTCCATTTCCTCTCTGTCCTCATAGGCACACTTTTGGTGTCACGGACGTTGTTGTTGAAAGAAAACCTCACCACATTATCTTCAGTTCTTAGCTCTACCGTCGAGTTACTCATGTGACGTCTGCAGTACTCGAATACATTTTGATTTGAAGAAGCTGATCCATGTGGAACTTCTACAAAAGGTCTCTGCTTTGTATAGACGGAGTAATTAGGGAACTGGAGGTGATGCACAAAGAGTCCAGACCTCCTGCAAAAATCCCAATAACATGTCTGTAAGAACACATACAATGAAAGCAAAAGAAAACTTTCATTGAAGAAACTACAAAGACGCAGATAAACTGACAATATTGATGTCTGATCTTAAAGCGTTGTCCATAAGAAGACACCAGAAAAGCAAAACACTTTCCAGTTTCTACGGCAAAAGTACATCAAGAATTTGATTCAGGCATAAATCAAGACTCTGGAATCATTTAAAACGGGAATTACCATCTGGGATTTCTGAAAAGTTGGTTAGCGATTCCTTTGGCACAACCTAAAGTAAACATCATTACATCCTGTGTGTCACAGAAGGTCCAGTCCCGCTTCTTATCTTCACAAGATGATCGATAAACAACTCAGAAACAAGAAAGGGAGACTATTAAAAACAGAAGGAAAGAGAATGGCTAAACAGGAAGTCGTGAAATTGCCGAGTGACGGAGACGAACAGAAGGCAAGAATTTTGAGGATGGTTTAGCTTCAAAGGATTAAAATTTGAGATCCAAGTATTTCCGATTCACATAACCAGTTGGTTTAACGTGCTCATTTATTTTGGTTTATTGTTTGTATATTAAGGGTCTGACTGGTGACCATTCTAGAAACAAGAGGAACGAATAGAAAAGGAACGTAGAGGAACAAAATTGCAGGAATGAAAAGAAATGGTTGTTCCATCCCATATTTAACAAGGAATTAATTTGTTCTTTATTTCTCTACAAAAAAAAGGAATGGTAGGGAATGAAAAGGAAAAATTATTCCTTATGAATGGTGATTTTTTTAAGGAATGTTAGGGAATGCATTTGTTCCTCGTCGTTCCTTGGTCACCATTCATACCCTAAGTTCTTTTACTCCTCGCAACTGGAAAACATCTTGTCCAATCAAATATTTGGATCCCTTGTATGGTTATCACTTTCTTTCTTTTTTTTTTTTTTTTGGTCTAAAAGTTAAAGAAGACATTTTTTTCGAAGTCAGCAACTGGCAAAGATCAACATCTTTTCAGAGTTAAAAGAACATAAAGGAATCTAAACATTAACTAGCTAACAAGGATGATAAGGAAAAATAAAACATAAACCAAAGGCCAACTAAAAGGAGCTAGTTGGTTTTCGAAGATTGATTTGGCATCATGGTATCATCAAATTTCTATTGCCACCGGAAGAAGGAATTTTCAACCGACCGCAGCCCACGGTCCTTCGGGTCACCGTGCGACAGTCCACAGTCCTTCGGATCACTGCCATATTACACCGTCGTGTAATTTTGGAAGGGCAGACAAGCGAGCCATTGGGACTTCAAGCGGTGAATCAGGCCAGCTTGATTCAGAGAATTCGAGAGGAACAACTTAGGGATGAGAAGCTATTAAAGATCGCAGAGGAACTCAAAGGACAAGCCGGGCCCAATAATTCGGGATATTACTTAGCAGAGGATGGAACCTTGCTAATTAATGGGAGGATCACAGATGTTTGGGTTACCTATTGTTCAGGAGACCATGATTAAGCTAGAGACGATTCAGACCAACATGAAGAAGGCTCAGGACCGTCAGAAGAAATACACAGACCAGTCAAGAAGAGAGGTAACTTTCGCGATAGGAGATTGGGTCTATTTGAAGGTTACTGCACAAAAAGGGAATGACAAATTCGACAAGGTCGGGAAACTTGCGGTCAGGTTCATTGGTCCGTACAAGATCATCGGGAAAGTTAGTGAGGATTTGGAGGCCAAGCCAACAATCGTGGTAACACTGGGGTATGTTACACATGTGATCAGCCGAAACATATTTCAAGGTTTTGTCCCAAAAACCAGCGGAATAACCAACGGAGTAACCAGCACGGTTATTCATCGATCAGGATGGAAGATGTCACTTGTTTCTCTTGCGGTATGAAGGGCCATTATGCATCATCATGTCCAAACAAGCCAATCCCTGCAATAATCACAACACAATCAACCACATTCCAGAATCTAGAATAAAGACTAATTTCAGAATAACTAACTATCCACAACTTAGCGATATCATCTAAGCATTCAGCATTCACTAACTAACCAATCAACCTAACCATTAGCATGCTACTACGGTTCTCAAGCAATAACAAGCATGTTATCAACTCAATCAACATAACCTCAACTATTAACAAATCAAACCGTTACTCAGTTAGACCCGGCCTCCTGCCATGATCCAACTTCCAAGTAACGGGAACCTGCATGAAAACAACTCAGCAATCAATTGATCATAACTCACAGTTTTTGATTGACTGTGGCCTTGACCCCAAACCCAACTTCTGCGATCCGAACCCTTTCCCGACCTTCTCAAGTAGACCCACGTCTGGACTGATCTTCACTCAACTGATCTTCACTCGAATGATCTTCAGCTGAACAGAACCTTCTTCAGGTGCTGACTCAAAATCGGCAGAGTAACTGTTCTCGAAAACTGCCTAAATCGCTCGAAAACTATCAAAACTCGATCTTTATTTCTTTGCTTTCTCTCTCACGTTTTAAACTGACATTGAAGTGTTCTGGATGTGTTGAAATGAGAGAGGGTCGTGGGCTATTTATAGGAATCAGCAACCAATCAGAAACAAGCCGTGTGGCAGCCCGTGTGTCGCTTCGCATGGCTCCGGACGCATGGGCGGCGACTCTGTAGCCCAATCCTCCGCCTATCCAATCCATACCCTCTCCCATATCCGACCTCGTCCATCATCACCTATCCCGCGATTAGCCATCTGCACACAGGAACCTAACGTCACCGGGGCCCGAGTTAGTTATATATATTATATCGTGTTTTGGGTTGTTAAACCCTGGTTTCAATCGAGGTTGAGTTTGGTGATGAGCTAGTAATTAGCATAATGCTAGTTATCTTGCTATCGTTTACCGCTGCGTATTTCTGATATTGCTTATGTTATTGAATTGTGCGATTAGGTGAACCTCTCGCTTTAGATTGTTTGGGGTGTGATAGCGAGGGGTTGTATTTGTTAGTTGGGGTACCTAGCCAGAAGAATAACTAGATTCCAACAACTAATTCATTCAATAAAAAGAGGAGGTTAAGCACCCAATACCTGTGATGGGACCGCTTGACGGTCCCGCATTGTCTGGGTTTTCTACACCTAAGGCATAAACTCCACCTCCTAGGTTTTCATACCCCTGTAATACCCCCGAACCGTCCTAGACATATGGTCGACCCACCGGCCAACAATCAAACAAGAACATGACCGATGGACGACCCACACCAAGGGTTGGAGATGAAAGGCCAACCGGCCAGCCAACAATCAAACAATCAACAACCACAACTACAACAATAATAAGATAGTAACTACCAATGACTGGATCTAACTCGTAACACCATATATCGGTGCTACATTAACTCGAGGGTTCCATAACCCTCTACGACACACTAACACAACACTCTAACTTGGGCTCTGGTGACTTCGTCTTCCTCCTCTCTATCGGCAATATCCTATCTCCCTACCACAAAGGCCAGAAGAAGGAACTTTCAACCGACCGCGGCCCATAGTCCTTCGGGTCACCGCGCGACAGTCCACAATCCTTCTGGTCACTGCCACATTACACCGTCGTGTAATACTCAGCCATAGGACATGACCCCGTTCATCTGAGTCTTACCGATCCAGCGAATAAGGGGTTTCCTTGAACCCGCTAGGTACGAGGCCGAGGAAACACTAATCACCCCTAAACAAGCCTAGTATGGGCAGGTTATGCACATACTGTCGGCACTCTCAGACAACACAAACTCAATCTAGAACCTAACCTAAAGATAAAGTTCCAGATCCTAACTAGACTCTTGACTCAACAAGACTAACCAATAGTACCAGTAGTCCGGCCTATATGGCCTAAGACCTTAGTACCAACTACTAAACAACAATATCAATACTAAAAAACTCAATCAAACCGTTACCCAGATAGTTCAGCCTCCTGCTATGAAACTATCTTTAAAGATAACAGGAACCTGCACTCAACCATATCAACACACAAGAATAGAAAACATGATGCATCCTAGCCCTAGTCCTAGTCAGGTTATTAACTCAGTCTTAATTCCATTCATCTCAGCTTAGCCCGTGCTAAACTGAGTCCGGTTCCATAAATAAAATAACCTTAAAGACTCTACCATTCAATAGCGTGATCATTCTAATCTATATACGACTCGATCTACCCTAAATTCCAAATGGAATTCACACAAAACCAACTCACAATGTTCTAGGCGAGAAGCAGCTGGTTGATCGGAGAGGACATGGCCAAAATCCAAGATGAACATCTTGACTGGACTGGACTGATCTCGACTTGGACATAACCTTGGCTTCATCATGAAGACACTAACAGGTCTGGACGGACTGATCTGGACTCGGACAGAACCTCCTTTAGCTTCTGGACAGTTCTTCGGACTTCCCAGCGGAGTATCGAGCAGAACTTCGACTGATCTGAACCCGTGGATCTGAACTAACTCCGGATGGCACCTACACTTGATTGTAGGAGAATATGACTGGGTTGGACGGGTTGAATTGGACAGAGCTTCCGCGTCACAACAGTACAGAATTATCGATTGGACGGAACTGGCCTTCTCGGTGGAGTATCGGTCTTCAGAATCGACCATACTCTTAAATCGACCACTTTCTTTCTCTCTCTCTCTCTAGCCACTTTTTGAAGTGGCTTTGGTGTGTTCTGGATGTCTTAAACTGAAGGGGGTGGCTGGGTATTTATAGAAAACACCAGCCAATCAGATTCAGGTTGGTGGCCGCCCATGTGTCGCTCCGCATGGTTCCGGTTGCATGTGCGGTGGCCCCTCGTGCTCCACATGTCTTTCAGCATGGCCAGGGCTTATGCAAAGTGACACCTCTTATCCTGCCTGGACGACCAGATGTCCATCAGCATGTCTGGATCACATGCACGGCGACTCACGGTGCCCACATGTCGATCAGCATGCTGCGGTTGCAGATACGGCGACATCTCGTGCTTCTGTATGTCAAGCTGCATGGAACTGCTTCATGCACGTCTACACCTTCTTCATCTGTTGACACTCAGCAGGTTAAATGGTTGACACCACGTCCTAATCTCTTAGATCAAGCCACCTAGAGCTTCTCGGTCCATTTGGCCTGATTTCGGTTTTTCCGACAAATTTCTGACCCGCGATCAATCCCGAATATTTTTCTACTCCCATTCTGATGTTCCAAATATTTTTAATAAACTCCAGACTCCATTATAACCTTGACGGTAATATTTCCCGAGCCTCCGGCTTCTCCGAAAATATTATAGAATACCGAAATTAGGGTTCGTCCAATTTCGGGTTTTCCCGTCGTGCTTCGTTCCCGTCGTTCTTGATTCCTGTCATGCTTCCAACGTATTATGTTTCCAACATAATATATATTACCGATACGAAGTTTTGAGGATTACTTTGTGGTTAAGAAGCGTCATGCTTCTAAACCATCGAGCTTCTAAAACGTTGTGCTTCCAAAAATGTGATGCTTCCAAAACGTCCGTCTGATCAATCTAAGACATCTTCTAACTATGGTCGAGCAGCTTATTCGACTCATAGTTCACTCACGATCAATTCTTCGACCACCTCGTTCTTCAAAATTTCCCGATCGATCTTTACCGCCCGCGATTCGACCACCAAGTTGATGTTCGGCCAATCTTCTGTCTCGACCATTCTTATCCCGAAGGGCGGGTTATCACATTCTCCCCCCCCCCCTTAATAGAATTCGTCCTCGAATTCTTAGTTGCGCAATTGCTCATCTTCTTGACATTCTCCACTCATCTCCATATATCTTTACGCTGTCCACAACCGTTCTTTAAGTGTCCTCTTCAAGGCCTCCACAATCGTCTTCATATCTCTTCAATGGAATGTGGTTTGCAAAATGAAAAATGGAGATCGCTTGGACATATGGTCTAACATAACATTTACAATGGTTGAAATATCACACAAATTGTAAGTATCCTTGGTACCTTAGAATTTTAGACCGCCTTTTTAAGATTAGATAAGTGGAATCTAGAATGCCTAGATAGAATTGCGAGGTTGCCTGGATAGAATTGTTAGGTTGCTGGTTAGCTTTGCAAGTTAGGTTGCCCTGTTAGTACTGCGATTAGTTAGCCTTGCGATAAGTTGTTTGGCCAGTAGATTATTTGTGAAGTGGTTGGCTAACTTGCATATGAAGTTTTCTGTTAAGTTGCAGCTTGTAAGTGTGTTTGTTGATCGAGACTTTAAGGGATGAAAACCTTAAAGTCAAGAGAGTTCAAGGCCAAAAACCCAAAACCTGAAGAGAAAGAGGAAAGAGAGATTCAGAGACTGGACCGTGGTATGGACTGGACAATGGACAGGGACAAGGCTTCACTTCATCAAGATTTGTGGAAAAGAGAGCTTGAGAAGAGGATTCAAGTGATAAGGTTCAAGAATGATATTATCGAGAGAACTAGATAATATCAACGGAAATAAGGATGCTATGGCCGAGTAAGAGAAGATGATCCAGCGATCATTCAGCTGAAGAGTTACGAAGGTAGTTGTGGAGACCGTGAGGAGGACACTCAAGGAACATTGGTAGACAGCGTAAAGAGATTATGGGGACAAGTAGATAATGGATGAGCCATGGGAATTCGAGAGGAAAAGAAAAGGTTCGACCAACAAGAATCCTTGGAAAAGCATCAAGATGAAGCTAGTCAAAAATCTGAAGTGCTTATGGAGACCCAAAGAAACCGAAAGAAAGGCGAGCCGACGATGAAGCACATTTTATGACCGAGACCACAAGACGGAGTCATTTAAGAAGAGATCACCATCACAACATATCAAGTTGGAGTGTGCCGCAAGCTGAGCATTTGCGCAACTAAGAATTCGAGGACAAATTCTATTAAGGGGGGGGGGGGGGGAGAATGTGATAACCCGCCCTTCGGGATAAAATAGTCGAGAGAGCAAAAGTCAGAATCTGGAGCCGAGCGTTTGGGAGTCTAAGTATTAGGAGGAATGTTGAGTTTTGATCACATAAAACTTGACATGATTCGAAGAAAGGAGAAGAATGGTCGAACATCAACTTGGTGGTCGAATCGCGGGCAGTAAAGATCGATCGAAAAATTTTGAAGAACGAGGTGGTCGAAGAATTGATCGTGAGTAAACTATGAGTCGAATAAGCTGCTCGACCATAGTTAGAAGATGTCTTAGATTGATCAGACGGACGTTTTGGAAGCATCACATTTTTGGAAGCACGACGTTTTAGAAGCAAGACGTTTCCGAAGCACAGCGTTTCTTAACCACGAAGTAATCCGCAAAAACTTCGCATCAGCGGAATATTAATTCAGAGACATCATAAGTCAGAAGCGGGACAGGATTTAAGCAGGACGGGAGGTAAGCACGACGGGATCGAAGGACGACGGGAAAATCCGAAATTGGGAAAAAACCATAATTTCGGTATTATGAAATGTTTCGAGGAAGCTGGAGATTCGGGAAATATTTTTCATCAAGGTCAGAAATATTTTAGAGTCTGTTAAGAATATTTAGCTCATCGGAACGGGGGCGTAAAAAATATTCGGGATTGATTGCGGGTCAAAAATATGCCGGAAGGATCAAAAATCGCGTAAACCGACCAAGAAGCTCGAGGTGTCTCTACGCATATGGCCAGGACGTGATATCTAGAAACTAAGCAGCTGATTGTAAACGCAAGGATGAGGTGTAGAGGTGCATGGGTGCTGAACATGCAGCTTGACAAGTCGTAGCTCGAGGTGTCGCAGTATCTGCAAACTACGCATGCAGATTGACATGCAGAGGGCGATGTGTCGCAACGCATGAAGGCTGTGCATGCTGAGGGACATGTGGACGTGGGTGTGTCTCCCTGAATGTGTCTGGGACATGCCTCACGACATGTGTGTGCCCATGTGTCACCGCGCATGTAACCAGAAGCATGCGGGCTGACACACGAGCGCTCGTGTGGCTCGATGTTACTCGCTGAAGATATCTATAAATACCCACGACCCCACTTCATTTCTCCACATCCAGACCTGTCCAAAGCAACATAAAAACGTGAGAGAAAGAGTAGAAAAAGAAAGCAAGAGATTCCGAGCTGTTACGAGAGTTTTAAAGAGTTTTCGAGAACCGAAATTCTGCCGGGAAGTTCCGAAATACTATCCAGAAGCTAGAGGAGGCTATGTCCGACTTCTGATCAGTCCAGTCCAGTCCAATCAAGACATTGACGTTGGGTTTTCACTAAGAACTCTCCGATCAACCAGCTGCTCACCGGCCTAAAACATTGTGAGTTGGTTTGTTTGAGTTCCACTTGGAACTTAGGGAAGATCGAGTATTCCTATAGAGTAGAATGCTCACACTGTTGCATGATAGAGTCCTTAGGGTTATTTATTAAACCGGACTCAGTTTAGCATGGGATAAGCTGAGATGAAATGGAATTAAGACTGAGTTAATAACCGGACTAGGACTAAGATGATCGATTATAGTTATTCATGAATCGGTATATATTATGATGAATTATGACCTAGTTGAATTGGCTTAAGGATAATATGCATGTCTTGATTATTTATTACTTGGTTGATTAGTTATGATTTAGACATGCCTTAGGGATGTTAGGATGATTGCTTCTGGTTGAGATTATTGTTTGTGCAGGGATTTTGGTAATGTTGTTGTCTAGGGATCTTTTGCCATATAGGCCGATCTCCTAGTTGTGATGTTGATACTACGAGTCCTATGCCATATAGGCTGGACTATGAGTATTGGTGGATATTGTCGTAGACTCCTAAGTATTGTTTAGTTTTGGATAGGAGTCTTGTCCCTTAGGTCTTTCCTAGGGATAATTGTGTCGAGTGTGTGTTATGCCGACAGCAGGTGTGAAAGCCGCCCATGCTAGGCATGTTTTGGGGTGGACTAGTGTTTCCTCGCCCTCGTACCCAGCGGGTTCAAGGAAACCCCTTATTCGCTGGATCGGGAAGACTCATACGAACGGGGTCATGTCCTATGGCTGAGTATTACACGACGGTGTAATGTGGCAGTGACCCGAAGGACTGTGGGCTGTCGCGCGGTGACCCGAAGGACTGTGGGAAGCGGTCGGTTGAAAGTTCTTTCTTTTGGCCTCTGTAGTAGGAAGATAGGATATTGCCGATAGAGAGGATGAACACGAAGTCACCAGGGCCCAAGTTAGAGTGTTGTGTCGTCTTAGTTTATTGTGTCGAGTTAGTCTTATTGTGTTGTGTTGGCGGTTATGGAACCCTCGAGTCAGTATTAGCACCCAGATACGGTGTTATCTCTGATGGAGTCATGATTGTTAGAATTGTTAGAGATCTGTTTTAGTAGTTGGCTGTGTGGCCAAGGTTATTATTATTAGATTAAGGATGAGCATACCTTAGTCGGTGTTGTTTTGGGGATTAGCCTTAAGCTTTGTTGCGCTTAGGCTAGATTGTTTGTTATTTTGGGTTGTCTGGGCTAGCTACTAGGTTTTGGGTAGAGGTAGCCAGCTCACTGAGTGACCTTACGTTACTCACCCAACTCTTGTTGTCCTTTTCGCAAGAGACCAGGTTGTAGAGGATTGGACGCATAGGCCACCGGAGTAGATTTGCAATGCATTTGGCTACGGTTTGATTCTTAAAACATTTTATGTTTCCGTTGCGTTTTATTTGGATTCGGGATCCCTAAAATATTTAAATGTTCTTAAAAGACATATAATTGAATTTAAAAATTAACGGGTCCAATATGATATTGGTTTAGTCCGAACCAACACAACGTTAGGTCTTTGTACGGGTTGAAAAGCCTTAGGCCTCGATCTAACGGAACTGGTAACTTTGGCTGTAGATTGCAAAGCCTTAAGCCTTGAGTTAGCATGACGTGTTAGTGGACGAAATGGTCTAGGTTGTGGAGTAAATTTTGTGACTCTGACCAGATTGTCCCTAGCCCGTCTTATAGCGCTTCCGGACCATGGTGTTGGGTTGGACGGTCAGTCATGTTCTTGTTTGATTGTTGGCTGGCCGGTTAGCTTTTCATCTCCAACCCTTAGTGTGGGTCGTCTGTCGGTCATGTTCTTGTTTGATTGTTGGCCGGTGGGTCGACCTATGCCTAGGACGGTTCGGGGGTGTTACAGAGGTGCTCAAGGCCTAAATGTAACCATGGAAAAAGTCTTGACGATTGCAAACCAAAAAGAAAAACACCATGATCTCCAAACCAACGAATAAAGATACGTCGAAAAAACTTCAAAGAACATGGCAGAAGACTTGAGAAAAACTTATATCCAAAGAACCGATACATAAAAGTGGAAGACCCTCAAAGTTCACACCAAAAAGAGCTGGTAATTACATCAGTCCAGTCCAACCATGTCGAAACAAAAGTCATTCATTGGATTTTCAAGAGCATCAAAAGAATATCTATAATAGCACAACAAAAAAAAGCATTCATTCCAGAGAGACTTAGAGCAAAGGTCTACAAGAATTCCAAAAATCACCAAAATCTGACTTATCTTTTCGGTCAATCATCCATTTAGAACTCCAGAGTTAAGCATGCTTGGACTGGAGTAGTGGACAGATGAGTGATCTATCGGAAAGTGATTCGTGATACCGTGCAAGTGAGGCCAAAGCACGGGGAAAGGTCATGTGTTGATTGCAGGGTTAGTAAACAATGATTTTGAGCTTTCGAAAAAATTAACGCACCGTCCGTCAGATGGGATGGTGCCACGGGCCGAGAGAACGGACGTGGGTGGTCCATTAGCTGTGGACGGGGTAGAACGTTATAGTCTCCTTGTCAGAGCGCCTGGCCAAATCTTAAGAAACATGAACACCCCAAATCTTAACCAGCTAAAAATTGCACTGCAAACCAGAAAACATATCCAAACTAATACTAAAACCCCATACAAAACAAAGGATCAACAGAGAACCAAAGGCTACATCAAAAACCTAAACTTACCGCCGAGAAAACCAAAACACGAACGGGTTCATCATGGCTCTAGGGCAATCCAGATTTCTGGAACATTTCATTCATTATCTCTTTTAGAGTTGATTTTTTCGTTCAACAACTCCAATAGATTCTGGTGAATAAAGAGCAGTAGTTTGATGGATTATTGCATATCTTTACAAAATTGATGATGTGATCCTGATCAGCTTCGTACTCAAGGACATGAAGTCAGTGCAGTAAGGAGCTAGGCAATCGATCATGAAAAAAATCTAATGGGCTTATTGGAGAGCTTATTGGCATGATCCATGGGGTATTAGACCGAGAAAAGGCTATGGGCCTTGATGCGGTCTTAATCAAGCATGGACTGACTTTGGACAAGCATGGATGACCATTGAGAAACCTCTTTGATCAGGAAATGGGCTTGACAAACCTGGATGAACATAAAATGAGTGGTTAAGCATACATAATCGAGAAATATACTGGTCTAGCCGAAATATTGGAGAAATGGTTTGGAAATGGAAGATGAAGATCCAGACCTGGAAATGAAGCAACAAGAGAATTTTCATAAACCAAAGTGGCTTGAGGAACAACTTGGTCGGACCAGATTTAAAGTGGAACGAGCCCAACAAAGAGTTGGTTGAAAAAAACATTTAATGGTCCAAAAAGTGGAAGGACAAGCCAGCTTGGTTTATGATTGGCCTATCCACAACCATTATGGTCTATTTTAAGTGTATTTGGTTTTATTATTTATGTAAACCCATTGGGATTAGGATTTGGGCTTTCTAAACCCATTAGGAGTTAGTTTGGCTATCTTAAAACAATTAGAATATGATAAGGAATAGGTTTTCTGTAAACCACTTTGGTTTAGGATTAGTGCTCTTAGCCTAGAAATTATAAGCATCAGCAGCACATCCATGTATCTTCAACTACACTTTTATCAATATACTTTCTTTTTGGTGCAAACCAATCTTGAGACGACACTGTCTCCTTTGTTCACAAGTGGTGAACGTGTTCTATATAACACTAAGGAAGAGTTAAAGTTTATGAGATCCATCCTAAAAATCAAGCAGGATGCCCCTGTGTATGAAGAGTAGCATAAACAACCTCTGAGCAATCAACTCGAAGGCGGAGCCCATATGCCATCCAAGAGATCTACAATCTCTTGATCTTTTCACACACACTCCTTCAAGTGTTCCAGGGACAAAAGAGCCTATCCAGAGCCGTATCAAGTGGTATAAGATCCTCTTGAAAGTTTGTGTTGGAGATCTTAAACTAGTTTCACCAGCACATCCATCAACACACGTTTTTGTCTTTGAAAGCCAAAGTGAATTCAAAGATCTTTGGGAGAGAAGAAGAAAAACAACAAAACCTTAGGATCTTGGTTGATACCTCACTTTTCTCCATGATCATACATGAGGATTGTTTTGGAGGACATGGTCAAAAAGAATACGTACATTTCATTGGTTGTAAACACATATAACTGTATTTGGCAGAATCAACTGCCATCATGGGGAAAGCTATCATTTGCTGTTAGTCAACTACGAGGTGAGGCTAGAATATGGTGGAGAGAAGAAGAGGAAGCACGTTGGTATGATGAAGATCCAATCGTCACTTGGGAGGAGCTAAAGCAACTCAGAGAATACAAATATCTACTAAAAGACTTCCCTAAAGATTTCATGGAGCCTGAACCGCCATACCCACCACAAGAGTCTTCTTTACCAACATTTGCGGCTGAACTTGAAGGAGAAACACAAATTATGTGTGGACAAATTCCTGATCAAAGAAACAAGGGGATTGCTTGAAGAGTCATCAACAGCTTCTATATTGGTGCTTTCCATGGTTGATCAAGGTGATAGTATTTTTTTACTTTAACTTGTGAATTACTAATCAAACTTATGGTATGCCTTCAGATCAGTTTAGCAAAGATTTTCAGACTTGTCAAGGGCCTGCAATAAGTTGTTCTTGAATCTGGAGGAAGTTTGGAAGAAGTAACAACATTCTGGATCAGAAAGCAGTTGCATTCAAGCTCAACTTTGAAAGCTCATTCACTATTGAAGAACATAATTTTTGGTCAAATACTTTTGAAGGGAGAGAGGATGGTGTGTCCCAAGTAAGCTGCGATGAAAAAAAAAATGGTCAGGAGGCAACATGCTCTTGATCAATGATATCACTCAAATTACCCTAAGGAGTGATTTATATTCTCTCAAATAAGATGTCGAGTTGTAGTACTTAGAGATCGAATTCACAGGGAGCTAAGGAACCAATTAGATCTAAGAGTTATATGATTAAGCTAGGCTAATAGTTTATAAAGCAGTAAATAAATATAACAAAGAAGTAAATAAAGCAGTAAAAAAGTTGAACAAGACAATTGTTCAGCTTGGCAGAAAGTTGTTTGATGGAAGAATGGTTGCTAGATCTAGGGTTTCTATTCAGGTAATCAGGATTATAATGATATAGAGGCTAATTGTTGCTTGCAAGATATTATAGAACTCAACTGGGAGTACAAATCTAATAACTTCCGATGTATAGATAGTCTAGTATCCAGATCTTGGATCTCAACTCTCGTTTATTGATCACAAGAAAGTGTCGATCGATTATTCTATAGGAATATCGATCGATACACCTTTCACAATATCGATCGATTAATCTATTGGATCATCTTAAACAATATAAAACCAAAACAAATGGAGCTCCAAGAGGACTCTGATGGAGTTCCTCCCTTCTCTCCTCACTTAGATCTAGAATTAAAGAAAGCTTAAAGAGCGTGTAGCCGTCAACAATGGCTTATAAATAACATAAATAGGATTTCTGGTCGTCCAAGGGTACTCTGTTAATTTGGGATTGCTTCTGCGCTTCAGCGGTCATAAAATATGCTCAGCCCCTATTCTGGCATCACTGTCGACCGACACCAATGCTGTAACGTCGAATGACAGTCCTTCATCTCCTCGACAGCTTCCTCTCGCGAGGCAGACTGACCACTCTTCAGTAAAACGGGCATAACTTCTGCTACAGGATGCTGATTGACCTAAAACCAACGGAATTGGAAAGCTAACTCAAATCTATATCTTGTGGCAAAATATGGCTCAATCTAACAGTGGGAAGGTCTCCATCCATAGCTAAATATCTGACGCGTCTGTGCAGTTCTGCACCTCAAAAGGCTCTAAAATCACCATATTTCTCCAGAACGTACCTGAACCTGTAAATACTCTAGATAGAATCTATATAATAGTAATTAGTTATGAAAACACCTATATACCATGACCAATAATGGGTAAAATCCATGGTATATCAACTCCCCAAGACTTACCCTTTTGCTTGTCCTCAAGCAAAACAGGCGGACAGTCTCTCTGTAAGAGGTTTGAAAACAGCAGGGACTCCGGACTCACATGATTTAAAACTTAGAATCATCACCTCTGCAATATTGCAATCCACATCTAAGAAGTTCTAATCACAAAAGCACATTATACCATATCCTAGCTTAGCAACCAAATTCACCTAGCCAACAACTTAGCAAATTCTGTCTGACATTCCCCTCTTCCAACCTCATTTCTTAACATAAATAAAAGTGCAGACTTTACCTTAAGAGTATCAATCACATGATGCAAGGATTTTCAAACAAGTATCTGGATCTGCAGGTAAAAGTTAGTTCCTATCTTTTCTCTCTACTAATTGCTCTCTTTAGTCAAAGTATGCTTCCATTGCAGGATCATTGACCAAGATTGGACAGGCTTCCATGAATCAAGCCTTAGTGGTGGTTGCCACCAAGTCCTGTTCACTTCTTTTTGACCTATAACCAAGAATTCATGTGAATCGAACCTTGATGATTGCCGCCACCAAGTCCCGTTCGAATTTTTTTTGTTGGAATCCTTATGAAGCAAGCCTTAATGGTTGTAGCCACCAAGTCTTGTTCGGATTCCACCTAACTAACACCTATTATATATATTTTTTTTTATATATTTTTTCTTCTTTTTTTTTTTTTTTTTTTTTGAAAATAAATATCTCTACCTATAAATCTAGGGTCGAAATAGAGAGAGAAAATGTGATAAATCTACACAAGGTTTTACCTTCCAAACTTGTTTGAAGAATCCGATCCCATGGATACCAAGCCTCAAGACAAGCAGTTGTGTCAAGTTTAGTGTTGGAGGTCAGCTTTGGTTCCTTCAAACAATCTCAGCAAGTGTGAATAGTTGACAGGTTGATCCACTTTAGTATCTTTAGTACTATCTGCAATCAGTAAGTCTAGAATGATGCTAAAGAGTGGTTAGATAATAAGCAAAAATCTAATAAGTTCATTATCCCCTTCTTGACTCAATAAAACTCTTTTGAAAACATTTTTATAAGACTCATGAACACACGAATATCAGTAAACATCCTCCAGACTTAAATTACACTGTCCCCAGTGTATATCTAGTCGGAGTTATGGTGAGAAATAATCATAAGTACATAATTTAACAAGTAAGAACGATGACCTGCTCATTGTCGATCGACACAATGAACTGACAATTGAACGTTGTTGATGAAGTGTTGTCGACTGATAGCGACATGGTCTCATCGGTCGATGGCTAGAGCAATCATTCGACACAATGAAGAGACAATCGATCATTGGATCCAAAGTGTTGTCGATCGATATAGAGCTGGTCTCATCGATCGATGTGCTGAGGAATCGTCTACTCAGATATCTTTTTTTTTTTTTTAATTTCTCAATAGCTAACTAAAACACAATATTAGTAGAACTTCCCCCAGACTTAAACAACACTGTGACCAGTGTTATACAGTCTAAGATTGGTGGGAAAATAAATCATAAGGACAATATTAACAAGGTTTCGCAAGTATATCTGCCATTGATGTGAGTATCAATAAACACAGTTAAGTGGCGATCGATACATGTGATGCTCTGTCGATCGATACGCTGGCCAATCGTCGATCAATACTGGTTCAGAACTCATGGACCTTGGATCATTTTTTCTTTTTACCTAACATAAATAAAACACTACAAGTCAGTAAATAATAAAACCATTTATCTAAATAATTTTTTTTTTCCTGATGAACAGTGTTCTGCTACAGTAACACTACTACAGTAACTCCAGATTTTCTGCTACAGTGTCGATCGATTTGTTTGCTACAGTGTCGATCGATTTCCTTGCTACAGTGTCGATCGATACTACAGTGCGATTGCTACAGTGCGATTGCTACAGTGCCGTCGTTACTGTTCATCCGTCATTTTTTTTTTTTGACCTGCAATAAATAAAAACTTTAATCAGTAACAATCTAAACTAAACTGAAAGAAATTACCTAATACTGGGAGGCAACCCACTCAGCGCTTTGTTATAGTCATTTAGCTTGACTTTAGAGATCTGATTTAGTCCGGATGAGGATGAGAACTCGCTCCAAAATAAGTCTCAATTTCTACTATCTGAAGCTTTATCATTCTTGTGTGAAAGCCTCCTCCATAAACTTTTCTCCTTTGTCTATCATCTCAGCAATAAAGAGTGCTCGAAGCTTTGCAAATGGCTGTGAGAAGCATCTTCTGCGCACACTGAATTTCCTGACACCATCTGAGAAGCGAGGAATCAATGATAACTGAGAATCACCCATGATCCTTTTTCTCTTCTTCCAATTCCTCCTCTTCTTTCCCCCAGATTTGTCTGATCGCGTGGTGGTATCTCCATCCCTAAGATTTCCACACACATCGAATTCCTTCTGCTCTGATACACGTCCAGTGTCGATCAATGGTGAAGTGGTAATGTCGATCGACTCCGGTTTGTTGGTGTCGTTCGATGGTATCTGGTCGGTGTTGATCGATGCTGCTTCTGCTGGGCTCTTATCGACTTCATCTCTAAATCGCAACCCTCTATGAGAAGCTTCTATGTGCTGATGATCATCCAAAACCTCAATGTAAGAACTGAACTGCATACTTCTATTGGGTGGAATAGGAGATTCAGCTTTAAATACTGCGCATGGAACCACAATCTTCACAGGGTCATTTATCCTCTTCACTCTTTTGTAAAACCCATCAGCTTCTTCTGCGCAGATAAGTGGTCTCAGATGTTTGGAGTCAGCATTGTGTGAAGCCTCAGACTCGTGCACTCTTTCCTCAACTTGTTCCAGCTCGACTATGTAACCGTCCTGTTCGTCCAACAATGGGTGTCGATCGATGCAATCGGGTGGGTGTCGATCGATGCAATCGGGTGGGTATCGATCGATGATGGAGTGTGGGTGTAGATCGATGCTATCTGATGATTGTCGATCGATGATATAGGGTGGGCATTGATCGATGATGTGGGGTGGTTGTCAATCGATCCCATCAGGTTGGTGTCGATCGATGCTAGCCTTTGGTGAAGTTTCTAGATCTCCTCTCGAAGTATGTTGATCATCATCAAGCTTCTTCTTCGAATTCTGATCCATATCTTCAAGTCATTCCTCCAGCTCCAAAAAGTCTTCCATAATGACTTCTCTACTCGAATCCAAGTCTTCAAGCTTTTCTCCATCCTCCAACTCCAAGAACTCTTCTAGCTCCAAGAAATCTTCCATGGTGATTTCTCTGTCTCCATCTGAGGTAGGATCACAACTTGATATATCAATGCTCTTATGTGTCGAGTCTGTGATGTCCTGAGGACAACTCGAACTTTTTGGGATTTCAAGTGGTATCGATCGATGACAAAAGTTCTTTTCGATAGCTGCTGAGGTTTTGTTGATCGTTTCTGAGTTCGTAACGTCGATCGACGTTGAGGTTGTACCGTTGGTAGACGTTGAGGTCGTACTGTCGACCGATGTTAAGGTTGTAACGCTGGTAGACGTTGAGGTCGTGCTGTCGATCGACGTTGAGGTCGTGCCGTCGGTCGACATTGAGGTCGTGCCGTCGGTCGACGTTAAGGTCGTGTCTTCAGTACCAGCTTCCTCTACTCTGCTCAGCTCTCCAATTCCATGATGTTCATCCCTTTTTGCAATAATGTCGTCGAGCAGCTGTATTGGAATCATATACTCCTCATATAACGATGCCAAGAACCTGTCCCATTTATCATTTTTCTCCTTTTCTCGAGTTGCTTCAACATCATCAAGAAATTTGTAAAGGAATGCTCTTTCAATGTCCTCCCAGCTGGTTGGAGATCCTGGCTGTAATTGACTAAACCAGCTGAATGTATCCCTAGAGATAGAATAGGGGAAGATCTTGCAGAGCATGTGGTATTCAGACACTTCATTCTACTCAATCCTTGACACGAGATCCTCAAGCTCTTCGTTGTGGTTTCTAGAATCTTGGTGAGGAAGACCCTGGAAGGGGTCTTGACCTACCCAATCATACCACTCTCGGCTCAGGTCAAAGTCATTCATCTCAGCAACAGCAATCACATCAAGGATCACAGCACCCTGAGCATTAATCAATTGTCCTGCGCTGTTGCGAGTGTGACCTTCTTCGTCTCTTATCATCTCATTCTCGTCAACTTCAAATATTAGCACTTCGATCTTCTCTGTCTCCCCGAAAGTGGTGTCGTTTTTCCCCGGATGAACAGTATCAGGATGAACAGTGCTAGGATGAACAAAGTCACAGTAAACAGTGACGAGATGAACAGTGTTCCGATGAACAGTGTTGAGATGAACAGTGTTGGGATGAACAGTGTCATGATGAATAGTGTCAGTCAACGCATGATAAACAGTGTCGATAGAAGCGAGATGAACAGTGTCGATCGACACGGGATGAACAGTGTCGATCGACGGGAGATGAATAGTACCTCGATGAACAGTACCGGGATGAACAGTGTTGTCAGACACAAGTTGGATAGTGTTGTTCGATGCTTTGTTCACGCTGTCGATCGATGTTGCTTTGAGGGTGTCGATCGATGCTTCCCTCGTAGACTTCCGGATCGTGCGTGAATCAGCAAGCTCCTTCTTTGAAGAACCCAGAAATCATCTTTTCATTGTTGTTCCCGGTACTAAGATGTATGTACCTGAAACAGAAGAAAAACATTTATTAGTTTTTTTAGAACAATAGTAAAACCTAGACTAAATCTAACTAAACAAGATCTAATGGCGATCAAAACTCAAATTACCCTAATGAGTGATTTATACTCTATCAAATAAGAGGTCGAGTTGTAGTACTTAGGGATCGAATTCACAGGGAGCTAGGGAACCAATTAGATCTAATAGTTATATGATTAAGCTAGGTTAATAGTTTATAAAGCAGTAAATAAATATAGCAAAACACTAAAAAAGCAGTAAACAAGTTGAACAAGACAATTGTTCAGCTTGGCAGAGAGTTGTTTGATGGAAGGATGGTTGCTAGATCTAGGGTTTCTATTCAGGTAATCATGATTATAATGATATAGAGGCTAATTGTTGCTTGCAAGATATTATAGAACTCAACTGGGAGTACAAATCTAACAACTTCCGTTGTATAGACATTCTAATATCCAGATTTTGGATCTCAACTCTCTTTTATTGATCACAAGAAAGTGTCGATCGATTATTCTATAGGAATATCGATCGATACACCTTTCACAATATCGATCGATTAATCTATTGGATCATCGATCCATATCGCTTCTAGCAAGCTTTACGATCAGGTTGAATATGAGTTCACTAGGGTTCTTAAATCAACTCTTGTATGTTTCTAGCAATCCTAGCTCAATAGAATTTAGTTCAGAGAAAAAACCAAGCGTTCGCAATTGTGCCTGATGATTCTAAGATCAGGGTTCTAGTTCATGACTCTAGAACACAAGCAGTTGGAACAATCCTATGATGAATATCACAACTTAGTTGTTCTATATTTTGGGCTAATTCTTCATAACCTATCTGACCCTAAACCTAACAGGTAGATCTATTCACACATGAAGTTTGTCACAGAAATCATAGATGAATAAATGAAAAGCATAAATAATATAAAGCCAAAACCAAAACCAATGGAGATCCAGGAGGACTCTGATGGAGTTCCTCCCTTCTCTCCTCACTTAGAACTAGAATTAAAGAAAGCTTAAAGAGCGTGTAGCCGTCAACAATGGCTTATAAATAACATAAATAGGGTTTCTTGTCGTGCAAGGGTATTCTGTTAATTTGGGATTGCTTCTGGGCTTCAGCAGTCATAAAATATGCTCAGCCCCTATTCTGGCATCACTGTCGACCGACACCAATGCTGTAACGTCGATCGACAGTCCTTCATCTTCTCGACAGCTTCCTCTCGCGAGGCAGACTGACCACTCTTCAGTAAAACGGGCATAACTTCTGTTACAGGATGCTGATTGACCTCAAACCAACGGAATTGGAAAGTTAACTCAAAGATATATATTTTGTCAAACTATGGGCTCAATCTAACGGTGGAAAGGTATCCATCTATAGCTAAATATCTGACGCGTCTGTGCAGTTCTGCACCTCAAAAGGCTCCAAAATCACAATATTTCTCCAGAACGTACCTGAACCTATAAATACTCTAGACAGACTCTATATAATAGTAATTAGTTATGAAAACACCTATATACCAATGGCTAATTATGGGTAAAATCCATGGTATATCAATCAGGACTATAACTGATCAGAACAAGCTGAGAAAAACGAAGTAGGAAGATGTTGTGGTCAAATATAAGCCAAAGCTTGAGAGTGAGTATGGGGAGAAATGAAAACGTACATAGATGTAAATTTTTAATGAGTGCTTTGTTAAGGTGCTTTAAGAGACATCAGAAGCATTCTCCTTCTCAGCTCAATGGACTAGTTTGACACCAGAACACTAAACAAGGTTCATGCACGGTTTTGGGGACCCAATACTATGTTCTGATCATGGTGAAAATCAATATATACTGATACAGTAATGGCTGAGGTGTGTGTATGGAATAAATGGCGAGAAGCTCATTCAGAAGAAACTTGATCTGATCCAAGTAAAAGGGAGAAACTGCTTGCTTTAAGTGTTGCTTACAGTGAGCTACTTCTAAGGCACATGAAGGACTTGCGACACTTTGTATTCAATCCAGGAGAAGAAATGTGTTGTGTGAAAAACAGGAACCAACTCGTGATAAAAAGAGCAAGGAGTTTGGTTTTGAGTGATCATGGTTCTATTATCTTACAAGGCTCGGATTTGAAAACAAATCCTTTTGAAAGGATAGAGAATGATGCAATCCTGATCAGCTTCATACTTAAGGACATGAAGTAAATGCAGGAAGAAGATAAGCAATGGATCATGTCACGACCTAATGGGATTATTGGAGAGCTTATTGGCATGATTCATGAGGTACTGGACCAAGAAAAGGTTATGGACCTTAATGCAGCCTTAATCAAGCACGGACTGACTTTGGACAACCATGGAAGACCATTGAGAAACCGTCTTGATCAGGAAATGGGCTGGACAAACCTGAATAAACAGAAAATGGAGTGGTTAAGCAGACATGATCGAGAAATAGGGTGGTCTAGCCGAAATGTTCGAGAAATGGTTTGGAAATTGAAGATGAATATCCAGAGCTGGAAATGGAGCAACAAGACGATTTTAATAAACCAAATTGGCTTGAGGAGCAACTTGTTCAGATCAAATTTGAAGTGGAACGAGCCCAATAAGGAGTTGGTCGAAAGAGGCATTTATCGGCCTAAAAAATGGAAGGACAAGCCAGCTTGATTATGATTAACCTAAAAAGATTAGCCATGACCATTATGGTCTATGTTAAGTGTATTTGGTTTTATTATTTATGTAAACCTATTAAAATTAATAATTTGGCGTTCTAAACCCACTAAGAGTCGGTTCGGTTATTTTTAACCAATTAGAAATAGAATTAAGAATAGGTTTTCTTTAAACCCCCTTGGTTTAGGATTATGGTTTTCGATAGAAATTTTAAGCATCAGCACCACGCCCATGTATCTTAAACCATTATGGCTTGAGATAACACTATCTCTTTTCTTCACAAGTGGTGAACGTGTTTGTATTTTAAAATTGGCTACTTATAAAATATATACCAGGATAAGACATGCGCCTTGTGCAAGATGAATTTATATGAAAATTATTAATGAAATATCGTATAGAAAAATAAAATTTATATTCTTGATCGAATAAATATTTTTGGCCCTTAAAGAATTTTTTTTAAATTTTTTTTGTTAATTACATAATTTGTTTACTGATGAGCTGATCTCATTTTGAAAAATAATTTATGTCAAAAAATCACTTATCACATAAGAACCTAACGTTAGGCCGAAGAATCTCAGACATCTCAGTTTTATATCATGATTTAACAATTTAAAATTTAATTATGGTTATGAAAAGTTTACGTTCACGTGCCAATCATATATATATTCAATATTTTTCTTATTTTTGTGTCATTTTTTTCATTTTGTTTTTGCTCAATATAAATATTGATTTTTTAGTTTATTCTCATTTCGTTATTTTGTTTTGGCATGAGATTAAGAAAATGTGTAAGATTTAAAATTATTTTCGAGATACATACTTATGTTAAGATCCGCGCCTTGAGCAGAATAAATATTTTATATTTTATATTTTATATTTATTACTTATTTTATGTTTTTCTGCAGATTATGAAATAATAAAATAATAATAATATATTAAATAATTAAGAAATCAATTACTATTATGTAATAAATTGGCATCCGCATATAAATCAAACGACCGCTCTTGTTTATTCACAATCATTTTAGGGTAAATAAATCAAAACAATCAATCTTACCTATCATATATAATATATAATTAAATTTAAATGATATTAACATAGATATATATTATACTTTTACTATAGATATTTATTAAATGAGGTTTCTACTCATATGATTTTATGATTATTTGCATATTTGTGTAACAAAATTTTACACCAACGATTTTTTTAAATGTGGAATGTTTAGTGGTTTCAATAATTTATAATCATTTAAATGAAACAATGAAGATTTTAAAATTAAAATATTAACTTTTCAATATATGTTCAACGCAGATATCAAAATATAAATATGTATTTTCATATGATGTATAGTTTAATTTACACGATATGAAGTATATATATATATTAACATAAGCACCTATTAAAATAAAATTATTTATTCATATGATTTTATAATCATTATATCTTATTGTAGAAAAAAAAATTGAAGCTTGATCAAAAAAGTTTATGTGGACTTTTAACATTTTTAATAATTTATACTCGTTTTGATAAATTCAAAATACAACATATGCAAAAAAAAACTAAATTTTTATTATATGATTATTGTAATTGTGTAATTTATTTTAATAATAAATAATTAAACGAAAATGATAGAAAGTATACAGATTGTTAGCAAATCTTTATTATTTAAAATAATTAATTGTCTTATATATCTTATTCACATTAGGTAATTCCATCGGTTTTATTTAAGAGTAGAATATATAATAATTTCAATTTGATAAATGAATGGTCTATAATGGACATACTATATAATATAACATTCCCTAACAATTTAATTTTGGATTAACAAAATTCTTAATTGATTCTCAATCTGCCACGTAAGCAAAATTAACATTCAAATTACGTGACAACTCAGCATGACGTTTTTTTAATTAATATAAACTACATGTTATAACTTTTAAAATGTTTCTATATTAATATATAGGGGATTATATATATAATTTGTATTTTAAAAATTAAATGTGTAAATAATTTAAATAACTAATTTAATCAACCTAAAATTAGACAAAATTACAAATCATAAATACCCTGACCACCTAATTTTAACTTGAAACCTAATTAATCTAGCCACCTAGTTTTAGTTACAACCTAACTAGCTAATCTTAGATCTACCGAACTAAATTAATTACATTCTTATTAAAAAGCAAAATTTTAAGGCAGGGGGATAGCGATACAAAGTGCCTAATAATGAAGTCACAATTGATCAAAGAAAAAAATGAAGTCACTATAAATCATAACGATTTGGTTTTTCACTTTTAACTTGTAAACCTGAGCTAAATTTATTATATTGGCTTATTTCATTGTTGATATTTAACATCTACGGAATTCAAATTCCAAACTTGATTTCTTTTTTTTTGGAGAAAATATTCCAAACTAGATTTGTATTGTAATAACATTACAGATGTATAGCTGATACTAGATTAAATATTTAGATTTGATAGATGATTATATGGTATTAGATGAATATCATGACTAAGCATTAATTACTGTCCAGTTGAGGTTTACAGCAAAGTATGAATTTAGGGGTTTAACTCCACGTTTTTTAATATTATAATTTGTATCAAATTTATGACGCTTGTGTGTTTTTCTAGTTTTGGAATTTATTTGTTTTCTCTCATTATTTTTATCTACTTATCATGTCCTTATTTTTGTTGCTCAATGAAATAAACTTAGTATTTTCTGAACCTTTATGTACTTTCTATTATCAAGAAACTTGTGACAAAGTAATAGCGAATTTGGCCTGTGTTCAAAAACGCGGACCCCTAGCCAATTAGTCGACCGCATAGGCGCTCGGCGTAAGAGCTCCGTGGCAATTAAGCCCAAATCGATTTGTTTAAACTGATCACGTGTATAGGCTGTAATTAATTGATTTAAAAATGATTTTTAACCTATTAATAATAAAATTTCACAACTTTATGACAAATTTCTGGACCTTTCTGAAAACCCAATTCCTGAAATAAAATAGGAAAAATCCCCTATATATCAAAAGAGAAACATTTTAAAAGTTATAACCTTTAGTTTGTACTAATTAAAAAAGTGTCATGCTGAGTTGTCACGTAATTGAAATGCTAATTTTGCTTACGTGGCGGCTTGAGAATCAATTGAGAATTTTGTTAGTACAAAATTAAATTGCTAGGGAATGTTGTATTATATAGTATGTCTATTATGGACCATTCATTTATCAAATTGAAATTATTATATATTTTTTCCTTAAATAAAACTTACGGAATTATCAAATGTTATTAAAATATATACGGTAATTAATGATGTTAAATAATAAAGATTTGCTAACAATCTGTATACTTTCTATCGTTTTTGTTTAATTATTTATTATTTAAAAAAATTACACAATTACATTAATCATATAATAAAAATTAATTTTTTTTTGTATAAGTTGTATTTTGAATGTTTCAAAACGAGTATAAATTACTAAAACTGTTAAAAGTCTCACATAAACTTTTGTGAACAAGGTTTAAATTTTTTTTCTATAATAAGATACAATGATTATAAATTCATATGAATTATATATATATATATATATATATAAAATTTATATCGTTTAAATTAAACTATACAATATGAAAATACATACTTATATTTTGATATCGGCGTTGAACATATATTGAAAAGTTAATATTTTAATTTTGAAATCTTCATTATTTTTTTAAAATGATTATAAATTATTGAAACCACTAAACATTCCACATTAAAAAAATCATTGTTGTAAACTTTTGTTACACAAATATGCAAATAATCATAAAATCATATGAGTAGAAATCTCATTTAATAAATATTCATATTAAAAGTATACTACATATCTACGTTAATAACATTTAAATTTAATTATATATCATATACGATAGATAAAATTGATTGTTTTGATTTAGTTACCCTAAAATGATTGTGAATAAACAAGAGCGGTCGTTTAATTTATATGTGAATACCAATTTATCACATAATAATAACTGATATTTTAGTTATTTAATATATAATTATTTATTTTGCACAAGGCGCAGATCTTAATCTAAGTATGTATCTCTTTAATAATTTTAAATCTTAAACATTTTCTAAATCTCAGGCCAAAACAAAATAACGAAATGAGAATAAACTCAAAAATCAATATCTATATCGAGTAATAACCAAAATGAAAAAAACGACACCAAAATGAGAAAATATTGAAGATAGATAGGGTTAGCACATGAACGTAAACTTCTCATAACCATAATTAACTTTTAAATTCATAAATCATGATATAAAACCGAGCTGACATAGTTCATTGTAACCAAATAGTAGGCCTGAGATTCTTCAGGCTAAACGTTAGGTTCTTATGCGATAAGTAATTTTTTGACCTAAAATATTTTTAAAAGTGGGATTAGCTTATCAATAACAAATGATGTAATTAACAAAAAAGTTTTAAAAAAAAAATGTTTAAGGGCCAAAAATATTAATTTAATCAATAATATAAATTTATTTTTTTATACAATATTTATTAAATAATTTTCATATAAATTCACTCTGCGCAAAGCGAATGTCTTATCATAATTTGTTATAACAAATTATAGAGCATTTCATGTACAACTCATGTTTCTCTTTACCAATGTGGAACTTTTTTTAACCTTTTAGATTTTTGACTTTTTCTCGTGTTAAAAAAATTGCTAAGAGATTGGTTGGTAACAGAGTTTGGTGGGCTGACTGCTTAACTATCAATTACAGAAAAATAGAAGCTCTCAGAACATCATTAGTGGTAGGGATTCTTCCCATAATATCTAACCAAAAAAAGTTAGTATAATACAAATTTTTAACTAAATTTTAAAATTCAATGGCATTTAACCAATATAATAAAGACAAATGGTATAGGATTTAAAAGTTCTTTTACGAGCGTTCTTCGTTATTTCTCTTTACTATTCATTAGAGATCGTTATCCGCACCAAGGCGCGGAATTTTTGCATTTTAATCTATTTTTGTCTCTTGCTTACTAATCTAACATTCAGTTTTTCAATGCATTTTATCTTCACCATCTCATTTTGTCTTGTTTACATTTGTTTTCACGTTCTGTCGTTTGATTTGTCTTAGTTTTGGCTTGTGTAATAACTTAACCCTGCTCATTCTTCTTTCATTCTTTATTGATCGATATTTTTATCTCGCTTAGCTCTGTGTTGCCACTAATTTGCTCGAATCATTTTTCATCATCTGCTTCATATTCTTTTCATATTCATTAACTATTGTCTCCAATCTTTTTAAATCCTAAAAATCCTACATGTTCTTTTGTTTATTAAATCACATATTAAATATTGTTGAAACTGTTTATTTATTCTAATAAATCCTTACGATTATAACTAAGATGATATGGATAAAAGACTGATTATAATTTAGTTGAAATGAAAGTCTAAAGTAGAAGTTATTAAACTTGCAATCCTTCTTTTTGTCATCCAAGATAGCTTTAGTCAAATTAATTATATTGATTTAGAAAATCCATAAGCTATTTCAATCTCAAACAACCAAAAACAGGCGCATTTGTTATTGACGCTGCGGCGGGTTTCCTTTACTATAAACATAATTGCTTGTCACAACTGTTAATAAACCCAAATGTGTTTACAAAAGCTACCCATATAAGAGTTTCATACTCATTTCTCTTTCTCTAGTCATCTCCTATCTTAGTAGCTATCATAATACAATCATCAAACAAAGGACAAATCTCTTGGTTCCATATAGAATATGCAAAAGGACTGTTTTCTGCAGACTCCATGATCACTGAGTATTATAAATATCAAACTCTGTCTATGGTCTATTTATATGTTGAGGAAATGCCTCGAAATGTAGCTTCCAAATAATGATTTCCAGGTCAACACATTGCATGTTAACCTCCACAATGGGATCAGTGGATCTGCAGATACCGCTACATGTCGAGTCGAACGCAGCTACACATATGTTCCCTGCTTGTGCCTTTCATTCACAATCTGCAATTCTCCCAAGAACCAGAATCAATGTTAAATGAGGTAAAAGTTTTAGAGTCACAACAGACTTTGTATAGCCAAGCCCAATAAACCACGCACCCAACGTAACATCTCCACTTGCCTATTTGTGCAGAAAATGACTTGATCATTATATAGTAGCACCGAGAAGTTAGATGGAGAATGAGGTATGAATGCAAAGTAGACAAAACAGTTAAAATCTTACTGATTATAGGAAATATAAGAAATCAATTCTCTTGAAATGACGTATAACTGTCCAATAGCGTGACAGAAGTACTTGTTCCTATTCTCACCAAACTTCCAATTCTAAATGTATATATAAATCTATTAGAGTTATTGTCAGCGCTCTGTTGCTATATTTGTTAGCTAAAATAATCCATCCAACATAATAGGAAAAAGAAACCAACGAAATTGTAAAGCTAACCATCAGCTGAGATGCTTTTGTTGTCCTGACACATTGCAAGCTTAGTGATTTCACTGTCAAAAGCAACAAACTAAGCAGTCATATACATCCGAGACATTTATTTACAAACGGTTGCTAGCACAGAAAAAACATATTATTATGTTACGGATGATAAGTTTGATGCATAAATACAATTTAGATTTTTTTTAACGGAACATTTGTACCTACTGAATTACCTTAAGACATCCACTGCATTGTGATTTTGACATGTTAAAGCTGAGAATTAACATTGGAGCTTGCGTTAGCATTTGGAACATGAAATATAGCACCATTAATTTCCAGTGTTAATTCCATTGACAATAGATGTGCAAAAACCCTCTGCTAGTAAGGTAATCGTGATTAGTAATTCTTTACATCTTAGTGTCGTACAACTTCAAAACGATAGACACTTATAATCGACGGCTCTCAAAGATGGACCGCAAACCATCTAATGATATGCTTACCTCGTCGTATAAGTAATCCATGTCACTTCCCTCCCACGGGTAACGTTGCTGGTGCAGATCAATTCCCTCCACCTCTTCCTCATCATTAGGATGCTCTGCAATATATCTTCTGTAAGGTTCAAATTTATGTCGCTAGAATTATCAAAGAAAGAAATATAAAGTACCCTCCAAATCTTCAGGAGCATCGACATTTTCTTTATTCAATGATCTTCATTCAACCTAACAACCATCAAAATAAAAAGAATGTGAGGCACATAATCTTCAAAATCCAAGTTTAATGAATGGAAAAAAAATTCAGGAAGACAGAAAATGTCAAACACTCACTGGCTTCTTCTTCTATTACTTTTTGGCTCCCGTGAATGAACTGTCAAAGCCATCATTATTTGCAGAAAAAAAAGATTAAACAAAGCAACTGATGAAAAGAAACAAATATGTTTCACAACACATAAACTCTTCTTGAACAATCAGGCAACAGATAGTATGTCTCCCGTGTGACTCAGCTGAGTCCTCGATAGCATCTTGAACGACAAATGTCTTCTTCTTCTTCTTGGTTAGATTAAAGGGTGCAAGATAAGGATGACCAAAGAAAATTAAAACCACACAATCATGATTTATCAGGCAAAATAAAATAACCGATTATGAATTTATTAAAGATGGGGAGATGTAGAGACCAAAGAACAAAAACTGATTCATGAAACTCAAAGAGCCAATCTGTGTTTCTTAGATGAGTCATGAACCGATGATTAAAAATTGAAAGCCCTAAACTTCCACTGAAGAGAACGATTACAGACCAAAGAAGTTTATTGGGCTTTTTTTATAACGAATCTCATTTCAAAACGTGAGTTATAAAGTATTTATTAAATCATTAGATAAAATAAATAAGTGTGGGTCCCACAGAGAAAACCGAAGAAGCAAAGGTTTCCGACCTTCATAAATATATATTTGTTTTAGCCATCAATGTACAAAGAATCCTTTAGCTCAGTGGTATAAATGTTGTTTTTTAGGTATCAATAACCCGGGTCTGAGTCACAGACTTGACACTTTTTCACACTTTTTAAAAGTGGGATCCACATATTGCTGACGTGTCGTATCAGGAGTGATGCAACTGCCCTATTATAACGTAGATTTATTATCATTAATTTAATATTAAAAAATATATTGAGATACTATTGCTGCGCATGGCTTACCTGATATGCTCCATATCATAACGCTATCTTGTTGAGCTTTTAAAATCCCCTATATATTATTTGAGAAACATTACAACTTCTTTTTGTAGCCACGTGTCATCAATAAGATGATTCTTAGAATCATTAGAGAAATATGTTGGTCCATTTAATTATATAATAAACTTTTTATTAAACTAACAATAAATTCATTATTAATGTACTTTATTATTTCCTTAAATAAAATTTACGGAATTGCCTAATGTGGCTAAAGTATATATGACAATTAATGATTTTGAATAATAAAGATTTGATAAAAAATAGTGTATCTTCTATCATATTTGTTTAATATTAAACTATTAAATAAATTAAACAACCACAATAACCATATAATAAAAAATTTAGATTTTTCTGTATATGTTATATTTTGAATTTTAAAAAACGACTATAAATTACTAAAACTGTTAAAAGTCTCACATTCAAATGATTACAAAATTATATAAGTAAAAAGTATAATTTAATTAATTATTAAGATTAATATATATATATATATATAATTTTAAATTAAACTATAAACCATATAAAATACATAAATCTTTTAGTTTCAAAATTTACTTTGAACAATTTTTTGGTAAAAATTTTAAACGAACATTAACAGTTTATTTTTTTAAAAAATTATAAATTATTAAAACTATTAATCCCACAATTAAAATTTTATTATCAGTAATTTAATTTTTTTTCTATAAAAGATACAAATGATAAAAAAAAACTATATGAGTAGAAATCATCATTTAATAGACATTAATTTTAAAAATATACTATGTATGTTAGTATCATTTAAATTTAATTACAAATCCTATCAAATATTAAAAGAATATTTTTTAGATTAATAAAATTGATTTATATGTTCACACCAATTTAATTATATATTTAATAGTTGGTGACTTTTAATTATTCAATATATATTTATTATTTCGTAATATGTAAAAACATTTAATACATAAAATAATTTTTATATATAATATTTATTCCGCGCAAGGCGCGGATATTAACATAGTGAGCTTTTAAAAGAGCATTTAACCTATTAATCTATAACTATGAATCTACTCTTATATACTTGAATACAAACTGTAAAGATAATAACACAAGATATTCTAACCTAATCTTCACTACGTCTAACTTTATTATATATTTAGGTTATTAACAAAAGTTTTTTCTTCCACCAAAAAAAGCCGTCAGTGAATAAAAGCAAAGTATGTGCTTTTTTTATCTCGTTGAAATTTACCCTTGAATTTGTGTTTTTCAACATGCGTAAGAATTTTTTATATTGTAAAATAATGTTTCTAATTTAATGTTGCGCACATATATTATACATGTTGTTTCATGTTTTATGATAAATAGTGTTCATATGAATACTTCAGTTTTTCATTCTTTTTTATATTTTAAAATACATACTTATATATTCTAGTATTTGTGTAACTTATTAGAACCAGAAAAATGTCAGAGTCTGCAAGATGTTACCTAACCGAATTTTTTTTTTTGTCAACCATATATTAGACCACTAAAGGGCCAAATATTACAAGTGCATACAAAGCCATTTAACCCAATTTTTAAACGTCATCGTTTTTCTTTGTTTTTATTAGTTATTTTAATTATTATTATATCTATTTTAATAACTTGATATTTTAAATGTTACAGCTTTACCAATCATATAACTGCATTATAATTTATATAACATACTGATTCTACTACATACTACTTCGGCTGCCTACTCATATTGTTTCTACCAATCAAGGTCTTAGGTTTTTTATTGGTCTAGTTTTGTTAATATTATAAATAAAATTTAATAAATCTAAAAGGACTGGTTATGGTAATACTACATATCATATAATATGTTTGTGAAGTCAATTTAATTTGCGTTTCAATTATATGACAATCACATATGCTAAAAATTAACTTTTGTCAAACCGATAAATATAAATTTCAATAATAACATACAAAAAACTATTACATTCTAATATATTTATCTTATATATTTAATTTAAATAATAAATAAAATAAATAATAATTAAATTAATGTCCAAGTACTCTCTAGTTAATCTTTAAATTTTGTTAATTATCTAGCCTCACACCGGCCGCCCAACTCACATCTACCGTAATTCCAAACATTGGATTTTCGCATTCTTTGCTAAGTCAATACCAAAAGACATCATATGTGTATATGTCAAGGAAATTTATATTGTTACTTATCTACAATAATATTTTTTGGGAAATTTGGTGAAATTACAAAAAAAAAAGAAACCAGAATTAAATTTCTAGAAAGAGAGCAGAGAAAGATTAACTAGAATGCAAGAGGATTTTTGTTACTGTTTAATTTAGGTTTCTTTCATTATAGAGTGCAGCGTCCTATTTATTCACGCTCATAGAATCTTACTATATATTAATTGAGAAGTCATTTACGTGATTTTTGCTTAGGTGTAAATCATATGTAATGTGTAAGAAAAATGTTATAATATAATTGGCATAGTTTTTAATTTTATTTATTTTAATAAAGTCTATAAAGGCAATTCTAAAACCAATTAAGATTAGTAGCCAAACAATCCATATAATTTTACACATAAGCATTTATAGTAGATAATTGTATCAATTATAGAAAGTCAAGATAATATTTATCATTTTTTTCTTCATTAAATCATTTATTATAAATTATATATTTTAAAGTAATTTATAAAAGAAATATAATTACGTTATTTTGTCACGCCCCCAATCCTGAATAGGATTGTCGGAAGAGCCATGGTTCGAGGAAACGTACCAGCCGATCTTAGGACCTTAAGGAAAGCGTTCCATGGCCAAGATAGAAGGTTAAGGATGTCAGGATGCTGGGACTTAATCTTATGAAAGACAGAAGTCAGCTAGGACGAGTAAGACGGTAGCTGGACGAAGTGAACGAGTAGCTCGACCAGCTCAACGAAGCTAGGTTCAGTTCACTCCAGCTCGGCCAGTACTAAGTCAGCTCCACTAGCTGGACTACTAGCTCACTCAGTTGGGTCAGCTGGGAGCCAGCTCATCTCAACTAGACGGACTGTTCGGGTTACGGGCCGATGGTCCGGGTCAGTGGTGGGCCGTGAGGTCCGGCCATGAGGCCATGGGCTGTTGGGTCTTTGGACAAGGCCGTGGGCTAAGTCTAGAAGGATTTGGGAATGGTTTGGGCTTATGTCCGACCCAAACCCAATCGGTTTAGGCGATGGGATGCAAGTGGCCGAGAGGGCACAACCCTTGGCCGAAGGTGCCCATTCGCTACAAGTCAAGCCTGTTCGTGGGGCAAGGCTTACCCCTTCGTTTTCTATAAATATAGGGTCCCCTCTGTCGATTTCATTATCCAATTCCAGAGTAAAAATAATCATAGAAATCGTAGAGAGAGAGAAAGAGAAAGAGAGAGAGAGTTACGGTCAAGAGAAAGGCCGAGTGTGGTGGTGTTTGGTTCCGGCGACTCTGATCGTTTTGGTAACTGACTCCGATCAAGAATGGGAGATCAAGACAAGGAGAAGAACATGGAGAACCCAGACGTGGTTCATAAGGTATGTAATGGGCCGTGGCTCCATCAATCCGAACAGACGGTCCTTGTGATTGCACCGCAGCTCTGGTCGGTTCATTAGTCCCATCCGATTCTCCTTATCTATTTCAATCCGTTCTCTTCTCTTCTTTCGGGATATACACGAAAGTTTGTGATGGTTGAGTCCAAGGGATGCGTCCCAAGGCTTAGGCCGATCATAACCAAACCGCTAACCTAGACGCCTGGTCGGTTAGGCAGATGGTTCGAATCGCACCATAGACTGGGCGGTTGGTCTGAACGGTTGGGAATATACCAAAAGGCACGAGGTGCAAAAGGTCACGTGTTTCCAAAGGTTGTGAGTTGCCAAAGGGTGTAAGTGACCAAAAGGTACGAGATGCCCAAAGGTTACGAACATCAAGAGGTACGAGGACCAAGAGGTACCAATGACCGAAGGGGTGCATGTTCCAAACGGTGTCTGTTGATGCAGGTTCTGTCCGATCCTTATGGATTAGTCTATGACTTGTTAAGTCAAGATAAGTACACGGTTTATCTAAGCCAGGGTATGAGTCGCATGGTTTGACCGGTTGCTAAGCCTTCCGGATTGGGATTGAGGCTTACTCGGCCATATGGATCCAGGCCCAAGGCCGGATCAGGTAAGGAAGTCCATTGGGCCTTCGAGCCGAACTTCATTGGCCGGTCAAACCTAGATTCTGTCCAGATAGACGAACTGGTCTTTGGGGCGATCCGGATCTGTTTGTGTGTCTGATTTATTATTTTGGAACTGTCTATCTGTTCTAGGGCATGGGTGGTTGGTTGATTGACTTAGGATATGGTAGACAGGTTCATACTATCTGTGATTATATTGATTGAGGTTTATCTAAGTTCTAGGAACCAAGCCAAGCATTGTAGAATCGATCCGTTCTATCTTCGGTTATGATTAATGCTTATCTGGGTGTGGTTTCAGGAACTAAGGATGGTTCTGGTCAAGCCAAGGAGCCGTGAAGGCTCGGTCAGTGAGAGGCTGTGTAGCATGTGGTTAGATGATGCTAGGGAAGAACTAGTTATTGTCTATGAAACTGTTAAGAAGTTGTGTATCGGATCTCATGTTTCTAAGTAATACAAAGTTAACAAATTTTCATTCCGCTGTACTATCTGGTCGATTGTTATGAACCTCATATTCGAATATGACTTAGTAAATAAAAGACTTAAAATGAACCAAACAAGCAAAGACATTAATAAGTAAGCATTCGGATCCAGTTGGGTCGAGAGGCCAGGATCGGGTCTTACAATTTTCTTCTTAAAAACTAGTGTTAAGAAGTGTTATTTTCCTATATAGTTCATAATATATGTATATAAAACATAATGTTAACTATTAATGCATTATAAAACGGGTTTATAAGTTACTACGGGGAGTGTCCGCGCTTCGCGCAAAATATTATTTTATTGTTGTTAAGTATGATTTTTTGGATGATGTAATTATGTGGTAAGTTTTTATTTTTGAAAAGTATTATTTGTTGTTTTAATGTGTTATGTAATAATAGGTGATGGATAGGTTAATATATTATTTTTTTTCAATAATGTGTTGTTGTGTGTATATTAGTACTTATTAGTGGTGAAGTGAGCTTCTGATGTAAAGCATATTAAATTTCAATAACTTTGCATTCATACATTTGTTAATTTTAAGATTAACGATTTCAGCTTCAAAATTGTATTTTATTTTTTCACATTATTCTTTGAAGTTGTTTTTTGCCCTCTCTCCATACTTTGACCTTGAGCAATCACCATCTATGTATTTCGTTTTTCTTTCCGGTGTGCGGTGTTTCTCACTATCACCGGAAAAAGACTCACCTCTGTGCTCTTGTTTTTCCTCGTTTTCTTCTCCTGTGAGATTATCTGTTATTTGTTGTAGATCAGGTTTATAATTTTCCAGTTGTGCGGTTATTTCTCACGGTGTTGTAGGTTGATCTGGTCAATACTGGCCCTCTTCTTCCTTAGATTTTGGCTAATGATAGGAACTACATCTCCTTGGGTTGGGTCGATCTCACCATTTTGGGTCTTCTCTTTTCTCTTCTTTTGTACCGAATCCTACATATGAGAGAGAACGACAATGTTTGGCTCGCCGCTTTCCTCTGTGAATCTGGTTTCTCTCATTCATATGGCTGATTATTACCTGCATAAAATGGAGTCCCGCTGAAGATAAACCCTATCCAAATAGACTTGATGAAAGGTACTATTTCCATTATACACCTAATACTCTAACACATTAAAAAATGTATAAATTGATAATATTGAAAACGCTATTTTAACTAACCAGTCAAAATAATATCATCTTTTATATTTTTTAAAAACATATAGTAATTTAGTTTATTATATTTGTAAATATATATGTTAAAAAATAATGATAGTAATTTTACAAATAAGATCATTTGAGTTCCTATGATGTAAATTTTAGGAGGCACAAAATCGAATGGAAATTACATTTAAAATATAATGCGATTGTAAGGAATATATAAAATGGAAAGACGAAACAGTTGAAAAAATGTTCTCGTACCAAAGAGTTAAAATAATATCTGCTAAACCTTGATCCGCGCAACCGCGCGGATATATATATATATATATATTTAGTTTTTAGTTTATAATACATGATGAATTTTCAATAGTTAGTCGTATAACATTGAGTAATTTAGTGTGTGTGTTTACAATCTGTTTTATTACCGATATTTAGTATCAAATAAATAAATTAAAAAATATAAATAAAGAGAGTTATGTATTTGCATAAGATATATAGAAAACAAATTTTTGAAATTAAAATATGAAGAAAGAGAGAAGTATGAGTTAGTATGGTTTACGAAATTGATTTATGATTCAACAATAATTTTTTTGAAGAATATTTTATTTATGCAACTTCTATTGTAAGATATAAAAATGTGGATTAAGATTTGTTTAAAAAAAATGAAAGTATCAGTTATATTTAAATAGTTTCTAATTAGATATGGTCTTAATTTTATAAGAAAAATATAATCAATATAAATAATCAATATTTATATTTGTTATTTCAACAATATATAAAAATTGGTTGGCATAATTATTTTTCGAAATCTATGAGTTAGTTATAGTTAGATTTGGGTATATTAAATAATCGATATAAATGATGATTGACCCCCAAGTTAAAGGGCCAAAAATATTATGCCGACCAATTTTATATATTTTTGAAATAACTAATATAAACTAGATCTTGACCCGCACAACCGTACGGGTGTTATTTTTTATTTTTTATACTTCACAATTATGGTTATTCATATGTTTTGATCGTTTGTAAATTATATGCATTGATGAAATGTGTTATTGATGTTTAAACAACTAAGTCTAAATAAATCATTTGTAATTTGGAGTTTTTTTAACTTTACCATTTTCAAGTATATTTGATTATGAAGCATACAATTTGGATAATTTTTATATTAATACATATATGCTAATAAAGACACAATTTTCATAGTTTAGAATTTGATATTTTTTATATAGATCATAATTTATTTGGTGATAATGTAAGTAATATATTTAAATTGTTTATGACAATATCAAAGTTATATATTTATAATTTACTGTTTCAAATTATCCAGTGGTAACTCTGTATTAAAACATGAAGACTAATTAATACCTTAACTCTCAATTTAACATTAAATTAGATATTTTACTAAAGGTATACTTGTATTTTAGACTTAGTCATACGTATATGTTAATCAGATTATTTGTATGATTTAAATTTTTAACTCAATAACCTACACTAAATCTAATTCATAAAGTTCCACTTCATTTCAATTATTATATAAAAAATTGTAGAAATTATTATTTCTTATTCTATAAACAAAAAATAAATTAGTATTCATTTATAATAATATTTAATATTAACTACGAATTTTACTATTTAATAGTAACTTTTTAAATAAATAAAGATACTTAAATGAAAATGAAAATTTATTAAAATGTATTATTAAAATGTAATCTTAAAAAGATACTTAAAATATCTTTTTAGATATTTTATTTTAAAATTTTAAAATAATATGCTAGCTAGAGTATATTTAATAATAACTAAGTTAGTTTTAGAAAAAATAAAGGAATTCAAATAAATGTAGTGGTCCAACATTGTTATTAATTAAACTTTGAATTCTTGATTTTATGAGTGATTTTTATATTCTTACATTTAAATATTTTTTCCGAGTATATTTATATTAAAATTATTTAACATATTTTGTTTTAAATGAATTAAACTTTAATTTACATATATTAAATAAAGTTATTTGTTAATATTCTTTTAAAATAAAATATGCAAAGTTTGGAAACCATAATTCTATAGCTAAGATATTTTTTTACGATACCAAAATTTTGAAATTTTGCCAAAATCAAATTTTCAAAAATATTTATTTTTCCGTTAAAAAGTGATGAATGTTTACCATACATGTAAGTTGACTTTGGTGTATTGATTTATAAGCACACTATTTTGGAATTGGTTTACTTAAATAATGAATTGCTTGTGGTTATGTTCCTTTGTGCAGAGACTTCAGATATGATTGATAACATATAAATTTACATAATGTTGAACTTCTAGACCGCTCTCTGAGCTTCTTTCATTATTCTCAGTCACAAATCCAAACCCACGACTCTGGTCGGTTTTCCTATATATTATATATATCTCTTGAACTAAACAAATGTAAAAAGAAAGAATATTCAAAACCAAAAGTATGAAAGTTCCATCTAATGTTAACATATATAGATATATTCAATCCACATAATTCTAAACACTGCAATAACTATTTCAAACCAGAGATGCTCCGACTGTCCCGACTTTCTCAAAGAGCATAGCTAAAGCCTGGTTGTCAACATCGTAAGCCAAATTTTCAACGAACAGCTTTGCTTCTTCCAGTGGCTCCAGGAACTCGCCACCTTCACTCACATCTCCTTCCTCATTTGAAAACGTTGCTTTTGGGTCAATTATCTCCTCAACATGTAAATATGTTAGCTGATAAAAACTGTGGCTAAAGTTACCATTCATTGTCATTTTTGTAGCCTTTCTTCCCTGCTGGGCCATCACTTGAGCTATTGAACATTGGTGAAGTTTCAAATTTTGAACGTACAGAACCATAACCAAATCAGAAGACATCATGATTGTCTCCACAAGTTAGAATCAAAGAAAAAAAAAACAAAAAATGTTTCCTGGTGGAGCCTCCAACTCATGATTGTTGAGAAGGAGATTATCATGCTCTTTCTCACGCCTCTCATCTCGAGGAAGAAAGATAGCTCTTCATCTTCCTCTGTCATCATAGAAGCCCTAAGCTGTTGTCTTTGCCTCTGCTGAATATCCAGCAATAGAGACTCATGTGCCCTAAAGGTTCAATTCATCTCTCAACCAAATTTACAGAACACAAAGAGTCCTATCTCTTATTCCTTTGTTTTAAAATCTTCATTGATTGAAGAATTTAATTTTTCTTCTACCTGATCAATGGATTTCAAATTGATTTTCTTCAATCCATCTGCCTCCCATCCCATGGCAACATTTTCGCCTCTGGAAATATGAATCCCGTGAACTATTTTCTTTTGTACATCTCGGGCATTAGTTATAGGTTAAACCAGTTAATAGACTGATTATTGATTAATGTAATTAATTGGAATTGATTAATGATTAGTGATAGTTTACTTTCTAAGGAATGGTCCATTTTAAAATATCACACATGAAAGAAGTCATGACTTCTGTTTTAATATATAACTAGATTTTGACCCGCCCTTCGAAGGGCGGGTATATTTTTGTTCTAATTTTTTTTTGAAACATTTAATTTTTATATTTATGTTTTAATCATATTTGTGTTTTTTTGTAATCATATTTGTGTTTAATCTTAAATTAATTTCATTTAAATTTTGGTAGAAGTATTAAATATGTCAAGTTGCATAACTACACACTGTGCTATATGTATTTTAAAATTATTTTTAAACTTTATTCCTGTAACATATTATATTTTCTTAATAGTTACCTAACATAATTAGTCAAAAATATTCGTATAAATTTTTTTTTGGAATCGACCGGAAAATCAAGTCTTGTACTCAATTAGACATGAACTATATACCCGGATAATTTTTAAAATTTTATATTCAAAAACCAATATTAAATCCAACCCGTCCCAACCCACTCTGAAGAACGAACATTTTTTTTGAAAAATGTGAAAAAAATAATTTTAATTTATTCTATTAAATACATATATATATATACATTGTAAGTATATTAATTGTATACGTTTAGGGCCAGTGTATTAATTTCATTTTTAACATTTTCATTTTTTTTTAAAACTGTTTTATAAATTTAATTTAATTATTATGCCAAATTCTTGTGTAAGTATTAAGAAAGTTTATTCTTTACACCAATCCATATTATTTTATAATAAAAATGCGTATTTTTTAGTTTTGAAAACTTATTTTATTATTTTTAAAAACTTTTTATTTCTATAAATTGCAAGTTTCATTTTTTGTACTTTATTACATCTATACATTTATTGTTTGGATTTTTGATTATATAACAAAAATAATTTTAATTTTACCAGACTTGCGAAGTGGATTTATATCATTTGCTTCCAATGTAAAATGTGTTGTTTAAATGAGCCAGTGAAAAGCTATTCATTATTTAATGAAATATGAAGTTGGGTTCGCTAAACAGCCAAAAATTTGTCCAACTTTAGGTCAATTTATACTCTTTCCGTTTTGATTTAATTATCGTTGCAAGGAAAAATTTTCTTTTCAAAATTATTGTTGTTTATAGTTTCAATGCAAAATTTATAAATAAGATTCTCTACTTTATTTTTCTATTGGTTGAAATATGATTAGGTGTATAAGTAATCGTGTTTTTATTTTAGAAATTTACAAAATCATATGTTTCTTTAATCTGTATGTATAAACTTAAAACGACAAATAAAATGAAACGGAGAGAATATATCTTTTCCATTATGATGTTCGCATTAAAAGAAAATAGAAAAGTCAAATCATTAAAAAGTCTTCTTCTTTCTCTCTCCATGTAAACTTAATTCAGCCGCTCTTTCTTTATTCTTTTTAGTTTTCTCATCATTTTTTCTTCATAGTTCTTAAATTTATAAAAAAACCACAAACAATTAAGAACAAAAAAGATTTTACACAAACTAACACTATACATAATTTTTTCAACATTTTGTGTTTTTAACTGATTAGAAAGAAGTCACGAAGAACTACCCCCGTCAAAGATCTCTACACTGAGAATAAAATATAATTTTTACAAAATCTGCATTGGTTAATTAAACAAAACAATTTTAAAATGAAATAAATAAATTATAAGTTCTCATAGATGATAGTTATCAAAAAATGGAAGTTATGAGGGTTCCTAGAATATAGGAAAAAAAGAAGAGGTCACGTAAGAGGAAGAAATATGTAGATTTAGATGTAGTTATAAAAGAGTTGGTTTATTTTTTTTTTAAAGTAGGTTATGGGAAAAAATTGTTGTTGGACTGAATCTATATCAATTGGTCACACTGCTATTTTAATAGAATAGATATATTGTTACCAAAAATAATAAGTAATATTGCTGGATTTAAAGGATTTGGTTTACGTATATTTTGGATTCCAAATCTGTTGGTTACCTGATATGTATTGATGTGGAAAAAGATGAGGATTTAAAACAGCATTTTAAAATAGTAGTTGTTTATGTTGAAAGATATTTTTTATTATATTTGGAAATCTATATTATTAAAAGATGAGGATCTAAAAAAGATGTATATTGATAATCATTAAATCATACTAATATTGATTGCAAGTAGCTATCGTGTGAAACTTTTGTTTGTACAAAATGTGAGGATGAGGGTCTAAAAAGATGTATATTTTTAAGGATTGTATAAATTATAATTTCAAATATTTCGTTGATTGACCGCAAGGTATGACATTGGATGATTAGTGAAAATCATTGTTTATCATGATAATTAAGGTGTATACAGATAGTCAAAGTATGAAAGAGGTATTTTATATAACAATTGTTAAGTTGTTTATCCTTAAATGTGAGACATGGATATATCTGGTTGGTATGGAGTTAACGAAAACATAATATATAAGTATTTATATTGATCTTTTGAATTTTGTTATATACCGTGAATTTTTTTTGTATGGAAATGACAGAGATAATTGATTGTTAAGCAATGGAATAACTATAATAAGAAAGTATATATAAGGGTGATGTCGATTGTTTTTGTTTGGCAAGTATAAATTTAATTTCGGATAAATCAATTAATAATCCATTAAAGACAAAGAATCCATAAATATAGCTTTAATTAATACATCAGTGGCATGAAAGTGTAAATATATTGAAAAATTAAGGGGTAATCTAAACTTTGTACTCTTTTTTTAATAGATTAGATGGTTATAGTTTATATATTTAATAGGTACATTAAAGATATGACATTGAAGATATTTTGTTTTGATTAATAGAATATATTCGATTTTAAGTTTGTATTTATTGTGATATCCTCGTACGTTTTTGGTTGATTTTGGTTAAATGACATTAAGTTTCGAAGTTGTACTTAACCATTATGTAATCACTTGATTTAATGACATTAAATTTAAATTTGATTAAGGAAAACTTTTTAATCTAACTGGAATAGACGAGCAATAAAATATGTAGTTTAATTTAATTCTAATAAGTTGAAAAAATTTAAGGGTATTTTTAATGGATATTTTTTTTTTAATAATATAGAAGATTTATGCTCAACTTTAAATCAGTTTATTAGTATGACGGGAAAACCAAATCGAAAACCTAAAATAAAACCACGATATCTTGCAAACTGAAACTTATTTTGGAGGATTTTGAGGAGAGAAGATTATTTAAAGAGTCTACCATAAGTAACAGTTGCTGCACATGTGCACTTGAGCTGAAATCTTGCAAAAATATCTGAATCTCAACGTAACAAAACTTTCTTCCCAATTATCTTTTTATTGTTAAAATATAGGAAAATTGCGATAGATAACTATGAAATTTTTTTATTAGGCATATTGTGGTAGATAATTATGGAAATTCATAATGGCGATATTGTCCTTCTGTAACCGGTCACATATTGGAAGGGAAGAGTCAACGCAATGGCGATTTTGCTTCTGGGTTTTCGAGTATGTGTGTTGTAATTATTTTTGAACCCAATATTTTTTTTTAAATTTTAAAGTTGTATGCCAACTATTTAGTACATACACAGCTTTTTGACACGTAACGTGTTCTAGAAATATATAGCCTCATCTATTTAAATATTGGCTTAATTAACAATATTCATTGTTTTAGTATTTCTATATTAACCAAATTTAAACATATTTAAGTAGGATGTACTGTGTTATGGGAGGTGCTTTCGGTTTATAGTTTTTTGTTCTATTTTTACTTTTTAGTAACCGAACAAAATTGAACCTTTAAATTTATCTCACTTTCTAATACCAATCAAAGTGTCATTTAGATTATTAAATAAAAAAATATTAAATTAGAGAAAAATAGTTGAAAAAAAAAAAATGACGTCAATTTTAACGATGTTTATGCCGCCAGCTAAACTCTAAACCCTAAATTTTAAATCATAAATTCAAGATTCTAAACTCTATACTCAAATTCTAGAACTTAAACCCAAACCATATACCGTAAACCCAAATCATAAACCTTAAATCCAAACCATATATCCTAAACCCAAATCCTAGACCCTAATCCCAAACCGTAAACCTTAAATCCAAATCATATACCCTAAACCCAAATTCTATACCCTAAACTCAAACCCTAAACCCAAATCCTAAACCCTAAATCCAAATCGTAAATCATAAACCCAAACCCTATAGCGTTTAAGTTTAGGGTTTTGTTTTAGGATTTACAGTTTGGATTTAGGGTTTAAGATTTAGGTTTAGGGTATATAGTTTGAGTTTAGAGTTTATGGTTTGGGTTTATGGTTTAGGATTTAGGTTTAGGGTATACTTTGTGGGTTTATGATCTAGGATTTAGGTTTAGGGTATAAAGTTTGATTTTAGATTCTAGAGTTTGAGTTTAAGATTTAGGATCTAAAGTTTAAGATTTAAGATTTAGGGTTTAGCTGGCCGCGTTATCATCGTTAAAATTGGAGTCATTCGTTTTTTCAGCTATTTTTTTTTAATTTAATATTTTTTTATTTAATAATCTACGTGACACTTTTATTCGTCCTATAAGATAAGGTGAATTTAAAGGTTCACCCTTTTGGTGTTCTGGTAGTTTACCAATTAATATTTGCCATTAATTAACTTTTCTAAAATGTTTTACTTAGTCCGGTTAAATAGTTAAGAACATATTTTTAAAAAACTTACATACTAAAATGTAACAATCTGGTTTACTTTCTATGCAACCGAATATATTTTGATTTCTGGTTACGTATTAAAATACATATGGGAATTGGTGGTGGATAACCACAAAACCAAATTTAATTAGGTACATGTCCATGATCCTCTTGATTTTTCATAATGCTAGTAGTAACCTTGTTCGAAGTTGCCGATAGACGCATGCACAGGTCTGACACTCCCGTCTTTACTTTTAAGAATTTTTATGCACACACCTAAATTAGTTATGGATTGTTTTTGAAACGTATGCTAATTCTATAAACTCAACTTCATTTATTCTAATAACTCAATTTGGTCATGTACAATATTTTTCACATGGAATTTAAGATAATTAATTTTGTCCACCAAATAAAACCAGTTTAATTTTACAAAAGTAGGATGTAAGAAAAAATGATCGGATATTAAAGTTATATATTTTTCAATACCAAAAAATTGTTAATTTACCTAATCACACAAATAAATACATAATTCTACATGAAGATCACAATCGTGTCTTAGACACTAAATCCTAAACACAATAATTTAAATCTTTGGGTAAATCATAACCGCTATGGTTTAGGATTTCTAAAAAAGTCTAGGATTTAATGTTTAGGGGTTAGTGCTTTTAAGATTTTGTATTTAATGTTAATGATTTATGGTTTATGATTTATCAAAGAGTTTAAAGTTAACCCATGGATTTAGCGTTTAGGATTTAGCGGCTGCCGGCTAGTGTTTTGCTGACGGCGTTAACAATGGTAAAAAAAATAAAAAAAATAAAAACTATACAAATAAAGAAAAAAAAAGTTGTAAAAAACGGCATATTTTTAAAAAACTTGCATTTTAAAATGTAACAATCCGATTTCCTTCCTAAGCGTAAATTAATTATGGATTTTTTTAAACGTAATCTAACCCTACAAAATCTACTTCATTTATTCTAGTAACTCAATTTGGCATTGTACAATTTTTCGCATGCAATTTTGGATACTTAATTTTGTCCACCGAAAAAAAAAACCAGATAACTTTTACAAAATTAAGATTGAAGAAATGATTGTCGGATATTAAATATATATTTTTCAATACAAAAAAATTGTAAATTTACCTAGTTACACAAAGAAATACATAAATCTACATGAAGATCACAAACTCGTCTTATAGACTACATCCCAAACACTAAAATATGCTTTAAGATTTCTTTAAAAGTTTATGATTTAAGGTTTAGTGTTTTTAATATTTAGTGTTTAATATTTATGATTTATGGTTTAGAATTTCTGCAAAGGTTAATCCGAAGGTTTAGGTTTAGTGTTTAGGATTTAGGGTCTAGTGTTTTCTGGAGGCGTTAACAATGTAAAAACAAAGTTATTAAAATAAAAAGGGTAAAAATAAAATTATACTAGTTGCCAAATGAATTTTTTTTTATTAAATATTCTTAACCCTGTCAGCAACACACTAAATTTTAAATCCTAAACACTAAATCATAAACACTAATATCTAAGGTTTAGAGTTTATGGTTTATATTTGGGTTTAGGATAATGATTAGGGTTTAGAGTTTCTGGTTTATATTTGGATTTAGGGTTTAATAATTATACTTGGTTTTATGGTTTATGGTTTATATTTGGATTTAAGATTTATGGTTTATATTTGAGTTTAGGATTTACTAATTAGAGTACAGTGGTTATACAAGTTTAGTAGGCTTCAAAAATATAGCCCATGTCTTATGTTCAAAAAAATAAAAATAATATATATATATAGCCCATGTCTTATCTTTATCTGGTTAGAAGGAGACATAGGGTTTTAATTTATTTTTTGAATGTTTGATAGTTGCCCACGTAAGATAACATGATACTATGACATGATATTATGACATTTTGTAATTCCACATTATTCCATATGTAGATGTCGTTGTCTAAATACATGCGTGTGGCAAAAGATGACAAAATGAGTGGCTACGGGAAAAAGAACAATGATTCTAAACGCTGCGCAAGGATATGTTAATCATTTTAGCGAGTTGTTAAAAATTCGACATAAATTCGGAATATACGCTGGACTTAGTTTTAATAAGCTTTTAGTCTTAAATATACAAAAAATTCATCAAATACCAAGTTAGATCATATATCACAACTGTTGTTTCTTCAATCACATCTAATACAAAAACAAAACCTACTTCTCAATTTTTCTGTTGCCACTAGAAAAATCTTTGCCACATGACCTACATCTCAATTTGTCTGAAAATCATGGATCACATAGCAAACCATACTCATAGCCTACTCATTTGAGTTTCGTTTCAGTGGTGTATATGTTGTTGGATTGTCCATTCTTTCCCAAGCTAAATCAACAATAAACATCATTACGAGACAAAAACATGTAAAACGTGAAATGATTATTAACATGGCTCAGGAAAACACTTCCAAAGTTTTGATTGCTAACATACAAACATCACTACAGTACAATCTATATTAATAAAGCACAGTTTTTTCTCATCTTAGCCCTCCACGTCCCTTTTTAGGTGTGGGCATTTGTTGACACGTGTCGGTATTTAATTGGTTGCGTTTTTTTCTTTTCTTATTCGGTTTGGGCTCCGGCGAATGTGATGTCTATTTAATTTTTATTTCGCGGCCCATTTTGGAGCCCGTTCATATGAACTGACGGAGCCTAGGGTTTTCCCGTATCGTCTTCGTCTTCGTCTTCTACCTTCTCATCCTCGACCGCGAGACGCAGAGATTCGAGCCTGTTCAATATCCCTAACGCCTCCAATTTCAATAACTCTGCAAGTTAACTCCACCTCACCCCTTTTAATCCACTCCTTCCACTTGAATTGCTCAATCAATACACCTCTTCGTATTCCACCGTACCCGGCTTAATCCTCAGCTATAAATACGACATCTCACCATCTTACGATGCACACCTCAAATCAGACGAAATTTAGAAGTAAACTCTTTTCTCGCAACCGATTTCGATGGCGTACACTCTTCTTAACGACTTGAGAGCCGACCGATGCTCCAATACCGTCAAGGTCCGTCTGCTGAGGCTTTGGGAGGCTAGGAATATCAACAAGGGCGGGGAGCTTATGAGTGTTGACATGTTGCTCATCGATGAGAATGTAAGATCCGCCTTTATCTTCTAAAACCTCTTTATAGTTTTATTTTCTATAGATTCTAATGTTTTATCTTCATTGCTCCATCAGTCTACTGTTGTTCACGGATCTGTCTCTGCCCTTCTCCAGCTTAGGTTCAGACCACGTATGACCGAAGGCTCTGTATACACACTAAGCGGCTTCGATGTGACGCGTAGCAGCCCGAAATATCGGCTATCTGATGCGCCAGTTGCCATTCGTTTCAATGATGGCACCTTATTTGAAAAGCTAGCAATGATAGCTCAGACGATACCGACGGAGCACTTCCGTTTCCGACCGTACGACCAGATACTTGAACTAGCAAACACTGGCAGACAACTCCCTGGTATAATAATTTTGTTATTTTATTATGGTCGTTGTTTACTTATGCCATGCTCTAACGTGTTTCCAATCCATAATATGTCAGACATAATGGGAGAGTTTTGTGCAATTAGGAGCACAATAACTGACCGTATCCCTGGGCTCAGCGCGTAATGCTTAACTTGCGTCTTGGAAGGTATTGTCAATCTTCTGAATTCCATTTGTTATACTTTAAAACTATTACGTATCACTGACTTACTTTCTAACATCGTTTATGTGAAGGGATACTACTGTCTGTGTTAGTATCTTTGACTCCTTGGCCCTTGCATTCCATAGCAAGCTCGATGGGTACGGAAGAGAGCCAAGGTTCGTTGTTGTAACAGCCGTGAATCCTAAGTTGGTTTCGGGTAAGATTGCGTGCTATCATGTAGTTGATAATTTTTTTTGTTTGGTTGCCATCAACTTATACACACTCCCATGTGTTTTGGCAGGAAAGTTATATTTGAATGGCACTTCTGCGGCACGTATTTGTTTTTTACTCCGAAACTGCTGTAGGAGCAGATGCATTTGCCAGGCAAGCATCCTTTCACTTATTTGATAACGCAAATTTGACTATTTTGCTATTGATTTGTCATAAGCGTTTACATGTTATTATCCTTGCAAATTGCCAAGTGGTGATACAGACCAGTCAGGGTCTTCATCAAAGGTGGTTCACGCACAAAAGATTGAACCCATGACGGTTTCTGAGCTTAACTAATTTATTATCACGGCCGATCCTCAGGTTTTTTTGTTTACATGTTCTTAATTTTACTCCTTCTTAGACTGCACTTAAGATTGTGAGTTTCTCTTGACTTGACAGATAATTGAGTTTCTCTGTACGGCCAAGATGACTGAGATTCATCTTGATGAGGGTTGGTGTTACATTGGCTGCTCCACTTGCTCCAAGAAACTCATCCGAGAGGAGACTTCATTCAAATGCGTCCCATGCAATGAAACCAATGCTGTGGCTAAAGTCAAATAAATTATTTTCGCTTTGTGCTTCTGGGTGGTGGTAAAAAAGTACTAAAATTCATTCCAATCTGACAGGTATCGTGTGATTCTCTCCGTGTCAGATGGCACTGGTGCAGCAGCTTTCCTTGGTTTTGATGAAGAGGTTGCTAGCCTGACTCATGTTCTTGCTTCTGATGCTGCACAGATCGTGGTATGCCCGCTAATCAGCCTCTACGTCTTGAGCGTGTAATCTATTTTTGTATACTTAATTTATGTATATTTTTCCTTCACATTGCAGGGGATAGCTACTAATGGCCAAGTTGACATCGACCTACCTCGCTCACTCGCTAATCTGGTGGGGAGCACCTACACTTTTCAGCTCAGGTTAAAGGACTTCAATTTTGGTCCAAATCACCGAACCTTTACCATATCTCACATTTTCCCCGCACGTGATCTTGCGCCAAAGCCAAATTTTTCTGTTAGTGTACTTGAGTTCTCCTTATTTGTAAGTAGTGCTTATATATAGATCTGATATAAAACTTTGGGGTGTTGCTAGCAGGAGGGTGGCGAAGTTACCGATCAAGCTCTCCCCCAATCTGTGGCACCAGGATCAGATGTCAGAGCTGGTATCACAAACAATGTTGCAGATCAACTCACCGAAGCTGATGGTGCACGTCTAGCACATGAAGCAGTAGCATCGGGTGAAGACGCTGGGGAAGCAACTGCACGTAAGAAAGCACGTGTGGAATGAGTACTAGCTTGGAACCCAAACAACCACGATTAGACTATGTCATTCTCTGGTTTTTTTTTTCCTATCTGGATTTGCTTTTAGTTCCTTTAATTTCTGGTTTTTTTTTAAAGTCTTTGCTATGTCGTTTTTTCCAAATATTTCTTAATGAAAATACTATGGGTCGTGGTTGTCCTAATTCCTATTTCTCATGCGCCTTGCAGTAATTCTATTTTTCCTTAATTTTATCATGGTTATTATTATAGATTCAGTTATGTTAAGTTTGAACAAGCTAACTTCACCAGTGTATGAACCATCATCATTCATTTTTTTGGGAGTTCTAATGTAAAAGCATATATTAACCAAGTTAAAACATTTATTTACGTAAAATAATAAAGTTTTCTTTTAGAGTTAGTGTACACGGGAATACCATGTTCGCCCTAGAAGAAACCTCCCAAGCCCGAGTCCCGATGTACGCCGCTTGGATGGATCTCCTCTACTCCTCCACCTCCGCCTAGCTCTCCACCACGTGAAGCAGCTCCTCCCTTTCCTCGTGATGATGATGGTGACTGCTCCTCTCTGTCTGCTGTTCAGGCCTCCTCCTGACCCACCACCGTGCAAGTTCCTCCCCTTGGCTTCCCTCTCTCTCGTCACTCCGCCGGAACCACCAGATCCTCCGGATGTACCCGCCGTCGTTGCTCTTCTTCGCTGCCTCAACACCTCTTCCAGTCTCTTTCCTCTGGCGATGACTCAAAACCCAGATCTGGATTTCCTAAGTTTGACGCATGAGTCTCGAGGCCGTGACGTTCCCTTCTTGTTATTTGGGGTTTCATCAGCCGTCTGTGGCTGTCTCTTCTCCATACCATCTACTCAAGCTTTTACCCAGATCTCAACTCTAAAGCCTCCATCTAGGATGGCGACAAAGAATGGTGGTGGTGGTGGTTCCCCTGTGTCCGCTAGTGACACTTCATTAACCTACGGGTTTCTTTCTCCTGTGATATACAGGTTTGTGTTTGGGTGTGTCGACTGGCCTTCAATCAGTTCTTGTTTCGACCTCCCTACCACTCCTTCGTGTAAGGTTTTTCAGGGTCATCTTAGCTCCTTTTACTCTGCTAATATAGAATATTGACAGTTATTTGTGTGGGTGACATTGGAACTGAGGTATAGGACTTTAGTTGGTGATATACCGATGGATTTAGTTTTATTAGGTTCTACCTTTGCGACCTCTAGTAGAATTTATATCGCCTTGGCGCGATCGTCTGCAGTATGCAGTTCTTGTACGGGTTCCATGACGGATGTTGGTGTTGGGCTTGTGTATCTCTCTTCTTTGTGGCAGGTGGAAGAGAAGTTCATTGTCATCTTCAGGCCGTGGAATATGGATGTGGCGGGTTATGGTTTCCCGCTTGTTCCTCAGTTGAATCAGTCTTCTTTCCTAATATTTCCTCCTATATGGAGTGAATTGGATGAACATGTTTCGTTGGTATTGCAAGGATCTTCCTCCCATCGAATGCTCTCTGCGTATGGTGCAGTGTGTGTGGTCCTACGGGTTACACTAGATGCGATCTTTGAAGAAGCTTATGACATTGTTGTGATACAATTTCATATGATTTTTTTTTTATGATTTGTATCGCCATTTTATCCCTTATGTTATTGTTGTTGTCTGCTTGGCTGTTAATAGCCCCTTTGTATCCTCCTCCTCTGTTGGAGCTTAGACATATTTAAGATTAATGTAAGTATGGTTTGATCAAAAAAAAAAAAACATTTATTTACGTTATATTGCATGGTAAAAAAAACTATTAAAAAGTGCCCTCAAATTGGGTGTTAAATTTAGTCTCTCTTTCCTCCTAGCACATTGGGAAAAATAACTATAAGTGATGGGAAGATCCAACTAAACCTTAAAATGATAACATGTAATTACCTTGACCAGCTACTTTCCACGGCATCATTTAGGACCTAATGGGGATAAATTTTCCAAAAAGTTAAAAATGATTGGGTTTGTGCTAGGGGTTATTCATGTATTTAAAATTAAACAAAATTTAGACTAAGTTTGCATTGTAGAGTCATATATTACAAAATTAAAACATTAACATATAAATAAATCCATTACAAAAGTGACTTCAGAGGGGGTATTAAAATTTTCCTCCCTTTCCTCCTAGGTCAGTGGAAAAAATTAATAAGCGTGATGGAAAGATCCAAGTGAACCTAAGAGGATTGCATGTATAAACATTGACCAGCGAATTTCCACAGCCTCTTCCAAGACCTAATGACAAGTACTTTATGTGAAGAACATTTGACAACATTTAAGCTTTCACATACTTAATATTTCCGTTCTCTCTTGCTACTATATGATTAATATTAATATTAATATTATGTTAAATTAAATTAGAACAGTAACAATTGTATGCTGCCTATACGTCTCCCATTAATAAAAAACTACACGCACATCTTCAATACAATGCACATAGCATGAAACAGCCGTTACTAACAAACCTCATAATTTTCTCTGTAGCTTCGTTTCAGACTCTGCATCTTTGATTTCTGAAATATAATAAAAAAACTTTGAGTACATCTGCATTGCAAGAAGTCATGGTTAAGTCCCCAGTACCAGAAACAGATAAAGGACCTTTAAGGAGATCAAGGAGAACAGAAAGTGTTCCTCTACTATCCACATCATCATCATCAACTGCAACTAAAAGAAGCCGGAAAAAAAAAGTAAGTCGTAGCGAGACACTAATTTACACATACTTATATATTTTGACGACTTCTTCAAGTTATTTACTCTCTGTTTCATCAGTATCTGATGAACGCCAGCCTTGGTTGAAAGAGCAATTTCTACCACTCACACCCCCAACTTTGCTCGGATGCAGACGAGACGTAGATCGTATTAAAGGTATAGCACCCCTAATTCTGAGACTTATTTATCAAGTCAGATCTAATGTGTTGGCTCTGACTTTTTCCGAGGCGATTACATTCTCAGAAACTAATGGGCGGCTTGCCCGACAGAACCGAAGAAACATCCGCGCAAGAAAGAGAAACAACGCACTACAACAAGAGATACAGCACAACGCAGACACTATCTTAGCTGTTCAAAATAACACTATAAATTATGCAGCTAGAACATCCATAATTTAATTATAATTCGTAACTCACCTTGCATTATTAATTTGAATTATAGATAACAGAAGGATAGCTCGGGCTCTGCGGATGGAGAGACTAATCAACAAGAGAGTAGCCACTACAAAAAAATGTAAGCTCTTCGTTAAGACTTTATAATTGCAGTCAGTTTACAAAGCGTCTTGAGCTACTACGGTCTTTCTATCACTAATATCATACTTTAACATTTCTAAAAGCAGCATTAGTGTGTACGAGTGGAAGCCGACCAGGTATGAATCAAACAATCTATGCATATGAAATTAACAATATATGTTGCCAATAAAACTTTCTGAACTGAACTGGCAGGGAGGTACCGGCGCCCAGTTGTAAACAAGTGGGAGTTAGCGACATGCCCGGACTGTCAAGCAATTGTCTGGAATGCAGAAGCTGTTCGTTCAAGAGACACGAAACTCACCCAGAAGGTTCAGCATATGTTGTCAGCAAGGGCGTGTAAAGCTACCACCTAGACGACAACCACCTTCACCTCTGAAAGAACTTCTCCAAAAATCAAGCTTCAAAATTATGATCCGAGTTGCTAATGGAATGTTAGCCTTCACATCCATGGGTGGCCAAATTGACAACTCTGTTACTAACACTCCTGGACCCTTTTCATTTAGACTTCATGGGCAAACTCACCACAGAATATGTTCTCTATTCCCACCAGAGGGAAAACCTCCGCAGTTCTCACAGCTTTACATAGTCGACACAGACAATGAACTGGCAAACAGAAAGAAGGCATTCAGCAAGGGTACATCCGCTCTAACAGTAGATGATAATGTGATGGCTGGTTTGATCAAAATGTTGGATGAACATAATCCACTCGCCAAGACTTTCAGACATGCACGAGACCGTATCTTATCTGGTGACACGGTTGAATTCAGTGTAACTTTAGTGAATCAGAAACATCGAGGACGCCAATATGACTTGCCAACTGCAGGTGAGATAGGTGGTTTGTACGTTGGCGACTTCACGGCTGACTCTGCAGGTAAAGATTTAGTGCTCGAGTACAAGTCATCTAAGCTGCAACGGATCAGTGATTTACACCCTCTGTACATGAGTTTTCAGTACCCGCTGCTGTTCCCATACGGATACGATGAGCGCATACCTTATCAAACCTCTGAAAACTCGAAAATAAAACGAGAATATATGACCATGAGAGAGTACTACGCTCATCAGATCCAGACAAGACCATCCGAGGGTATGACAATCATTTTCTCTGGAAAATTGCTTCATCAGTATATTGTGGATGCTTTCACTGCGACCGAGCAGGAAAGATTGCGCTTCATTAGACTTAATCAAAAACAACTGAGAGCTGATTTATATCAAAACGTCTGCAATGCTATGGAAAGTGGAGATACAGATGCTAGAAAAACTGGAAAAAAAGTCATTCTACCTTCTTCTTTCACATCAAGCCCTCGATATATGTCTGAGAAATATCAAGATGCCATGGCTATTTGTCGTTGGTATGGTAATCCCAATTTGTTCATCACATTCACAGCAAACCCAAATTGGGTTGAAGTGAAGGAACACCTAGAAGTTTACGGAGGTGACTCACCGAACAATAGGCCAGACCTTGAATGCAAGGTTTTTAAACTCAAGTTGGAAGAGCTCATGTCAGACTTCAAGAAAGGCGTCTTTTTCCCCAAACCAGCTGCAGGCAAGTTGACACTATACAATTTTAAGCACTTCAATCTAAACATACAAAACTAATTTATTAATCCATCATCTTACGTTTATACTCATTGCCTTATACAGTGGTCTACACAATTGAGTTCCAGAAGCGCGGCCTCCCACACGCGCATATCCTTCTTTGGTTCGAGGGGTTTAAAGGAGAAGACACAGCTGAAGTCATTGATAAATATATATCAGCCGAACTACCTGACAAGGAAACAGACAAAGAGGGTTTCGAGTTAGTTTAGTGACACATGATCCATGGGCCTTGTGGCAACCAGCGACCTCTATCACCATGTATGGAGAAAGGAGAATGCACGAAGAACTACCCCAAACCATACTCAAGCCATACAAAGATCGACAAATCAGGTTTTGTTGTTTACAAGAGGCGCGTTAATAGCAGAGCCTCTGTTTTCAAAGGTGATATAGAGTTGGATAGTCGATACGTGGTGCCTCATAACCTCTCTATCATCAGAAAATACAAAGCACACATCAATATTGAGTGGTGCTGCAAGACAGGTGCTATCAAGTACCTCTTCAAATACATAACTAAAGGGGTTGACCGAGCTATGGCTCTACTTGAGCATACTGGTAGTCAAGACAGAGCAGAGCTAGAGAAAAAGAAAGAACACCTAGAGATGGATGAGATTGATAGATATCTGGAGTGTCGGTACATCTCAGCATGTGAAGCATCGTGGCGTCTGTTTTCTTTCCACATTCACCACAACCAGCCTTCTGTTATGAAACTCACATTGCATCTACCAGGCAAGCATAGGTTGGTTTACGATCAGGATAAAAGCTTAGAGGAAGTTCTGTCACAGGAGGATATTGAGAAGACAATGTTGACAGCATATTTTGTGGCAAACCAGAGGTATGAAGAAGCAAGGGAACTCACGTACATCCAGTTTGCTGAACACTTTGTGTACCACAGTGACATAAAAACTTGGACACCACGGAAACAAGGGACAGCTATAGGCAGACTCATCTATGTACATCCAACTGCAGGAGACAAGTACTATCTCAGAATCCTTCTCAACGTGGTCAAAGGCGCTTTCGGTTATGATGACCTCTACACAGTAGGTGGTACGAAATTTAAGGAGTTTCGTGATGCTTGCTATGCGCGTGGTTTACTAGACGACGATAAGGAATGGCATGATGCAATAGTTGAACCCTCACACTAGGCAACAGGTCGCCAACTAAGGAGCTTATTCGTCCTTTTCTTGCTCTACTGTGAAGTTGGAAACCCACTGAAACTAACCTGGAAGATTTTGGCTGAAGATATTCTATATATGAAACAGAGAGAATTCAACTTTCCGGGTTTTATTCTTCAAGATCAGCAGCTGCAAGAATATACATTGATAGAGATCGAGCGGCTCCTCAAAGAGAATGGCAAATCTTTAGCTGATTTCGCTGGAATGCCTAAGCCAAACCCAAGTGTTCTTAAGGAAATCTCAAACACTGTTTTGCGCCAAGAGCTGAATTATGACACTGAGAAAGAAGCTATTGAGCATGAGAGTCTGTTTAGCACCATGAATGAAGATCAAAAAACCGTTTACAGTGCTGTGGTTGACTCCGTTTAGAAACAATCTGGTCAGTTGTTCTTTGTCTATGGTGGTGGAGGGACTGGAAAAACTTTCTTATACAGGACAATTATAGCAAAACTGAGATCAGTTGGTAAGGTTGTCATCCCTGTTGCATCAGCAGGCATTGCAGCTTTACTACTACCAGGAGGTAGAACAGATCACTCCCGTTTCAAACTTCCTATAAATTTAACGGATCAGACAGTGTGTGAGATAACGCCTAGCTCTATGTTAGCGAGTCTTCTTTCAAAGACTGACTTAATCATATGGGACGAGCCCCCTATGGCTCACCGCCAGGCATTTGAAACTCTGGATCGCACACTTAGAGACTTACAATCTCTACAAGATCCATCAGCAGCTAATAAACCTTTCGGAGGGAAAACGGTTGTCCTTGGTGGTGATTTTGGGCAAATTTTGCCGGTTATACCTCTTGGCTCTAGACAAGACATAGTTAAAGCCTCGATCAGCAAGTCATACCTCTGGCCATTTGCTGAGGTTTATACTTTAACCATCAACATGAGACTGAGACAAGCTGACAAGGACTTTGCAGAATGGATTTTAAAAGTTGGTAATGGAACTGCACCCACCGTGAGGACAGAAGGAAGAAGTCATGAGGATGGCGAGCAGGTTATAATAGGAGATGAATTCATGTTACCAAGATCTGATCATCTTCACAAGTCTATATCAGATGCTGCGTACCCAGATTTTGTTAAGAACTACTTGAACCGGACGTACTTACCAGAGCGAGCTATCTTGGCTCCAACAAACGCCAGTGCCCATGAAATAAACTCATACCTTCTGTCTAAGGTACCTTCTCTAGAAAGAGAATTCTTGAGCTCAGACAGTGTTGCTTTTGAGAGTACACCCGAAGATGACTGGACCAATAACTACACTCAGGAGTACTTATACTCACTTGAGTTTCCAGGTTTGCCGCCACATAAACTGTCTGAAGGTTGGTTCTCCAGTTATGATGCTGCGTAACCTGAGCCAGAAAAATGGGCTATGCAATGGAACACAGATGATGATTTCACGTCTGGGACACAGAGTTCTACAGGCTGAGCTTCTAACAGGTACTCATGTCGGAGATAGTGTATTGATTCCAAGGATTCAGCTGTCCCCAACCGACACTATCTATCCTTTCACGTTTCGAAGAAGACAGTATCCAATAAAGCTGTGTTATGCGATGACTATTAATAAGAGTCAGGGTCAGAGCCTGAAGCAGGTAGCTCTCTATCTCCCAAGACCTGTTTTCAGTCACGGGCAACTGTATGTTGCTCTCTCGCGAGTCACATCACCGGAGGGTCTTAAAATAGTAGATGATACAGAGGGTGCAACTAGAAAAGATGTTGTGACAAATATTGTTCACAAAGAGATTTTTGGTAATCTCAAGACACGTAAGTCACATACTAGCCTTCTCTAATAATAAAAGATCTATCCAATTACCAATAGATAGCAACCTTAAATCGACTTTGTTCATTTCAGGTACCCCATACCAGATGTTCATGTACCCTAAGACAGCAGCACTGTTAGAGAATCGGTGGAGTTACAATAGAGATTTTATTTTGATACAATGTCAACCGCTTTTAGATGTTTAAGAACAATGACTGCTCATACCTTGCTTCATAATTCTTTCATATGTTAATGCCCTGCTACTCAGTCAGAAATGTTCTGCTTCAAGTAGAATATAAAATGAAAATATTAAAACATTCAGATGCTAAACAATCCCTTCTAAATTAAGTTTGTCACATGATTCATTCAGTTAATGCCTTGTCAAGCACGCAAGGCAACGTTGCTGTAGTATGTATTCAGACTTTTCGTTTAGTAAAGCATTTAAACGCAACGACAATAAGAGTTAAAAGAAAACTAAGAAATTTAAAAGAAAAGAACAAAAAAAAAAAAGAAAAACAAAGTAGTATGAGTACAACAATACAAATAATGGATTTTACAACCTGAACAAATTATTTAATGGCTTTATTTACTTTATAATATGTAAAACAACCCGATAATATCATAAAATACAACACACTATAAACAAAAAAAATTACACACCACTATTATTCCTTACTCTATAGCATAACTATAAAAACAATGCATTAATAAATCAAATCAAATCCTCAATACTTAAGCACCAGTCTAAACCATCTTCTGCATCAAAAAATAGAAAAAATATAAAAGAAAACCGTATTCCAAATGCATCAAAAGTTTAGCATTAAACTCCAACACCCACTATGTTTTCATTGCTTATTCGCTTTAAAAGCAATTAAAAAATAAACAATCGGTTACAGACTTACAGTCATGGAATTCAAAAGGCACCAGAAAGATATCGTTACACGATAAAGCTATCGACGTCTGGACCTAAAAACAAATAATCTCTCAAACATAGCAGCAATGTCTACTCAAAACAGTTTATCTCTAATAGAATCTCTACCCCAGGAACTCCTTGCTGAAATTCTTGCCCGGGTTGCTTCATCTTCCGTTGAAGATATAAGCCACTGCTTACAGGGGCGGATCCAGCCACATAACTAGTATGGGGCACACATCATATAAAATGTTTAAATCAAGGGAATTTACATAAATTGTATGTTAACTATTGAAGGAAAACAAAATTTTGCGTGGGGCACTTGCCACACCTATGGCCTTCCTGCGTCCGCCCCTGACTGCTTAACGGTCTCACGCACAATTTCTTCGGCCGTGCAAGATGATCATGTCATCAAACGTCTCAACCTACGTCCACAGACAATGAATCCCATGCTAACGTTTCATCGTTATCAGCATCTTATGGTGAAAGCTATCAACAGCGACATTCCAGCTGCTCACTACACTGAAGGTATCAAGCAGTTCTTCACCTATGACAACAGGACCATTTGGTTACTTCACCTAAAGAAATCAGCTGAAGGTTCCTATGACAATGGTGCCTATCTTTATAGCATCCTTATGTCATGCATGGAAACATTGAAGAAGGTAAAACTATATTACGTACCCTTGGGTGGGAGGCAAGCAGACGTCGAACTAATTGTTGGGGGTGGATTTACATCTTCCCTCAAAGTCCATTTAGACAACAAAATTAGGCCCATCTTACCATGAAACCCTACATCTCTCTTCTATAAATAAGGAACTATCTCCCTTTGAGAAGGGGTCTTTTTCTCTCCATTTTACACTTAGAACACTTCTTACAAAGAGTTTATGGATTCTTAGATTTACTTTACACTTGTATTCATACTTGTAATACAATCTTAGATCAATAAACTCTTTTGATGTTCATTTTTCATTTGATTTCAATGTTGATTTCTCTTAAACCTCAAGAATCTAAGGAATCTATTTCTTAAATTCTTCATTGTATGAATCCGACAAACACACCATTTTCGGTTTAAACAGTTGGCGCTAGAAGGAGGGGGTCCAAAGAAAATATCATCAAAGCAAATCAAACTTGGGAGAAATTCCTAGATCTGTACTCGTCGGTTTCCATTCATTCGATCTTGGCCTAAAATAACCTAGGATGTTTGGGCTCAAAGAAAAAGAGTAAAAGAAGCCCAAATGAGATCCAACAAGTTAGAGAATCACCCGGTCCTCATGATTCCCTAAGGCGGAACCCCGACGACGGTGCCGCACACAAACGGTGGCAATCTGCTCCAAGTCATCAACCTAAGCGGCGGAGGCATTATCGGCGTCTTTTGGTTCGGTAAGAAGAGAACCGAGTTAAGATTTGGTTCATACAAGACCCAAAAGTCTCGACTTTTTTCTTTGGATTTATTTCTCTCGGTGGAATGAAACGGGAGGAGTCGGCCGAAACTGTGGAAGAAAGAAGCGAGCGAGACAGGAGACGACGACGTCGATACCTAGGCTGAGACTCTCCATGGATTGCTCGAGTAAAGCTAAATAGCTGACGTCTGAAGAAGAAGACGATGTCAGAGCGATCTCAAGAGATGAAACTGGTTTGATTCTCGAGAGATGAAAGCTGGCCGAGATCAAGTCTTCAGCTTTGACGACCAAGCCACACACGAACAGATCTGCTCCAAATCGTGAAAGCCGATGGTGAAGAACCTAAACGGCGGAGGAGTATCTCGCCATCTTGTCGCACGACGAGGAGCCTTCGGGGATTCTCATCAGCTTACGGTCTCATCCTTCTGCTCATGAAGATACTGCAGCGCTGCTTCAGTCTGGGTCCGCCGGTGAAGCTCTCAGGACTGCTCGAGCTTCTTCCAGTCCATGAAATACAATTTTTCGAGATGCCTAAGATAGACTGGGTTTGTCGAAGTCAAGCCAGAGCCTTGGAAGGTCATCGGGATCTCGTGGCCACAGGAGAAGATGATGACAGAGATCAACGACGTCGGAGCCGCTACTTTCTGGTACGAAACATTGAGAAGGACGATCATAACCGTTATGATACGCTTGCGACCAAGGTCAAGTCTCTGCTCGATCCGTTAGCTCCTTGCAAGTTCTCCCATCCGGTTTGGATCAAGACTTCGATGCTCTCATCTCCTATGCGTCTTCTTCTCGTCAAAGCTCGAGGCTTGAACTCGCAAAAACCACCTCATCACAAGCTTGCTGTCTCGGCACGAGCTCCTCTCAACTCTCTCTCGCCCTATCTCTTCTTTGGAAGATGTTGCTAGCTCGGTGACGATCTGGGAAGTGAAGTGAGGTCGTCTCTGTTGATGTTCGTGGAGATGTCTGTGAGTAGCTGACCACTTTCTCCACAAAGGAAACAGCTTCACTCTGTTCTTCAGACAGAACCCATTAACAAGAGACCATATTGCCGAATAATTCAACACTTGAGCTCACTACCGAGTTCTATATGTTTTGGGAGTTAAGTGAAGCACAGTTCACACCAAGATAAGCTCGGGGACAGCAAGGCTTTGTTACTTGCGAATATGCCGCAACCGGCGCAATCTTCACAAGAACAAAAACGAGATGGAAATGGTGAGACGTTGCCGATAAGGAAGCTCGTGCCCAGTAATGGAAGAGGCTTTGATGGAGGAAGACGTGTTCTGGATTTAGTCTTTTGTGGAGGATTCCGGTGAAGCCATCTCTGCATCATAAGAATACAAGACAAAAGAAGTTGTTACAACAAGAACGAGGTCTTGAAATGATGTCCACGACAATTCCTTCACCAAAGATACAAACCAGCTTCAACTCGTCACGTACATCCACCTCTTCACGCTAAAGATAAGCTCTCTTATTAAATTACCACATGCTTTAATGACTTTTAAATTACACACATGTGTTAGACATTATAGCTTTGGTTAGTTATTAAACAACTCTAAGCTGCTCACTCTTATAACTTTTATGAGATGACTCTTGTAATTGCTTTGCTGTTGGTGGACAATTATTATATGATCACATTCATTTGAGAGCACTAAGCAAAAACAAGTTCGATAGCTTGCATATTAATTATGCAACAGTTGGTTGTTTCTTTTCGCTTATATTAATCATGATCATGCTTTTTGCTGTGAACCAGAGTTGATTAGATCACTGAGCCAAAGAGAATCAACAAGTGACTGCTACTATCATGTCCTCATGCTTCGAATGGCGAGCGAGCTTGTCGGAAGCGGTACAAGCGGCACCAACGTCATCATGGCCTGACGAACACACAAGCCAACAACTTGCTCGGCACACACGATCTCAGCACGAGACTTCGGGTTGGTAATAGTTCGGTAAACTTGTATCCTAGGCACGAGTTTAAATTGAACTTGCTTGTTACTAGGTACGAATTTGCAGTCGACTCGTTTATCGTTAGACACGAGTTTACAAAAACTCGTCTTTGGCTAGGCATGAGTTTACAAAAACTCTCCTTCTACTAGGCACGAGCTCTCAGTAAACTCGCCTTTGTCTCAGCATGAGTTTAGTAAACTCGTCTTTCGCTAAGTACGAGCTTAAAGCAAATTCGCCTTTTATTAGGCACAAGTTCAAAGTAAACTCGCCTAAATCGTCATAGGCATAAATTTGTCCAATTGATTGTCTAATAAACTCTATTCGTAAAATTCATAGAGATCGACTTCATATCTCTCTACGAACTTAGGTGGGGGGGGCTTACTGTTGGGGGTGAATTTACATCTTCCCTCAAGGTCCATCAGACAACAAAATTAGACTCATCTTACCATGAAACCCTACATCTCTCTTCTATAAATAAGGAACTATCTCCTTATGAGAAGGGGTTTTTTTCTTTCCATTTTACACTTGGAACACTTCTTACAAAAAGTTTATGGATTCTTAGATTTACTTTACACTTGTATTCATACTTGTAATACAATCTTAAATCAATAAACTCTTTTGATGTTCATTTTTCATTTGATTTCAATGTTGATTTCTCTTAAACCTCAAGAATCTAAGGAATCTATTTCTTAAATTCTTCATTGTATGAATCCGACAAACACACCATTTTCGGTTCAAACACTAATCGTGCCTGGAGAGAAGTGAAGAGATCAATGAGGTTTGTTTTTGTCATTGTGAAGCCTGAGCAACTTTGAAGAACAACCAGCCACTGCTCAACTGCCACAAGAACGACAAGGACAACATCTGTCCAAGCTGTTTCCACTACAAGATGATGCGGAAATTCATCGGATTCGTTAGGCAAAATATCTAAGAAGGACTAAATCAGAATCAAGTGTGTAAAGCAGCTACGGGCGAACCACTATCAACGTTGCGCACATGCGAGACTGGACTTAGTTCGTTTTAGACATTTCCATTTCTTTTCCAGCTTTTGATTACATTTCGAATTATGTTAAGTTTTTTTTTAAAATAAACCACTTTCTCATTTTACGATACTCGGAACTAATATTAAAAGCCACACCAACACAAATATCCCATACGCTAAATCGATGTTAAAAAAAAAAAGAAAAAAAAATCCCAAACGTTAAACCAGCAAAAACCAGCACAAAAACCAAATCGATTCAATAAAATGCTAAACTTAACCATCACAAATCAGCCCATGCAAAGCTCAAAAGACTCAGTCAAACCAAGCTATTTAAAATTCCTAGAGGACGATAGCTAGAGATCGTACTGGTCGGGAGCGAGAGGAAATCGGATGGGAACCATCCCCACTAAACAAATATTGATGATAATGAACGAAACCCTAGCTCCGGCGAATATTCTCAGATCGGTCTTCTTCTTCTCCTTCTCCACACCGATGATATGACTGCAATTGGAAAAAAAAATTGCTTTGTTTGTCACATACGTTCGACGACGTCGTCCACAAATGGTAAGTCACAAATATTCTCCACCATTCCTTTTGGGCTCAATACAGGCTACTAATGATACAACCTCGACCCAAATAAAATACGAAATTTAGTTGTGTATTTCTATACAATCTCAAAAGAAATAAATATGTAAGTATGGTACGCTTAAAATATGTTGTTACTGATGTGTAACCAAATTGACTTTCCTAAATAATATTACAAAACGATCAATCATACATAAAACGTCCTAATTATATAATGCATCAAATTAGGGATTCCCCGTAATCATTACATTAACTCGACGAATATTTCATCAAATCAACTCAATTTACCCGAGAAAAAATTCAAAAAATCACACATAATAACTCTACAAAGATCTAAAACCCTAGCCTACTTTAGCTATAAAAGATCAATCAACGCAACCACAAATTCATAGAAAACCAAAAAAACTTCTCAAGTTTTCCGATGGCAAAAAAAAGATCTCTCTCAAAGCTTGAATTAATGCCAATTTTCATCCAGATACAAATAATTCTCTTTCTAGCAAAAGACTCAATCGAAGCATTCCACAATGTCCTCACAGCATTCCCTGGTCTTGGCACAGCTGCGAAAAGCCCCTTGGTCTTAAAACACCTTAATCTCCAATTTCTTACCGTGCAATCATTGTCATCGCTTAACATGTACCAAAATCTGATGAACCTTTGCGTTTCTGCCGGTAACTTGGAGGCGCATTACTTACGTGGAATGCAAGAATATTTTCAAAAAGAGAACATAGCTGATGGGTTGGCACATCTCCAGATCACAGCCCAAGGTTTGTATGATAATGCTATTTACCTTTATGGTATAATAATGTTATCTAGAGGAGATCCGGCAATCGGAAAACCACTATTGGATTGGATGGAGAGAAAACAAAGCACGATCCGACGCTTGCTGGCAAAGCATCAAAACATCTATCCATGGAGTAAGAGTCAAAAGGTTTGAGATTTGCATCACAACTTATAAGGCCACAAGCCCTACAATAAATTGTCACAGAAACAACATTGCTATCCGATGTGAGACATGTTATTATTTTAAGCAAATGAAAACAATTGTTTTTCATTAGATAAACAAATAATGTAACTGCTGCATACCCTATATCGACTCCAATATTATAGTTTTAATAAAGTGTCCCTTACTAAAACATCGTTTCCTTATGCGAACGGATCAATGATACAGATTTCTACATTTATTTTCATCTTAACTTTGTAGCTCTATGCTCACGAGCTGAAAGGAACTCTGAAGCAAACACTGGGTATCCACAAAGAAGGAGGAATGGGCATGTACCTCGGACTCCAAGAAAAGATATGTGGCTCTAAGCGACAAGTCTTTGCCTTCGTACGAGATCGACTAAATGAACGGATTAACTCTTGGTCAGCAAAATTCCTCTCCAAAGGAGGGAAAGAAGTCCTTTTGAAATCTGTAGCTCAAGCGTTGCCTACGTATGTGATGTCATGTTTCATCCTACCCAAAGATATCATCAAGAAACTACAAGGAGCAATAGCAAAATTTTGGTGGAGTACAAAAGCAAATAACCGCGGGTTACATTGGATAGCTTGGGAAAAAATCTGCAAACCATATGACCAGGGTGGCCTAGGCTTCAGAGACTTGAGCGACTTTAATCTGGCTTTACTGACCAAGCAGTTATGGAGATTGCTACAACATCCCACATGGTGCGGCCCTGGATAGGCTGTCTAGTCCCTGAATCACTTGAAGGGGCGTGGGTGAAAGGATCAAGAGATTGTAGGTTTCTTGGATGGCGGATGGACTTCACCTTCGAGCTATGGATTGCTCAGAGGTTGTTTAAGCTACTCCTGAGACACATGGGCGTCCTGCTTGATGTCTAGGATGGATCACAGAAGATTAACTCTCCCTTAGTGTGATATAAACGTTCACCACTTGTGAACAAAGGAGACAGTGTCGTCTCAAGACTGGTTTGCACCAAAAAGAAGTTTATTGATAAAAAGAATGATTGAAAGTTACATGGACGTGGTGCTGCTGTTTAAAAGCATAAAACATAAAACCCTAAGCCTAAACCAATGTGGTTTAGGAAAACCAAAACCAAATCCTATTGCTAATTGATTTAAAACACCAAACCGACTCTTAATGGGTTTATAAAGCCCAAAACCTCTTCCTAATGAGTTTACATAAATAATAAAACCAAATACACTTAAAATAGACCATAATGGTCGTGCATAATCATATTGGGCCAATCATAAACCAAGCTGGCTTGTCCTTCCACTTTTTGGGCCGATAAAGGCCTTTTTCGAACAACTCTTTCTTGGGCTCGATCCATCTTGTTCCAGGTCCGACCAAGCTGCTCCTTATGCTCATTTGGATGATAAAGGTCCTCATCATGTTCCAGTTCCTGCTCTGGTTCTCAATCTTCCATTTCCAACTCAATTCTCGCATATGTCGGTTTGACCAGTCCATTTCTCGATCAGACTGAATCTCCCATTCCATTTCCTGTCTAACCAGCTTCATCCTATCCATTTCCTTGTCAATCAGGGTTGTCACAGGTCGTCCATGATTGTTTAAAGTCAGTCCAAGCTTTATAAAGGCCACATCAAGGCCCATAGCCTCCAGTACCTCATGGATCAAGCCTTTTAGCTTTCCATAAAGCTCATCAGGTCGTGTCAAGATCCATTTCCTAGCTCCTTCTCTCCTTGACTTCATGTTCTTTAGTATAGAGCTGATCAGGGTCACACCACCACATCTCTCCTTGCAAGAGTTTTAAAGAGCAGATACTATCGACATACGAACCCTATGGAGGTGAAAACCTCTAACTCCCCATCTTTTGGGTGGAAAAGTATCATGGCAGCCAAAGACCTCCTATCAGAAGGCTTAAGAAGAAGGATTGGATCAGGATATAATACTCGAGTATGGTCGGAAAATTGGATTCCGACGATCCCACCACGACAACCCAAGGACAATGGCAGCCATCGAGATCACGACCTGTTCGTCAACCAGCTGATTGATCAATCCTCGAAGACGTGGAAGCTGGATAACCTTCTTTCCCTGTTCGATCCTGGGGATATCCCGTTAATACGGAGCTTACGACCCAGCCATAACTTCAGTGATGATGGATTTTGCTGGATCTATACGAAATCAGGGGCTTATACAGTAAAATCAGGGTACAAACTTGCAGGCCAAATAAAGGAAAGGAAGAGAGGAGGTACGAGGCCAGGAACCTAGTCTGAACGGTCTAAAAGAACATTTTTGGCTTCTAAAAGCACCTAGGTAGATCCAGCACTTCCTATGGCAGGCTATCTCGGATAGTATCGCAGCATCTAGCTGACTAGTGGACCGACATTGTGGCCAAGATCGCGCATGCCTGAGATGTGGTAACGAGAACGAAACAGTAAACCACATTTTGTTTACCTGCCCCCCAGCATTACAAACTTGGGCCTTATCGTCGATTCCATCAGCTCCGGGACTGTTCCCGAGTAACTCCTTATATGAGAATTTCGATTATCTCCTCTGTCGAGCAAAACGGAATGGAGCGACCAATACGATGCTTGCGTGCTTCCCATGGATCGCCTGGTTTATATGGAAAGCAAGAAACGAGAAAGTCTTTAATGGGAAAGACATTCTACCGCCAGATACGGTGAATCACTCAATGTAAGAAGCCGACGAATGGAAAGTGGCACAAGTGATACAACAGATAGCGCCAACGACGGAGACCTCGGAAGCTAGAGGAGACGACCAGAGCAAGCCATGCTTACCAAGATGCCAAGTGGACGCATCCTGGATGGCAAACTCCGACGTCTTTGGAGGTGGTTTGGTGATGGAGACAGAGCCGGAGAAACACTTATACGGCTCGACCGGGAAGGAGCAGGTCCTCTCCCCCCTGCATGCGGAGTTCTCGTCCCTCTTATGTGCAATGATGTACTCCTTGCATCTGGGATTCATGTCAATGAATTTTGAATCAGACTGCCTCCAAATGGTTAATCTGATCAACGATGAAGAAGAATGGCCATCTCTGGTCTCGGAATGGAATGAATTCGTTCATTTACGCTCCTATTTTACTGGTTTTTCACTTTCTTATATTTCTCGAAAATCAAATGTAAGAGCCGATCTCCTTGCAAAGGGGTTCGTGCTCAGAACCGAAACTTTTCCCATGTAAACGCTCTGAAACCGGTATGGTTGGCTCCAAAGGCTAACTTGTTTGGATCATCTTAATAAAATCATGGAGTTTGCTGTCAAAAAAAAAAAAACTTTGTAACTCTATGCTTTGTCTCCACCTTTATTTTGCATTTCCATCTAATCCCACAACTTTTTACAACAATAACTTATCTATTTTGAGATTTCCGAATAGATAAAATAAAAAAAAAAACCAAAAAAACAATGAGATAAATTCCAACATACAAACTTATGTAACACCCGTCTCATCCTCTCCCGGGAACGGTGTGCTACTAACCGAAAAATACCAAATTAAACCGATTTATAAAACCGAATAAAATGTCAAACCTTTTAATCAAATAATTTTCAAATAAAACAAGTTTATAATTTAAAACCAAATACATTAAATCAAAAAGTTAATTAAAACCGAAATAAAATACAACGATCCCAAGACACCAATCCGTCCACATATCCAACTACTCGTCATGTTCACCTGCAAGGAGAAGAAAGAGGGGTGAGTAACAGGGGAGTTACTCCGTGACGTATGAGATGCTAAACCGCAAACCACTGACTCAGTACATAGCACTACAACTATGTACGCATAGCTATAGCATGAAACAAACACAATGTCTAATACACCACATAAAACATCCAGTGCGCTGATAGTACATGCTACTCTATGCACCCTGCATTTCCTCATAAGGATATATGTATATCTCCAGGCGTACAATACTCCATCTCTGTACTTCCAGAATCTTCGCGTCGGCGACTGACACAAACATCTTTGTACCCCCGCAATCTCACTGCTCGTCGGCGGCTTACACAAACGTCTTTGTGCACCCGCAATCACACTGCTCGTCGGCGGCTTACACAAACGTCTTTGTGCACCCGCAATCCACACAAACAGACTTATGTATTTATATACATATATATATATAGCAGTTTTAACATCACTCAACTCATTCAACCGTTGAATCCTCTATTATCCTATTTCTGGTTTAACAATCAATAATAATAATAAATAAACAAGACTCTCAAACAGACTCGATTCACATAGACGGATCATGGTTTGAAACTAGACTTTCCATAATAGTAGTACTAAACTAGCTCGAGATTTAACGGAATAGCCCTCACCTTAGCCAATTATGTAGAACCAAAACCAAATCCGACAATAAACGGAATGACTTGATCAGCAAGAAAGCTAGGGTTTCGCCCTGGATCTCGACTGCTCACCAAAGGTACACCAGATCGAAAAAGAACATATAAGAACAAGAGACATGATTAAAATATAATAGATCTAGGGTTTAATTATGAAACTTGCTACACAAGCAATTAATTATAACACATTAAAACCTTTTTGTTCACGTTCTCCAAATCACATTGGATATGTGACGTCAACGGATCAGCGTCTATGGTTCTCAGACAGCACGGCTCACATCCCGTAACCAAGAGATCAAGTGTTGTGTGTTGATGGTCGGTGGTGGCGGTGACACTATACGGCTCCGGTTACAATTGACTCCTCTCCACGTCTTATGGCACTATGCACTTTCCGGCAACATGACTACATCTCTGGTGGTGATGACATGGTTCTCCGGTTACAGTGGCTGACATGGATAGATGGAGAGAAAGCATACATGAGAGCTAAGGAAGAGAATGATATCGTCGATGGTTCTTTGCGGCTAGGTTAGATCGAAGAAGATGCACACATTTTATATATACACGTATGCGGTTTGGTTAAACCAAAAAGGAATATAACTGGTTTGGTCCAAATTAATTAAAGAGAAAAATCAAGCCTGATCCGGTTAAGAGAACTGGGTCGTTACAATTCTTCCCCACTTAACCAGAATTCGTCCCGAATTTCAATATGGAACCCGAGAAAAACTTCAACGGCTACGAAAGAATTAATAACAAGAGATAAAAACATACAATGGAAACGAATTGAACTTCGCCTTCTCCTGCGAACATAAAAGAGTTAGATAAGCTAATAACTACCCGAGTGATACTAAAGAAGGGTGTCATCTTTTTTTATTTTTTATTTTTGAAATTTTTCTTATCCCCGTAAATATTAAAATTTACTGAAATCCGAGTCCCATTAATCGCCGTCCCGGGTCAGAGCCGGGACGGAACCCCGCTCTGATACCAAAATGTAACACCCGTCTCATCCTCTCTCGGGAACGGTGTGGTACTAACCGAAAAATACCAAATTAAACTGATTTATAAAACCGAATAAAATGTCAAACCTTTTAATCAAATAATTTCCAAATAAAACAAGTTTATAATTTAAAACCAAATACATTAAATCGAAAAGTTAATTAAAACCGAAATAAAATACAACGATCCCAAGACACCAATCCGTCCACATATCCAACTACACGTCATGTTCACTTGCAAGGAGAAGAAAGAGGGGTGAGTAACAGGGGAGTTACTCCGTGAGGTATGGGATGCTAAACCGCAAACCACTGACTCAGTACATAGCACTACGACTATGTAGGCATAGTTCTAGCATGAAACAAACACAATGTCTAATACACCACATAAAACATCCAGTGCGCTGATAGTACATGCTACTCTGTGCACCCCGCATTTCCTCATAAGGATATATGTATATCTCCAGGCGTACAATAGTCCATCTCTGTACTCCCAGAATCTGCGCGTCGGCGACTGACACAAACGTCTTTGTATCCCCGCAATCTCATTGCTCGTTGGCGGCTTAAACAAACGTCTTTGTGCACCCGCAATCACACTGCTCGTCGGCGTCTTACACAAACGTCTTTGTGCACCCGCAATCACACTGCTCGTCGTCGGCTTACACAAACGTCTTTGTGCACCCGCAATCCACACAAATGGACTTATATATTTATATACATATATATATATATATAGCAGTTCTAACATCACTCAACTCATTCAACCGTTGAATCCTCTATTATCCTATTTCCGGCTTAACAAGCAATAATAATAATAAACAAACAAGACTCTCAAACAGACTCGGTTCACGTAGACGGATCAAGTTTCGAAACTAAACTTTCCATAATAGTAGTACTAAACTAGCTCGAGATTTAACGGAATAGCCCTCACCTTAGCCAATTAGGTAGAACCAGAACCAAATCCGACAATAAACGAAATGACTTGATCAGCAAGAAAGCTAGGGTTTCGCCATGGATCTCGACTTCTCACCAAGGGTACACCAGATCGAAAAAGAACATATAAGAACAAGAGACATGATTAAAATATAATAGATCTAGAGTTTAATTATGAAACTTGCTACACAAGCAATTAATTATAACACATTAAAACCTTTTTGTTCACGTTCTCCAAATCGCATTGGATATGTGACGTCAACGGATCAGCGTCTATGGTTCTCAGACAGCACGGCTCACATCCCATAACCAAGAGATCAAGTGTTGTGTGTTGATGGTGGTGGCGGTGACACTATACGGCTCCGGTTACAATTGACTCCTCTCCACGTCTTATGGCACTATGCCATTTCCGGCAACATGACTACATCTCTGGTGTTGATGACATGGTTCTCCGGTGACAGTGGCTGACTTGGGTAGATGGAGAGAAAGCATACATGAGAGCTAAGGAAGAGAATGATATCGTCGATGGTTCTTTGCGGCTAGGTTAGATCGAAGAAGATGCACACGTTTTATATATACATGTATGCGGTTTGGTTAAACCAAAAAGGAATATAACTGGTTTGGTCCAAATTAATTAAGAGAAAAATCAAGCCTGATCCGGTTAAGAGAACCGGGTCGTTACAACTTATTCCTGATCCGGTTAAGAGAACCGGGTCGTTACAACTTATCTATAGCCTAAGCACATCATACAAACTTATCTCATGTTCACCTTACAACTCTATTAATTCCATAGCAAAATATAAATTACAACAATCATATTCATAAGTAATAGTTGTGGATTAAAAAAAAATATATATTAACCATTGTTAATAACTCCATTCAAAATACATGTAACGTCAAAATCCAGAGCCGTGCTTCAAGTGTATCCAAAAAGGCTTTCGCCTAGGGCCCCCAAAATATATAGTTTTTTTAGGGCCCCAAATTTCCAAAAATTATTAGTAGTATATTGGTTTAAGTTTGCCATTTATTATTCAATACAAGTTCAATTATCTACATTGCTTTTTTAAAAAATGAGTATTTTATTTTATTGTCAATTTTCCAAATTGAAAAAAGGAATATATGTTTTATATGTCAAACTCCTAAATAAAAAGGAAAAAGTGCAGTTATACTTAATATATTTGGTTCGTATATATTACTAAGTATTCTACGTGCAATGTTCACATCAATCTTTCTCAAGCAAGCACACACGTCTTCTTTCTTGGTTCTCAATCCTGTGCTACAGGTGTCTCTTATATTATCATCAGTTTTGTTAAAGTGGTGAATTTTTTTATTTTTTTATTTTTTTAGTTTTCAGTCTTTGTTGATTTAAGTTTAATTATTAATTTCAGAAAATATGCCTCCAACGAGATCATGTGCATCAGGAGCCAAGAAAAGACAAAAAAAAGACAGAGTTGATGCATTGGTGAAATCAATGCAAGGTTCTATGGACAGATTTCTTGTAAAATCAGCAAATCTTAATGAATCCGGTAGAAGTGGTGATGAGTTTGATGATCCAATGGAAGATGAGAATGAAATAAATGATGAGGATGTCAATGAAGAAGATAAGGAGGTTGAAGATGATGTTACTGATGTCACTGAAGAGGATGATAATCTAAGTGAAAAGGAGAATGAAGACGTGAATGATCAAGTTCAAGATAATACTGATATGGGTAGAATCTTAGATATCTATGATCCTGGAAATTGGGGACAAGTCAAACCTGCATTAAAACTTGTTATGGTTGAAAAAGGTCCTGCTCAAAGACTACCGAGTGATTTTATCTTTCCAAGAGAGAAAGCAAGTGGTCGACATTTTTCTCATGCATACTATACACGATCTTTGAGTAATGGAAAGAAGCAAGACAGACGTTGGCTAGTTTACTCAAAAACATTAGATAAAATCTTTTGTATTTGCTGTAAATTGTTCACTCACAATCAAAGTCACTTGGTATCTAAAGGATTCAATGATTGGAAAAATATTTTGGAAAGGTTAAGGCATCACGAGACAAGCCACGAGCATATCAAATGCATGAGCCAGTGGATGGAATTAGAATTGAGGCTGCAGAAAAACCAAACAATTGATAAGCATATTCAAGAAGAACTCAGCAAAGAGAGGAATCATTGGAAAGATGTGATGGTCAGAATTTTTTCATTGGTAAAAACTCTTGCTAAACAAAATTTGGCATTCCGTGGGAGAAAGGAAAAGCTAAAAGTAGATGGTAATGGAAATTTCTTAAGTTTTATTGACTCAATGGCTGAGTGGGATCCGGTAATGAGAGAACATGTTAGAAGGTTTGAAGATGGGGAATCTCGTTATCACTATCTCAGTAACAGAATTCAGAATGAGTTGATAGGAATGATTGCTGATAAGATCAAGGGTATGATCATAAAAAAGATTCAAAGTGCCAAGTATTTTTCAGTCATTGTTGACTGTACTCCAGATATTAGTCATCATGAACAGATGACTCTTATCCTTCGATGTGTTGATGTTTCATCTGCAGCTTCAGCTAAGATAGAAGAATTTTTTCTCACATTCTTGATAGTTAATGATACATCTGGAGAAGGGCTTTTCCGTGAGATTCAGAATGTATTGGTTTCTCTAGATTTAAATATTGATGATGTGAGGGGACAAGGATATGATAATGGATCCAATATGAAGGGAAAACATAAAGGAGTACAAAAAAGGTTTATTGATGTTAATCCACGTGCATTTTATACACCGTGTGGGTGTCACAGTCTTAATCTTGCTCTTTGTGATATGGCAAGCACTTCTGAAAAAGCTAGTTCATTCTTTGGGATAATTCAGCGTATTTATCGCGTCTTTGCATCTTCAACGAAGCAGTGGAAAATTTTAGAAGATATGGTGGGAGGTTTGACAGTTAAATCTTTATCGAAAACACGGTGGGAAAGTCATGTTGAATGTGTCAAGGCAATAAGGTTTCAAGCTCCAAAGATAAGAGATGCTTTAATTTATATAGCAGAGACTACTAAGGATCCGACAACAAAAAGCGATGCTGAGTGTCTTGTTACAAGCGAGACACATGGGATTGGAAATTATGAATTCTTGTTGTCTATGGTGATTTGGTACAAACTGTTATTTGCTGTTAACACCGTAAGCAAGAGTTTGCAGTCAGAAAAAATGAACATTGAAGGTGCTGTTTCCCAGTTGGAAGGACTTCTTTCTTTTTTTCGGAATTATAGAGAGAGAGGCTTTGAAAGTGCAAAAACAGATGTTAAAAAAATTGCAGAAGCTATGGAGATTGAAGCCACATTCCCAACACAGAAAAAGCGTGTCATCAAAAGGAAAAGGTTCTTTGATGAGGAACCAGAGTTAGTTGATGAGTCTGTAGATCTATCTCCGGAAGAGAGCTTCAGAACTTCTTATTTCCTCCAAGTCATGGATCAAGCTCTTTATTCTCTTGAAACAAGGTTTGAGCAATTTCAGAAGTATGAACAAACATTTGGTTTTCTCTTTGATTTGGAGAAACTGAAATCAGCGAGTGAAGATAGTTTGATGGCATCTTGTACCAATCTTGAAGCAGCTTTAAAGCATGTACATCATTCTGATGTTATTGGGGATGATTTGTGTTTTGAACTGATGGTTCTAAAAGAGGCATTGCCACAAGATTACAAGAGACCTCTTGAAGTTTTGAACTTCTTGAAAGGAAGGGAAGAGTGTTATCCAAACTCATGGATTGCTTATCAAATATTATTGACGATTCCAGTTTCTGTCGCCACTGCTGAAAGAAGCTTTTCCAAGTTAAAGCTAATAAAGTCTTATCTTCGATCAACCATCATAAGAAAGGTTAAATGGTCTAGCAATTATATCGATCGAGAGAGAATTAGTTAGGAATCTAGATTATGATAATTTGATTAAAGAGTTTATTGAAAAAGAGGGAAGAAAAATTTTGTCTTAGTTTTTTAAAGTTATTGTCTTAATATTTTTTTTTTCAAATATATATTGTACTATGATAAAAAAAAATTTATAAAGGGGCCCCATTTTTATATTCGCCTCAGGCCCCATTAAACCTTCGCACGGCTCTGTCAAAATCATTTAACCAAATACATTTATATGTCCAATTATGGCTACCACTAACTCCATGAAACAATTATAAGCGTTACAATCCAATAACTTTATGAAAACCAAACAACACACTTTCTCCTTGGTGCTATATAAACAAATGCCCAAAGCAAGCAACGTACGGAAACATCCTTAGAAAAAAACAAAACCCTACAATTTTTCATCATTTCCATGAATCCAAAACAACCTATTATGCTTACACTTGAGTCCATGCCTGAAGACATGCATCTTTTAATTGTTTCGAAAGTAAGCTCCACCTCCCCCATCGACTACTTCAATACAATCATCACCTGCAAAAGCCTCGGCTTCAGTTCTGAGAACTTCTCTGTTGCCAACGATCTCAACCTCTCGCGTTTGGTAAAGAAGCCTGCTCTAGCTAACAAGTACAAAACGTTGGTGGAAACCTGCATCAAAGCCAACAATGTTGATGCTCACTTTGTTAAAGGTATGCTTGAATACTTCCAATCTCAAAATCAGATCCTAGGTCAACATCACATCCACACAGCCTCAGAGGGTGGTCACCTCCAAGGAAGGTATGTTTATGGGGTTCTTCTGATGGCCATCGGCCAGACTGAGAAAGGGGTTAAAATAATCAACAAAAGCAAGGTATTTCAGTGGTGGTAGATTGCATTGCAAATTTCCAGCGGTCTCTGGAACACCCTCTTCTTCACATGAAGGATATCTATGTGAGCTCAATTCTTAAGATGTGGCCAGATCTGAACTGCCATTCTCAAGAGGAAGTGGACAACACAGTCTGCGCCAACTGTTTCCACTTCTTTTTGCTGACCAAGTTCTACAAGATGATGCTGGGTTTCAATGATCTCCAGGATTAAGTAACTTGCTATCACCAAACGTTTTTGGCGTTTACATTTTCATGTTCCCCGTTACCTTTTAATTTCTCATTTCCGGTTTGTGGTACAAGTTAAAGATTTATGTTGATCTTAAATTTGTAACCGTTGCTTTGTTCTAGTTTCCCTCTTAATTTAAAAAAAAAAAAAATTAACAAAATAAAGCTTCATAGCTCCAACACAATAAAACTATATTTTTTCCCATGCAATGAAATTTGAATGCTTATCACAATCGATTAAAAACAATAACTTCGTTTTTGCTTGACATACAAGCTAATACTCACGCAACTTTACCTAATAAAAAACCACACATATCCACCAGACTTTTCCACATAGAACGAAGACCTTAACCACAACGCACACAACTAACTACAGACACTCCTAACTACTACGTACAAGAACACAAAGATTTTGATGTTTCAATCGAATAAAATATCCGAAACCGGCGCGTAATGCCCCTAGTTTCCATTAAAGTAAAGATCCATTATCCTTAATAAAATTCTTTACTGAACTATAAAGACAACACTAGCAACTTTACAAAAAAAAAAAGAGAGGTGTTTTTTTGAACCTTCTTACGGACACTCTAGGGCAGGTGATGAGAACCAAGATAATATAGCAAAAAGCTTGGTGTGTGATATACGACAAAGCTCTAAATCAAGATTTAAGTTTTAGTCAAAACAAAAAAAAAGCTAACAATAAAAAGGATACGAAACTGAAAAAGCTTCAATAACTTAAATCATCAACAAAGCTTCCACTAAACGTCAACGAACTTCGCTTACAACCTTTATCAGCTCTTGATTCACTCTGAACATCAAACCTTAACAAGCTTCACTAACAACCAAGCTTTGGTAAGAGATTATTACCGTGAAATGACTTCAGTAAGGGTGGAAATGATGATCAGACATGTATGAGCTCTTGATTCACTCTGCCTCACTTTCGATTAACAACAAAAATCACAAATGAGAATTAGGTTTCCAAGTAGGGGTGTTCAATCCGGATATCGGTTCGGTTTCGGTTCATTTTTTTCGGTTTTTCGGTTAGTAAAATATAACTACCATTCTAAATCTATTAACCATTCAATCTATTAAAAAAAAAAAATAGTTAAGTGAAAGTTATATTTTTAAAAACAAGATATTTGAGAAATGAAAAATTTAATTTTTTTTTCAAAATCTAAATATCCGAACCCGATCCGAAATAACCGAACCCGAACTAAAAATACCCGAACCCGACCCGAAGTACAGAAATATCCGAACGGGTTCTATACCTCTATACCTCTATACCCGACCCGAACCCGAACGAGTACCCAAACGCCCACCCCTAATTTAGTATAAGATTCCACTTTACCTAGACGCAGGAGGAAAATGTTACCCAAAGGCCATGAAATGTTTAGGCATGAGGAGAAGGTCAGGATCCTTCTGTAAAAAGGAGGAAATTCTTCTTGGATTAATTATATCCAAAATTTCCCTTTATCTTCTAATTTCATGAGTGAATTCGGAAGATAACATGTGCCTTACGGTAGACCGGAATCATACATTTACAGAAAGTTTGTGGGCGGGGTGAGAAGGACATCCCTGATTATCTGGGAATGAACTGTAAGGAAATCAGGTAGGAGATGCTCTATTGAGAATGTAATAAAAGGACATAAACAAAGACAAAGAAATGGTCGAAGAGAAAATGGTCGAGGTATGGCCACGAAAATGGCCAATGGATGGACAAATAAGGAAATTCGATCCAAAACGGTTTTGATGAGCAATCATGATTCTAATGGGTGAATAAATATGGATAAAGAATTAGAATTAGTTTGGCACAAGTAAATACTGCATGAAGTAGAATGGCCAGTAGAGGATTAAAGATTTTAGAAAATTCAAGAAGCACCGGGAAGCCAAAAATAGAAATGGAAGTGTTCGAGAATGAGAATTCAAAGTCCAAAGGACAAAGGGCTTCAGAAAGTATTGGTTCTGGAGTACACATTGAATCGGTCAGATTATCAATTGCATTGGTCGAGAAATTGCTTCTTCGATATTGGAAACAATTGTGAAACGCTAGAATGGAAGGACTGCAAGTGATGTCGAGAGAATAACCAAATAGCATGGTATGGAAGGCCAAGTGATGTTAAGCTGATCTAAAGGTGCTTCAGTTTTAAGTTTAATTTTGAAAGAAAAATGGTTTGGGAAGATTCTTGGAGAAGATTCTTCAGGAAATTTAACGGGTCGAGTTTTATTGATCACTAGAGCATGAGTACCATGTATTTGTTCAGAAACCGTAGTTCTAGCTGTATGCATTTCTATAGTCGAAAGTGAACAATAATTGATCCTTTCTTTTAGGGTTTAGTCAACCCATTTATAGGTCTTTGTAGTTGAAATCTAAGTTAGTATCTTGAAATATATAAAGATCTTTTTTAGTACAAATTTTTAATTTTATCCGGAGGCGGGAGAAAACGTGACCCAAAAACGTTATTAAACTAGTCGTAATAATAATTTAGAAAAGTTCTTTTTATCATAAATTTAAGGTATTTATGTTTTTTTTTATCTTTTAAATGTAAATTTAAAAAGTGATATCAAACTTAAAGTAAAATTGAAATACAAATGAATCAAAGTCATATATATCAATTTCATGCTTGATGAAAACTAATGTTTTTTTCTCAACCATCTTTGTAATGGTCACATGCCGAACATAACTTCAGACTTTGAATTTAACCATGCCATCTTTGAATGCCCACCAGCCTTACAGACATGGGTCTTAGCAGCAACCCCACCATTGGCTTTTCCCAATGCAAGCCAATACACAAATATAGACTATCTATTCTGGCGAAAATGATTTTGAAGATCCTGAACTGGATAGAGATCTATATCCTTGAATTATTTGGTACATTTTGAAAGCGAGAAATGAAAAGTTATTCAGAGGGATAGATATGGGCTCATTGGAAACTGTCTGACACGCTGAGTCATAGTGTCATGCTTGGTTTGAAGCTAATCAGAAACAGGAAGAACCACCAACAGAAATACAACATCATGTAAATGTATCAATCTCTGAGAGATGTGTGATAGATGGTTCATGGACACATGACGCACTCTTCAGTGGTTATGGATGGACATGGATAAACTCTAGAGGAGAAACTCAATTATTGGGAGCAAGAAACCAACGTAGAAGAATCTCACCACTTCACTCGGAGCTCGAGGTCCTTTCATGGGCAATGGAGTGCATGCTACATATATCACGTGTCAGACTTTTGGCACCTATTCACTACAAGAAAACACAAATTTAACGACGGCCAAAATCGTCGTTATTTCCTCGGAAAAGAAGGCTTACGAGGAAATGGCGATGAAAGACGTTTCGTCGTTATATGATTGTTGTAAGAGAAGATTCGTCGCCATTTCCTCGTTAATTAGCGAGGTTATATTTTCCTCGTAAAGAAGAATTAAGTTTTCGTCGTAAAGACCACGTGGGGTTTCCACGTAACGCGGTCGTTGTGCTTCCTCGTAAGAAACTCGTAAATGATTCGTCGTAAAAGACCCGCAAAAATCTCTAAATAAATTCGTCGTAATAAAAACGTAAGGAACACGGAAAAAATTCGTCGTAATAGAATCGTAACTAAATCCACGTAAAATCCTCGTTAATTGTTCCTCGATATTTCGTCGTTAATTTTCCTCGTTAATACATCGGGAATTAGCGACGCAATTACTTTGTTTTCTATTTACTGAATTTATAAATAAAAATTATATTTATTTAATTTATTAATAAAATTTTAATTGAAATTAAATCGAATAGAAAATTTTTTTTTGGCCGAATTAAAATGAAATTATATAATATATAAATAAGTTTTGAATTTTAAAATACAATAACAAAAAAAAAAACTAATGCTGCATTGCCGCGTCGTAGAATTCCTCGCTCCTTCTCGAGAGATCTTCCTCGTTGACTTGCACGGATGTCTCGCCTGGAATGGGGTTTTGTTGTCTCATGGTCCTGAACATGGCCTCCCATTCCGGATTTGTGGCCGCTATGACGTCCAAAAGTTCTCGAGACCAGTCATACGAGCTGTGAACGACGATTTTGTCGAGGCCAACTCGTTTTGTGTCGACGACAGCTGATGTTGTGTCGTCTCCAACACGTCGCGCAGCTGAGAGACTTCATCATCCCGTCTCTGGCCATAAGAGGAAGTCGCTCTCGGAACATCGTTGACGGAACCAATCCCCAACACACGTCCCTTTTTCTTGGGAGCGACCTTAAAAAACAATAAAATATATATTAAAATTTAAATTTTAAAGTAAAATGGAATTAATAAAAAATTTATATAAAATTTACCTCCTCGTAAATTCTATCCACTTCTATTGTGGATAAGACGACGGGTGATCCGTCGGCGGACTCCTGCGCCAGCTGGGTCTCACGCTCGTCAATACGAGCTGCCACATCATTGTAGATCTTCTCAGACTTCTCATCTACAAATGCGCCCGCCTTGTTCTTGTGGGTCCGATCGAAAAGTTCCATAAGAGTCGGTAAACGTCCCAACTCCTTGGCCTAAAAATAGTTAAGAAAGTTTTTATTATATATATATATATATATATTAAAAATCAAAAAGTTAAATATTTAAATTACGTACCATTTCCAAACGGACGCGAGCGTGTGGCTTTTGGCCCGTACTATGTTGCATCGCCCTGTGGCCGTGCTCATCTACCGAATTACGGGAGGCGGAGCAAGACTGGGCGACTCTCATGGCATCAGGATCCCTCCAGTAACGGATGAGGCCATCCCACACGTCCGTGGTGATGGTTGTGGGTTTGCCCCGCTCATAGCCCTTCACGATCCAGTCACCCTTCCAGTTGGAGACCGTGTCCAACAAACGTTTCTTCGCCTTGTCGATAAACTCTTTCCGCACCTTCTCAGTGACCCCCATGGACCAATTAAATTTTTGCTGCAAAAAAAAAAAAAATATTAATAATTAGTTTAGAAAAATAAAATTTAAAAAAATATAAATCAGGAATAAATTGTAAAAACTTACAGCGTAAATCTTGAACCACGTCCTTCTGATGTAGATCGGAGTGGATTTCCAGTTGGGATGTGCCATGGAGAAGTAACCTTTAATCGTCTCGGTTACTTCTGTTGCATGGTAGTTATCAACCCCAAACCTGGAAAAAAAAAACAAATTCAAAGTTTTAAATATTTATTTAAGTCACAAATGAATTTTAAAAAATAAATGTAACATACATACCAAAGTGTTCCTTCAGGTCGGTCGGGGTCTATGATCGGTAAGCCTTCTCTGCCTGGCAAACCGAGAATGTCCTCAACAGTGTACTGAGAGTAAGGACAACTCGCTGGCACCATCAAATCAGCATGAACCTGATGGGCGGGCATCTGAGGAGGCACATGAGGAGCTGGCATCGGAGGAGGAGCTACCGGAGGAGGCACATGAGGAACTGATGGCGATGCCGTAGAAGAAGGCGAGACTCTCTGAGAAGATTGAGTCTCGGGGACGGTCTCCTGCTGACCCGAAGAACCGGGAGCTGAAGAAGAACCGGGAAGTGAAGGCGGGTCTAACCGACTACCCGGTGGACCGAACATCTGCGAGTAGTGAGCACTACGCTGGTGTCTACGAATAGTCTGCAAAATTTAAATTTCTAAATTAAAGTCAAGAGTAAATAAAAAATTATGAACAGTATTAACTACTTAATTAATAAAATGAGGAAACCTAAATTTTGTAAACTAATTTCGTAAACTAAATTCCCTAAACTAACCACCTAATCTAAATTCCCTAAACTACTTAGAGAGGAAAGAGAGTTACCATGTTGAGAGGAAATGGAGAGGCTGTAGAGAGGAATTAGAGAGGAAATGAAGAGGGCTGCGGTTTCGCCTATATATAGGATTAGTGTTCGTCGAAAATTCGTCTCAAAATAACGAGGAAAGACAGAGGCCCGTCTTTCGTTTTGTCGCAAGGCCCAAGAAAATTAACGAGGATATACAGAGGCCCGTCTTTTATTTAACGTCGTTCTTGCGATGATTTTTGTTTTATCATCGATTTTACGTGGGCCCGTCTTTCGTTTCGTCGCAAGGCCCAAGCAAATTAACGAGGATATACAGAGGCCCGTGTTTTATTTAACGTCGTTCTTGCGACGATTTTTGTTTTTATCATCGATTTTACGTGCAAATAGCGAGGCTTTTTTTGCTAACCCCTAAAATCTTAAACCCCAAACCTCAAACCCTATCTTTCTTATCTCCAAACCTCAAACCCTATCTTTCTTATATTTCTTATCTAATACTTCATATATTTCTAACCCTTTAACTTCAATATATATATTTTTTTGAATTTGAAAGGTTTAATACGTTGGAAAACAATTTTACAAATTTTGAATTTGACGTATCACACAACAAATCAAACACACGCTACAAATCATATATGAAAGGTTTAAAAACCAAAAAAAAAAGAGAAGAAGATATTTGAATACAAATGATGTAGATTTATGTGGGCTACACTTACGTATCTCGTCATATGTGTTTCCAATATCTTTCTTCTCTTCTTTTTTTAAGTTTATATAAAATTGAAAATTAATTTTTTTTTTAGTTTATATGAAGTAGGATGGGGAGTTTTAGGGTTTGCACATTTGGGGTTTAGGGATTTGGGTTTCATTTTAGTTTAGGGTTTATATTTACCGACGAATTAACGACGAAAAGTAAAATAAAAAAGCTAACCTCGCTCAACGAGGCTCTTACGACGTTTTGGTCTTACGTGGAATAAGCGAGGTCCGCTTTTTTAATTATAAATCGTCGCTTAGTCCACGTAAGTTACGAGGCTCTTACGACGTTTACTGTTACCGTGGAATATGCGAGGTAAGGTATTATTAATCGTCGTAAAATTCCCGTGAGATAACGTGGAAAGTACGACGACTGTCTCTAAACCCCTAAAACGAAACCCCAAATCCCAAACCACATCTTCTTTATCTTCTACTTCATATATCAAACACTTCTATCCTTTAACCTCAAGCAATTCATTCTAATCCATACCGAAAATTATAAAAACACAATTCCTTTACTTATAATTAATGTCGATATCTTATTTATAAATAAACTCCCATTATCTTTAATTATATATAATAAATCAAACTCATACAAATATGAAATACATTAATCGGATTCATCGACATTCTCGTCATCACTTGAAACATCATCATTTACATGAAACTCGTCTTCAACAGCTTCCTCCGTGGGATCTTTGGTAAGATCTTCATACTCGTGATTATGCGGATCAATGAGAAGGATGTCATCAATTTCTTGTTCCGGCAAGTCCAACCTCGATTTTATGTTGTCTTTTGTCTTCCCTGGGACATTCAATATTGTATTCATGATGTTCTCAAAGAAATTCTTCTCTATATGCATCACATCAAGGTTGTGGCGCATAAGAAGATCCTTCCAATATGGTAACTCCCAAAATATACTCTTCTTGTGCCAGTTGTGATGAACACCGTAAGAATCAGGCATATTACGAGGGACATGCCAATTACCACCCCAGCGAACTGTTTCGTTAGCTCCGTAGTAGTCGATTTGCGCTTCAATTTGTTCTCCAATTAGATATGGAGGAGGAGTGTCTCTCACAACCTTTTTGTGCCTAAACAAATTCTTGTTTCTTCGGTACGGATGGCCAACTGGAAGAAATCGACGGTGACAATCGAACCAACTTGTCTTTCTACCATTCTTCAGTTGAAATGCATCTGTCGTTCCATTACAATATGGACAAGCTAATCTCCCATGTGTAGTCCATCCAGACAACATCCCATAGGCAGGAAAGTCACTTATGGTCCACAAAAGTAGCTCGCATCGTAAAATTCTTCTTCGTTGAGCAGTCATACGTCCTCACCCCTGTTGACCACAAATCCTTCAACTCTTTTATCAGTGGTTGTAGGAAAACATCAAGTGACCTTTTTGGATGCTTCGGACCGGGTATTAATATGGTCAAGAATAAAAACTCCTGTTGCATGCACATCTCCGGTGGCAGGTTGTATGGCGTAAGAAAGACAGGCCACAATGAATATTGTCTCCCTGACATTCCAAATGGACTAAATCCATCTGTGCATAATCCGAGGTACACATTCCGGCTATTGCTAGCGAAATTCGGATGTACTTTGTTAAAATGTTTCCAGGCTCTTGCATCTGATGGATGAGTCATCTCACCATCCGTCTGAGTATGCTCGGCATGCCACCTCATCTTTCCAGCAGTCAGCTCCGATTGGTACAATCTTTTCAATCTATCTGTAATTGGTAGGTACCACATCCTTTGGTACGGTACCCTATTACGTCCCCTTCCTTGCGGCTTGAATCGTGGTTTCTTGCAGAATCGACATTCTTCCAACTTCTCATCATCTCCCCAGTAGATCATGCAGTTGTCGATGCAAACATCTATCATCTCCGAAGGCAACCCAAGACTATAAACCAGTTTCTGAATCTCATAATAAGAATCAGCAGACTCATTGTCTTCCGGCAAATACTCTTTAAATAAATCTGCCCATTCGTTCATGCAACTTTCAGGTAGATTGTGATCAGTTTTAATATTCATCATTCTAGCAGCCAATGACAATTTAGAGAGACCTTCTCTACAACCACTGTAAAGTGGTTGATTTGCCGCATCTAACATTTCATAAAAGTTTTTTGAATCTATGTTAGGTTCTTCATCTTCATCATCATGAGCTACGAATGCATCAGTTACCATATCATGAACCCTATCATAATCTACCATCGGCTGATCCTCCTGATGGTAACTATGTGCATTATGCAATTGATGATCAACCGGTTCTTCTTGAAAGTTGCTATTACTACTACTAGCTTCATTCTGATCATAACTATAACCTTCTCCATGTTGAAACCAGATATAATAATTTGGCGTGAAACCTCTATTTACTAAATGCTTCCAAACATTTTCACGATTTGCCAACTTTGAATTGTTACATTTCCTACAAGGACAGAATATTTTACCGCTTTCTTGGGCGAGCGGTGTAGAATCTGCTTGATGCATAAAACGCTCCAACCCAGCAAGATATTCTTTCGTCACTCTCCCGTTAGCATCTCTATGCATATACATCCACCTCCGCAACTCGAAAATATTTCCCAAGCCCGACATTTTTTTCACGTTTTTTTTCTTGTTGGTGTGCTTAAAATTATGTTCAAACCTCCATATATATAGAAAATTTTCGAATCTGGTAGTTGAATTTTGCTAGGAATTTACGACGAAAATTAGGTTGGTGGCAAAAAAAACGTGTTAAGTTGGTGGATTTCTCGTTCTTTCCTCGTAAGTTATTTCCTCGTAAAAATCATGCTAAAATTACGACGAATTTGCGACGAAACACATTTTTCTCGGAAAAACCACGTCAACTTACGACGATTCTACGAGGAAAAGCTTTACTCGGTATTTTACAAGGCCATTACGAGGAAACTTTATTTCCTCGCAAATTCATCGTTAAGTCATCGTAATTTCACGAGGAATAGTTTTCCTCGTTAAATTTCCTTGCTAAAACTGTGTTTTCTTGTAGTGATTGTAAATACCTAGTCTTGATGATTTAAGATCCAGGAGCATGGCTTAACTTTTCCACTGAATGAAGGAGATGGTGAAGATGAAGAGTATATTCATTGAGTTATTACTTATATTCCTCATAAGGAAAATATATCGTTTGATTCATTAGTTAAGATAGAAAGATCCGGACCTGTACTACCTTGGTTATTTTGTTCCAGTTTAGTTTTTCAGGTCTCCTCAAATGTGAGTAATAAAGTAGTCGTTTGAAGAGAAAAAACACTTGGGTACTTTAAAACTAAAAGAAGGAAAAATAGATGTGTTAGAAAAATCAATAACCAGAAAGTTCATGGCTCCAGATTTGTAGTGATGAACGTAATCCGGTCTTTTCTCCCTTGATATGTATACAAGATGAGGGACTTCTTTCTCGTCTCCTACACCTCCCTTATTCTCCCATACGACCTTCACATACACACATAAAACAAGATTTGGATATAGTATGCTAACGTAACTAAAGTTCTTTAATATATGTAATTATGTATTATACCTTAACTATAGTTGAATGATTATTTTGTTTTGCGTTTGAGAAGGTTTCCAATTCATCGTCCCCGTCCAACAAGTGGGAATCTCCGGTGGAATCTTCAACTTTCCGCCTTAACTTCTCGTACTCCCTCTTAATATTCATTACAAAAAACATAGAAAGACATTAACAAAAGGACAAATCTCCAAAATAGCACATTTCTAAGTTTATATCACAAAAATAGCACTCAAAAACTAAAATGACCAAAATAGCACTTTTCTAGGTTTATCCTTTGAAAATTTTAATTTTTTTATTTTTCAAAATTTGAAATCTTATCCCCAAAACCTCATTTCTCAACTCTAAACCCTAAACCGTAAACTCTAAACCCTAAACCCTAAACCATAAACCCTAAACCCTAAACTCTAAACCCTAAACCCTAAACTCTAAACCCTAAACCCTAAACCCTAAAATCTAAACCCTAAACCCTAAACTCTAAACCCTAAACCCTAAACCTTAAATCCTAAACCCCACTCTTTAACTCTAAACCCTAAGTTTGTGACTTTTGATAAAACATTAAGTGCTATTTTTGTGACTTTTGACCTTGAGTGCTAGTTTGGGAACATAAACTTGATTTAGTGCTATTTTTGTCTTTTTCTCTTAACAAAACATTAAAACGTTTTACGGATAGCACTAATATATTAAAACTTGGTGATCCGCATGTGCTCATGCATGAATATAATTATTTATAATAATTAATTTTTAATTTTATTTTTAATTTAAATAAATAATAATTTATAATTATTATATATAATTTATATTAATTATATTATGTTGTTTTGATTAGATATATGGTTTTATATATGTAACTAGTCGATTTAGTCATTGTATATTAGATTGGATTTACTTCTTTAAATTCAACCATGATATTTTTTTTGTTTTAAATAGATTAAAATTTTTATAAAATTTGATGTAATTTATTCAGGTTATGTAAAACATATTTTCTTAGAATCATATAGACAAAATAAACTAAAGTGTTAATATACTAAAATTACACAAAGATAACATTTTGAAATCTCATGCATATATAGTTTACAAAAGAAACAAATTGTAAAAATTATTTATTTTATTATTTTTATTTAGTAATATGTTTTGAGGTATCCCCGTAATATATATGTATAAAATAAATAATTTTTCTTGTAAAATAATATGTTTTATTTTAGTTAAACCTTTGATTTTGGATATAAAAAATGGATTAGCCCAGTTATTTATTTCGTGAGTATATTGAGTATATTTTGATAATATTTTTCTTCATATCAAGATTATTTTTGTAACAATTTTTTAGTTAGACCTTTAATTTTGGATATAAGAAATTGGATTATTTCAGTTACTAAATTTTAGCTACATATATTACATCAGATTAAAGTATAATTTCTTTTTACTGAACCAAACGATATTGATTTTATTTATTGTATTAGCTCAGCTTTTCTTCTTAGATGCATAAGTATATTTTAATAATATATTTTTAATATTAAGATTATTTTTTGTTCACTTCCCTTTTAAAATTTATAAATATTTTCTTTTTATTATATATGTTAATTGTAAAAAATTAAAAAAATGAAAATAAATTAACATCTAATCTTTTTATTATATATGTTAGATTAGATGTAATATTTTTAATTCATTAAAGATACATCCGTAATTAACCATCGTAAGAATTTATGTGAGCGCGACACATAGGAAACTGACTTCTCAAATGATATTATAGATATCGCTTCTTAACTCTATAAATATATTTTTATATTATATATGTTAATAGGAAAAAATTAAAAAAGAAACTAATTAAAATCTAATTAACAGAAACAAATAAATAAAAATGAATTTTTTAATAAAGGTAATTAAATTAGATGTAATATTTTAATCTTAATACATCCGTAATCATGTATCATAAGAATTGATGTGAGCGCGATACGTAAAAAACTAATTTCTGAAATAATATTATAAAGATATAGTTACTTTGTATTTTCATGTGAACGTGTAAATTTGGATACAGAAAAAAAATATATTACAAACCCTAAGTAATCAGAATTTTGACAAACTTTCGAACCGGGTTTCACATTTTTTGAGATTCAAAACCATCTCATCGATTTTTTGGTGTCTTTCTGTGTTTGTTTAGCTGTCAAGTAAAATCCAATTTTTAACCCAATATATCGGCAAGAAAAATGGGTTAAGAAAAATGGTAAAATCCAATTTTTAACCCAATAACCCGGTCTGATTTAATTCTCCTTTTTTGTTTTAAAACAAACTCATATGCGAACTAAAACAACCACACTCATTACCTTCGTCATTTTCCAGTCTTTACTGAACTCTGAATCGTATGCTGCGACCAAAGGGTTTAAGAAATATCTAAAAGGAGCTCTAACTCTAACGTTGTATTAACGCAAACACATAATCTAAAACACAATAGTGTAATGAAAGAGACAGGATGATTTAACGAAGGTTTCTCTCTCCTAAGGCGAAAAAGGGCGATAAAGAGCGATTTAGGTTTCCGGAGCTTTTTCGCCGTTAGTTGGCCTTACGCCGGCTAGCGAGAAGGCATTCCTAAGCGTTTTTCTCCCGCAAGATGAATCCAGTTACTTCTCCTTCGTCGAGCTCCCCTATTGACCCGGGTGGGGCCAGCCCAACGAAAATCTCAGATCGCGAAAGTCGTCTCCTTAACCGCGATCTAGAGATGAAGCTCCAATCTCCGTCGGTCCCAACGGCGATACCAGCTGCTAAGGTTCCCTCTTATGCGGCGAGGTTCAAGTCTTCGTTGCGGAACCTTCGCAAGATTCAAGCTCCGTCCTTTCTGGAAGACGGTACTCCAGTGGTGCAAGCCCCGGAATCTGTACCTCTTCAAACGTCGGAGTTGTGGAAAGATCATGTGGTGGCTCATTTCCATGGTCGTCGACCCTCGGCATCAAAGATTATCACGGACCTCAACCCAGTTTGGGGGAAGTTCGGGAGCATCACGGTCCGTACGGTGTCCGAAACTTGTGTTTTGATCTACATTCCATCGGTTCGGACGAGAGAGTGGGTGTTGCAGGTTGGGTATTGGCAGGCTGATAGATGTGCCTTCTCGGTGTATCCTTGGACTGCTGATGGGAACTTATCTGTGCAGGAACTTCTCTTTGCTCCGACGTGGGTAGTTTTAAAGAATGTGCCACCTCAGTTGTATTCTTTGGATGGTATCAGTGTTGTTGCTAGCGGCATAGGAGATCCGCTCCACACTGAGAAGTCTCGGTTAGATCCTTACCACTTTGGAGATACGAAAGTCAAGGTGGAGATTGATTTATCCAAAGCTCCTCCAGAGGTGGTAGAGGTTAGAGATACTCAAGGCAATTCTGTTAGGATTAATATTGAGTATCCAAGCCTCCCCCCGAAGTGTATAAACTGTGGGAAGTATGGTCATTTGATCAATCGGTGTCATAAACCTTGGATGAAGAGACCTCAGGTCCAGAAGAAAGAGAAGGTGGTCAGTGTTGTGAAGTCCGGTGAGGAACTCCCCTTATCAGCATTGCAGCAGGGAGATGTGACAGAAGTTCAAGGAGTGGATTGTAAGGGAGTGAGTAATCGTGCTCGTTCGAGGTCTCGTAGAAGATCTCTGTCAAGAGCTAGAGCTAGAGCAAGGGCTCTGAGCTCTCCTCCGGAAGGCACTGAAGTCGGTACAATTAGAACTCATCTAGGTGAGGAGTCAATGGTAGCGTTGAAAGGGTTAGAGGAAGTGGGTAAGTCTTTGGAAGTTAAGGTTCTGAATATGGAGGAGGAGACAGTAATGGAGGTAATCTCAGGGTTAAAGGAAGAGTCTATTTTGGAGGAAGGTGAGATTGAGGATAAGAGTTCGAAGTGGAGCCAGGAGGGTTCCTTTGAGACAAGAGAGGATGATTCAGTGTGGTTTACTAAACACTCGAAGAACTTTCGACGTGCTATGAGACAGCAGGAGCTTTGGAAAGCTTCCGGAGCAGTTGGTACTCCACCAAAGTCATCTAAGTTTCTTATTCGGGGTTCATCCTCGGGTAGGAAGCTAAGATAATAATACCTGGTTTCTCCAAATTTGTATATATGAAGATATTTAGCTGGAATATTTTAGGCATTAACGGAAGTGGTCGTCAGAGGGTGGTTAGTAGTTGGTTGCAGAGTTTGGGTTCTTCAGTTGGAGCCCTTCTTGAAACACATGTACATGAAGAAAATTTTCTTAGTGTTTTGGGGGAGGTGGCTTCAGGGTGGAGATTCGAGAGTAATTATTCAGAAGTCGCAGGAGGAAGAATTTGGTTTCTATGGAGACCGTCGTTATCAGTGGTGGTATATTTGAAATCTGATCAGTTTATCTTGTGTGGGGTGATCGATCCGGCGACAGGAATGGAGTGTACAGTGGCCTTTGTGTATGCTCACAATACAGAGGCTGAACGGCGTAACTTGTGGAGAGATCTAGTCACTTTATCTAGCAATCATTTGGTGGCTGAGTCGCCATTTATAGTAATGGGGGACTTCAATCAAATAGTGACGGCAGCAGAGCATTATTCTCTGCTTCCCTATGATCTACCGGTTAGAGGTATGGAGGAGTTTCAGGAGTGTTTGCAGCAGAGTAATCTTTCAGACTTGGATATCAGGGGAACGTTCTTCTCATGGTCCAACAAACGACCAGAAGACCCAATTCTCAGGAAGTTGGATAGAGTATTGTGTAATGAGAAGTGGAGGGAGAGATACCTGGAGTCGGTTAGTATTTTTGAAGCTCCGGGAGATTCTGATCATTCGCCAGCAGTGGTAGAATTCTCCTCAGTCAATCATATAAGGAAATGTAGCTTCAAGTATTTTTCCTTCATCTCGTCGTATCCAAGGTATTTGGCTTAGATATTAAAGTCTTGGGAAGAGCCAATACCGGTGGGTTCAAAACTGTTTTCCTTGGGGCAGAGACTTAAGAAGGTGAAAGCTACTTGTAGAAAGCTGAATAAAGAGGGATTTGGGAATATACAACAGAAAGCTAAAGACGCTCTTAACTCTTTGAAAGAGATTCAATTACAGTTGCTAAATTTGCCCACAGACGCTTTATTCCGTCAAGAGTTTGTGGCTCGTAAGAAATGGAAGCTTCTTGAAACAGCGCAGGAGATCTTCTATAGTAGGAAGGCAAGAGTGAGGTGGTTGGACTGTGGAGATGCGAATACTAAGTTCTTCTATAAAGTTGTGGTGGCTCATCAGATGAGGAACTGCATTAGTTATCTAATGGATGTAGGAGGTCACAGGGTTTTTAATCAGCTACAAATCAAAGAAATGGTGGTGGCTTACTTCCAGAATTTACTTGGATCTGAAGAAGGGGTGTTGCAGGACATTGCAGTAGAAGAGTTGAGAGGGCTACTCTCGTACAGATGCCCTCAAGAGGTTGCATATCAGCTTATCTCAATTCCAACTGAGGCAGATATCAAGTCAACCTTTTTGCCATGCCTAAGAATAAAGCTCCAGGCCCGGATGGATACTCAGTGGAATTCTTTTGGGAGACGTGGGAGATTGTTGGAGTAGATGCGATCGATGCGATAAGAGAGTTCTTTACAGCAGGTAGACTACTATGACAGTTCAATACCACTGCTATTTCGCTTATTCCTAAGGTGGTGGGAGCGGATAATTTGTCTCAGTTTCGACCTATTTCGCTATGCTCAACTATTTATAAAGTAATGGCTAGGCTGTTAAAGAAGAAGTTGAAGTTGTGTGTTTCAGAGATAGTTCAGAGGAATCAGGTTGGCTTTGTTCAAGAGAGGTTGTTGTGCGAGAACGTCCTATTAGCGACAGAGCTAGTTAAGGATTTTAATGACCAAGGACCTACGAGTAAAGGCTGTCTTAAGATTGATATCTCAAAGGCATATGACAACCTCAATTGGAAATTTCTTCTTAAGGTCTTAACTGCACTTGAGCTGCCTGAGAGGTTCATAGAAAGGATAAAAGAATGCATCTATACTCCCTCTTATAGCATTGCCTTCAATGGAGAGTTACAGGGTTTCTTTCCGGGAAAGAAAGGACTCCGACAAGGAGACCCCATTTCGTCTCTCTTGTTTGTGATAGCGATGGATGTGCTCTCGAAGATGTTGGACAGAGGAGCCACAGAAGGAAGATTTGGGTTACATCCAGAATGCAAGGAGCCGTTGATTACTCATCTCAGCTTTGCCGATGATGTGTTGATCTTCTTTGATGGATCTGTAGAATCTCTCAGAGGCATTCTGTAAATTCTGGAGGAGTTTCGAATGATCTCGGGGTTGAAGATAAATAGACAAAAGTCAGAGCTACTGTTGGATGGGGGCAGTTCTAGTAGATGCCAGGAGATGGCGAATGAGTTGGGTATTGCTCAAGGAGCTCTGCCTTTAAAGTATCTGGGAGTGCCTATATCTCCGAAGAAGATGACTCGCTCGGATTTTCAGGCGCTTCTGGACAAGATAGCAGCTAGATTTAATTCTTGGACGGTGAAGCATCTATCGTTTGCTGGGAGGTTCCAGTTAATTCAAGCAGTAATCTACTCGACCATATCCTTTTGGGCTTCTATGTTCATCATTCCGGTGGAGTGTGTGGGTATTTTGGAGCGTATGTGTGGGGTCTTTCTATGGAGTGGTGCTCCCAATTCAGCTAGAGGTGCAAAGATTAAGTGGGACTCAGTATGTACTCCTAGAGAAGCTGGTGGTTTGGGTTTGAGGTGACTAGCAGATTGGAACAAAGTGTTGGGACTGAAGCTGATATGATTGATATTTACTGCAGGAGGCTCACTATGGGTCTCGTGGGTGCGGAGGCATTTGATTGGAGGTCAGAACTTCTGGGTTTTGGATCCGGCAAGGAGAGGAAGTTGGATTTGGCGTTCCATTTGTAAGCTAAGGCAGCTGGCGAGACCTATGGTTTTATGTGAAGTTGGCTCAGGGACTACTGCTAGTTTTTGGTATGATAACTGGTCCTCTGTGGGTCCTCTGATCGACTTGGTAGGAGAAAGAGGGCCGCAGGTGTCGGGACTTAATATAGAGGCAGTGGTGGCAGATGCCCTTACTACTGATGGCTGGTGGTTGGATCGAAGCAGAAGTAGGAGCCCACTGATTTCCTTACTGAAGGCGTGTCTGCCTAATGCACAGGAGTTCATTAGCTCTGAAGTGGAGGATAAGTACGTATGGTTCCCGGAGCCTGGGAGGGGTACATGACATTTCTCAGCAAGTGAAACGTGGAGAGTTTTGTATCCTTGCCCAGTAGAAGTGTTCTGGCATAAGGCAGTCTGGTTCTCAGGAAGAATTCCGAAGCATGCCTTTATTTCTTGGGTTGCCGCAAGAGACAGGATGGTTACGAGGGATAGGTTGTTGAGATGGGGTTTGAATGTGCCCTCTAACTGTGTGCTTTGCGTTGGAAATCAAGAAAATCGACAGCATCTATTTTTCGATTGTGCGTTTAGTAACCAGGTCTGGAACTATTTTGTATCACGATTACAGCTTAACCCCCTCCCCCCCCCCCCCCCCCCCCAAAGTGGTTTTGAGGTGGTTAGTTGAGGTGGTTAGTTGCTCCGTCGAGAGACAGCAATGTAACCTTGATGATTAGACTCATTTTTCAGGCAGTTGTATATTTGGTGTGGAAAGAAAGGAACAAGAGAATTCACTCAGCATTGGAGAAGCCGCCATGTACTCTTATTGGAGAAATTCAGCAGATAGTGAGACTCAGATTGGATTCTCTGACCCGTAGACAGATTATTCCTCCGGGACAGAACTCAATGCTGGCAACATGGTTCTTGTTCTTTGATTTTTGAAGTAGAAGCTCTTGGTGGAGTTAGGAGTTAAGTTAAGAGTAGTGGTTTTGGTTTTTGTCGGGCCTGTTAGTTCTCTTTATTTTGCAGGGCCTTCCCTGTCATTTTGTATAAAGTTAAGATGAATAAAGATCCAGTTAAAAAAAAAAGAAAAAAAAAAACTCTAACGTTGTATTTCTTGCAGAAGGGACCCCAAATCTTGGCGAACTTAGAAGTTTCCTTGAGAGAGAAGTAAGTGAGAGGTGAACATCCATCGTCCGACACATAACACGCTAGCTTATTCGCTGGATAATTCAAAGCTAACAGCGAAAGCACGGTGTTCGCAACGATTATTGGCGGTTCTCTAACAGGATTGGCGGTGGGCACGAACATATCTTACATATCTACCGAAGGAAGGTCACAAATCCTGAAATTAAGAATTGGTAGGCCTGTCAAAATAAATAAAAAGACAATACATACATGAATACTATTTCTTGATAGAGAAACTGAGAGCTAAGTCGTAGCTAGTTAGGCTGTTAGGGTGATACAAATTTAATGAGAATATTGATTTTTACGAACAATAATTTCCGGAAATATAAGTTACTAATTAAATAATAAATTTTGACACTCTGATAATTTATTATTGCACATAAATTTGTATAAACTCGTACATATAAATACGTATATACGAGAATGACTTGCATTTCGGTGGTCTCCCTTCTCACAGATGACTCCCAGAGCTCAAATGTTTGATTCTCTGTCTGCACAGAGGTACTATTACTCTCCAAAAAAGTTCTAAAATTTTTTTTTCGGATTTGAAGCACCGCTTGCGCTGGAGTCTAGTCACTATAAAAAGTTTACCTTAAACAGTAATTGTGCCGAAAAATATGTATATACATAATAAAAATCTACTTAACCGGGACTTCTAACTCTGGTGGTAAAAGGCTCACAGCTTTGAATTTCGTCTTCTTGATTCGAAACCCGACCACTGGGGATTTATATGCGTACCCTCCAGCGCCCGAGACCGAAAACCGTTTACAGTGAATCACATGGTGACGTTCTGGCAGTGTCCTTGCTCGCTTCGGTTTCTAGTCTGGACCACTTCGGCGAGGACTGGACACTCGGTTATTAAAAAAAAAAAAAAAAATCTACTTTCCAATAAGCCAAATGTGGGTTTATTGGATAGTCGGTATTAAGAAACAAAGTTTTGTCACGTGTATATACATTTTTCTTTTGTGAAACAGAGTCCAAATCTCACGCCGAACTAGACAGATGATGACGCGCGTATGTGTGGGGAACCACATATGACCTCTACCGATACACAATATATCATATATATTTCAACTCACTACTATATGTATCTATATATATACTAGTGAAAAAATTGACAAATTTCTAATGTAGAACTTTTATAAACTTTTATAAAAGTTCTGTCACAAAGGAAAAATGTTTCTGGACCATATTAGTATATGTTTTTTGGTCCATTTCCTTGATCGCGAATTTGTTTTTGACAACGAAATATTTGTTTCAAAACGATTTGAATTATTCTTGGGTTCACCCCTAGGACGAACTTCTAGGTTTATCCCTAGGATGAACCTCTAGGTTCACCAACCAATAGGATTTCGTTATTTCAAATTCGATATCTTAAAAAAAAAGAAACAAAATATTCTCAAGTTATATTATGTTTTTAAAACAAAAAGGTAAAAACTAAATAAAAAATAATTGTAGTTACAAAAAAAAATTAAAAAAAAAAGATTCAAACATCGTCAGCAAAACAATAAAATCTAAACCCTAAATCCTAAACCCTAAACTCTTGGATAAACCCTAAATCTTTGGATAAATCAAAAACACTAAACACTAAATCCTAAACCCTTGAGTGTTTTAGTGTTTAGTGTTTTTGATTTAGAGTTTAAAATTTATCCGAGGTTTTAGGGTTTACTCAAAGGTTAAAGGTTTATGATTTATGGATTAGGATTTTGTGTTTTGCTGACGATGTTAGAAATATTTTTTTAAAAATATTTCTTTTGTAACTACTATTATGTTTATTTTTATTTTTGTACTTTTTTATTTTAAAAACATAATATAACTTGACAATATTTTTTTTATTTTTTTAAAATATATCGAATATAAAAATAAGACAATTTTATTAGTTGGTGAAGTTAGAGATTCATCCTACGGGATGAACCCAAAAATAAATCAGACGACATGCGTTCTATTTGTTCGCCCAATATATCCCTGTTTGAAAATGCGGACGCCTAGCCGCGTAATCGTCCGCGTTTACGTGAAACGTGAGGCAGCCGTTGCGAGTTAGCTCAACTCGGTGACATTATACGGGGCTCCGATTTTATTCCGAGTAGCGTGTTAAATTTGATAAAGCGGCCGCCTAATGGATAATACAGTTGGTTCAAAAATCGTTTATTATGTGAGTTTTGATGTTTTGGCCCATTTTTTTTGGTCCATTTAGATAAAACATTAAAACCTTATCGTGTCCCGAGAGTAAATTTGGGTTTCTTTTTCTGCCATTTTCACACGGAAGTCTTCTGGTCAATGATTTTGCAATTGACTTTTAAATGTGTTTTTCTAGATGATTTACGTGGAAGCCGTGCATTTTTGTTTGTTAAAACAAAAATTCGAGACGACTTCCATGTAAGTCAAATCGTCTAAGGTAAACAGGTTAGTTTTGCATTTGACCGGATTGTGTCAGAAATTTAACTTTTCCTGGAAGAATTACATGTAAGTCGTCCAGTAGAAAATTAAAAAATCAATATTTTGTTATATATAGACGACTTCTATATAAGTCGTCTCAGGTTAGTTTTGCAATTGAAAAATAGAACAAGAAAAATTATTTTTGTCTAGAAGTCGTCCATCAGACGACTTACACGGAAGTCGTCCATGATTTTACTCCGAGATTCTGGTCAAACCTTGGTTATCTTGGACGACTTCTATGTAAGTCGTCGGACGGACGACTTCCGCGTAAGTCGTCTAGAAAAAATAATATTTTTTGTTTTATTTTTTAATTGCAAAACTAACCTGAGACGACTTACATGGAAGTCGTCTAGGTTAAACAAACTATTGATTTTTTAATTTTCTACTGGAAGAATTATGTGTAAGTCGCCCAGGAAAAGTCAAATTTCTGACACAATCTGGTCAAATGCAAAACTAACCCGTTTTCTCTAGATGACTTACATGGAAGTTGTTTCAAATTTTTTTTTTAACAAACAAAGATGGACGACTTTCATGTAAGTCGTCTAGGTTAAAATCAATTGCAAAACTAACCTAAATGGACGACTTGCTAGAAGTCTACCAGACGACCTCCGTGGAAGTCGTCTGCGTCAATGTTTAATAAACTTTCATTTTCTCTAAAACTCTAAAGACTTTTTAATTTTTTTTGTTAATTCATGTATATAGTCAATATTGGGGCTACTGAATTAAATTTATAACTTAATTGGTGACATTTATGAGGTTACCAACATTCATGCTTAGTAAAGTTTCTTGCTAATTGAGAAGACTTTAAGATATATTTATAACGTGGAAGTCTTCTACGTTAGTTTTTGTAAATTTGTCAAGTAATTTTAAGATATGTTTATTTAATTTTCAAAAGTCTTAAGTAACTTCAAGAATATCAAGTAACATGTTTTAATGTGTCTTCTTAGATCATAAGATATACTTTTTACTTATGTATCTAATGAAAGTGTTCTATCTTTGAACTTATGTAATGTTTTATCTTTTGTGAATTTGACTAAGTTTTCTTGAGAATTCTTCTCCCTTAGTATAATAAATTTGATTAGTTTTTTTGTGTTATTGTGTTTTGCTATTGAAGTTGTATCAATAACTTCAATTATGTCAAGTAATTTTGGCAAGATAATATTGTTGAAAATTAACATATTTACCAAAATTTTTCATTAATCTCTTCAAATTTACAAAAAAAGTCACAACTAAAGTAGTACACATGCAAATCACACCATAAACAAAACTATTATAGATCATTCCTCTACAAAGAGAAACTTAGACTTCACTTGATATGGAAGAAGACTCCGTCAGAAGACTTCCTGGAAGTCGTCTGGAAGACTTCTTTGAAGTCGTTTGGAAGACTTCCTGGAAGTCGTCTGGAAGACTTCCTGGAAGTCGTCTGGAAGACTTTAGCACATTATATTTTAGAAGACTTCTGGGAAGACTTCCCATAAGTCTTCCAAAGTCTGATCCAGATCTGAAAAACATGTATATCAGACCCATATCTAAAAAACCTGCATATCATATAATAAAACGTTCAAATGGTTTAAAAACAGAGAAAATATGTGAAAAGTTAGATAGGTATACTTTTATAGAACACACAAAGTACATATCCAAGTGGAAGATGAGAACCATCTGATTAAAAACCTGCAACAAAAAGATAGATTAGTGAGAAAGACATGAGATAAAAAAATGAAAAATTCATATAAAATTTACTGTTTTCGAGTCAAAGAAGTTACAGTGGGTTTGGAGAGTTTTAGTTTGGGAAAAAGGTATGAACTTTATGCAATAGGAAGTTACCAAATGAAGAAAAATCAGACATAAAAATTTATCAAAACGATCAAATCTGTTATGAAAGGGAGACATGAGAGAAGACTCCGCCAGAAGACTTCCTGGAAGTCGTTTGGAAGACTTCGTGGAAGTCGTCTGGAAGGTTTCTAGCCCAGAAGTCTTTTAGATCTGAAAAACCTGCATATCCAAATCCAGATCTGAAAAACCTGCATATCCAAAAATGTTCAAATGGCTTAAAAACAGAGAAAATGAGTGGAAGATTAGATAGATCTACCTTTATAGAACACACAAATATACATATCTAAAATTAATAGATTTACCTTTGAATGAGTGGAAGATGAGAACCATGTGATGAAAAACCTGCAAAACAAGATAAATTAGTGAGAAAGACATGAGAAAAAACAATAAATTGATATAAAGTTTGATGTTTATAAGTTCAAAGAGATTAGAGAGAGGTCGGAGAGTTTTAAAATGAGGAACATTACATTTTTGTTGCAGCCATTTGAGAGGAGGAGAGAGAATGTGTAAATTTTTCTTTATATATGGAGACAAAAAATCCAATTAGGTTAAATATTTTTGATTCAGAAGACTTCAATATTTTTAGCGGGAAACTAAAATACTTTTAACGGGAAACTAAAATACTTTTAGCGGGAAACTAAAATAGAAGACTTCATAGACGACTTCATAGACGACTTGCCTGTTAGTCGTTTAGACCCTAAACATAACCTCTAAACTAAATTAACTAACTAAATACTTCAAAAAAAAAAAATTAAACTTAAAAAGTGTTTAATATACACATAAATAAACACATATAGATAAAAATTTAATTTTTCAAAAAAACATTTAAGCTTTCCAAAATCTAACCCTAAGAATACATACAATACTACAATATATGTTGCCAAACCCTAAACCAAAGAATATCATGATTAACTACTTTCACTCATCTATGTTGAAAACTATTCAATTTTATTATATATTAATTTACATCACTTAAAATTGTTTATAATTACATGATTTTAATTTTTCACTTGTCAAAATATTTTTTAAACAATTTATAAATTATTTTTAAGATCAACAACACCAGACGACTTACCTGGAAGTCGTCCAGACGCCTTTCAGTGTCTCAGAAGACTCAAACGACTTACCGGAGCTATATTCATAAAAATGAGTTCTATTTTTTTGTTTGGTCAAAGGGGGTTGAGTGTCTTTTCACAAGGCTTTTAGATTAGTTTTGCATTTGATTCAAGTTTGGGTATATGCTTGCATTTCAAATCAAGTTTTGAGTCATATTTGGCAAATTCCCCTAATTTTTTTTATAATTATTTTACTACTTCATTATTTATTAATTAAAAGACTATACTGATAAAATATTTTTTTTCTAAACCAATTATTATTTATGTTTTCATTTTAGCATTCTTACATAAATTTCTTTGTACATTATGTTCATTATTAATAGTTTATATAACTTTTTTTAACTTCTTTATGAAAAGATATTTTTAAGATAACAACACAATATGTATATGAATTATCTTCTTATTTTTAAATATATTATTTAGATTTTGGATAGTTCTTGTTATTATTATTAATTTTAATTACTTATCTAATACAAATAATTTAAATTCATTTGTATTTTTATAGGTAATTTATATATTTTACTCATTAAAGGTATCAACGATATTAACCACTCTAACTTTTAACGTGATAGCTCGAATGCGAAAAATCACTTTTCAAACAATATTATAGATTTGAAAATTTAATCTATTTAATTTATCTTAAGTAAATAAACACAAAACTAAATTTATTAAAACACACACACAAAAAACTAAATATATATATTTGCGTTTCGCAATAAATATTTTAGTTGAACGATGGTATGATTCATTACATTAAATAATAATTTGAAAATTTATCTATTTAATTTATCTTAAGTGAATAAGAAAAACACTAAATTTATTAAAACATATATATATATATATATATACATATATTTAAAATAAATATATTCTATTTTGTTAAAAAAGTAACTTTAATTTTTGGAAAGTAATTAAATTTAAATCAAATTTGAAATAAAAAATATCAGTTTTAAATTAATTTTCAGTGAATGGGGCAGAAAATCTCATATTTCCATTTTTTTTTTTATTTTTATTTTTTCGTCAAAAAAATATTATATTACTCAATTTTGAGGTCGTCTGAAAAATCAGATCGGAACAGAACAACCAATATAGTATAGATCCCTATGAAAAGATCGCATATACATTTTATTATTTCTTTTTGATAAAGAGACAATTTATAATATATATATATATATATATATATATATATATATATATATGCATAGTATTAAACAGTGACAGCGACTATACATCTCATCTTCGTATTTTCATAGTAATTGTTGAAATGAAAGGGAGTCACTATATTGAATACATAATGATGATTGTTTTAAAACTTATATTTGATTGAAATATTATTGATCCGCTTATGAATCCAGTTACTTTGATCCCGCATTTGTTAGAGTATAATAATTAAATTTGATTGAAATCGATGTTTAGGCAGTATTAATTAAACAACTATCAATGTCTTAAATCTTTTTTTGTTACGATAGTAAACAATGTGATGATTCATGAATTTGAACAGTTAAGAGTATCAGGATTGATGACAAATGCACCATACATGTTGAATGTTGACTGCGACATGTATGCCAATGAAGCAGATGTGGTGCGACAAGCAATGTGTGTATTTTTTCAAAAGTCAAAGAGTCCAGACCGTTGTGCTTTTGTTCAGTTCCCTCAAGAGTTCTATGATTCTAACTCCAACGAACTAGCCGTCGTACAATCAGTAGGATTTGTCCTTTTGGCTTTCATTTATATTTTTGGTCAATTCAGTGTAGTTTATCGACTACTAATTAATCTTTTTTTGTTATTTTTCTTGTTGAAATTAGTATTTGGGAAGAGGTGTTGCAGGAATCCAAGGACCGCTATATTGTGGCTCAGGATGCTTCCATACTAGAAGAGTTATGTACGGCTTATCTCCAGATGATTTGGAAAACAACGGAGATCTTTCGTCGGCTGCTACAAGTACGTGTTTTCATCATTCTAACATTCATATTTATATCAAACATTCACTTCAACATAGTTTTGTTATTCTACTACCTGTATTCAGTTATTTCAGTAGTCATATTCTTATTGTTCATTTCTTCTATTGTTATTCCATTAAGTAGAGTTTTTGGATGAGGATAGTTTAGCGAGGAAATTTGGGAGTTCTAAAGAGTTGGTCATATCGATTGTGGAAGCTTTTGCAAGGAAAATCAAATCCCAAAACTAGCCTTACAGACTTCATAGAAGCGGCTCAAATGGTGGGCATTGTCACTACGAGCACCAAACCAATTGGGGGAAAACTGTAATTTCCTTCTCAATTTAATAATTATATTCAAAAATTAAACTTCTTTTAGAAACGCGATGGTTGTATCATTACGCATAACAATGCATTTTGATTTTTGAATATAAAACATGCAGCTCGGTTGTTTATACGATTCTGTGGCGGAAGATATGAACACAAGTATTGGAATCCATTTGAGAGGATGGAGTAGCTCATACATTTGTCCGGATCCACCTGCGTTTCTTGGATCTACGCCGTCGGTGGGATTTGAGGCGATAGTACAGCAGCGGCGATGGGGGACGGGAGCGATCGAAGTCCTTTTTAACAAGCAAAGTCCGTTAAGAGGAATGTTTAGCAGCAAAATAAGATTCCGACAACGATTAGCTTATCTTTGGGTTCTAATGTGTCTAAGGTCAATCCCTGAGCTATTTTATTAGTCATGTTCGTTTGGTTGCCGCAGGTTTCGGCGTCAGCGGCAGCGGCAGCGTCAGCGGCGGCGGCAGCGTCAATGAGGACAGTTGTTGTTCGTTTCGCAGACGCTGACGCTGCCGCTGACGCTGCCGCATACTATATCGCGACCGCAGATTTTATCGGCGTCTGCCGCAGGACGCGGCGTTCGGACGCGGCGTCAGACGCAGTTTTCTGCGTCAACGAAACGAACAAGAGTTGACGCAGAATGTTGACGCTGCCGCTGCCGTCGGTACCTGCGGCAACCAAACGAACAGCCCTATTGTCTCTTGCCTGCGTATTGCCTGCTCCGCAACACGGCCTTATATCCCAAGGTGCTTTTCTCTCTATCTCTTATCATGGTTTTGTATAATTTCATTTAGTTAAAAAAACATAAAATTTTTAACATTTTTAATTTTTTTTTTTGTGACTTAATTTAGGGACCTTGTCTAGCCATAACTGTCACAATTGTGGCGATGCACTGCCTCTATACTCTATGGCAATTTATCAACAATGGTTTTTCAGTACGATCGTGGTATGTCTCCCAGTCACTTTGGAGGATTCTAGCCACTTGTGGTTGGTTATTTAGCCTCCATGATATCCTACTTAAACTTCTTGGAATCTCGAATGTCGGATTCGTAGTTGCTAAAAAGACTATCCCAAAGACCACGCCAATATCCGGGTATGTACCAATCCAAAGACAAGATGAATATGGCCTCTCTAGCCAGTAATATCGTGTCATTTCGTTCCTGGCACATTTATTATGTTGGTGAATATGGCCTCTCTAGCCAGTAATTTTGTGGGTCTACAGCGGTCAAGTTGTCATCATGAAGGAGGTCGTTCGGGTTTGGCAGAGAATTGTGCATGTATTCTGGTGATTTTGCTGTTCCCGCCATTTCTAAAGGGTTTATTTGCGAAGGGAAAATATGGGATCCCGTTGTCTACCCTTTCAAAAGCTGCCGTTTTAGCAATGATATTTGTTGTTTTTGCTGTGGGATATTAGTTAGCTATATGGTATATTATGCAAATAAGCTAACTTTATCATGACATTTTCTCAGTTTATAATTAATGATGTTTATTCTCTATTATTATAGAACTGGCATCTTCCTGTCTATAAACTTTTAATTTTTGTGTTGCAGTTGACAAATTCTTCACTTCATTCTAGCCAATGGCAAAGCTGAGGGCTATTCCTTAATTTCTTAGACATGGCCTAAGACTTTGAATACATTCCAATAGGTTCCGAATGCTTGAATTGAGTCTGTTTGGAGCATGTGTGTTTAGGTTTTGGGTTCTTTCTTTAATTGGAGATATGATGTTAATTAGATGATTCAACATTATGTGCTTTGTTTAGTGAGATAAATAGTTGTTAGTTGGATATATAGACGTAGTGCCATATGCTCGATGTAGACATTGTGGTAGATGATACAGCCAGCTAGCTTGAGTCGACATGTTGAGTCGTAGTCTAGAGGTTGATAAATCTTCTCTGAGCGGTTAGTGTGGGAACTAGTCCCATACATGAATCCTCCATCATGAATATCTCTATTGAGGGTGTGCGAGCACTTACCTCGTAAATAGGATACTTGCTTGTTCTTTGGGCGCTATTAGGTGATGAGTTCGTTTTATGTTAGGGTTAAAAAATTTATATTCGAAGTGCTATGCTCGAGTCTATGGACTTCGGGTTTAATATTTCATACCTTACTGAATGACTCACTACTCTTTATTTCCCATTTCAGGTGTGATAGACGAGTTGATGATTATTTGGATGGATTGGTGCTATTGGACAGTTTTTTCATTCAGTGATTAATACGAGTCTTAAAATTTTTATGGATTGTGAGTTGTGAAAGTAGAAAAAATAATAAAAATAAAAGAGATACTTTCATAGTGCAAAGTGTCACGAAATAAGGACTCATGCACTCATATGTCGCCTTGGCCATCCTTTTTGGTTGGTGGAACTCTTTGCCTCCGAAAGTTCTTATCCTTTCAGTTTAGGCTTTTGTCGAATATGGGGTGATGTGGTATGCCAATTCTTTATCTTATTTTGGGGGTGGGGTTGGCTGTTGGTGTAGCGTTAAGCTGGATAGTCTCGAAGGACGTTGATTCCAAGAGGAATATTCGTTCGACAAGAACTCAATGATCCTTGATTCTGAAAAATGGCCGCTCAAACGAGGATTCTTGGTAATTGTTGATTCTGAAGAATACCAAAGGCAAGAACTGAAAAGTTTTAGGGTTTATATTTAACAATCAAACTAGAGCTTGACCCGCACGGATGTGCAAGTGTTTGATTTAGTCTTTATATAAATATTTATATTATTTTAAATGTTTAGTGTTTAATATTTTTAACATTTTCCATACATTTAAATGTTTATATGACTTTTAAACCATAAAAGTTGAATAAGTTACATGCTTTAATTTAATTTATTGTTACCATAATTAAATTGGTATATATATATATATATCTTATTATATTTGCATTTAATTATCAGATAAATGAATATATGTGTGAAAGTAGAACTCTCGAAGGAAATGCCAAAATCTATGAACTTCACTTTTCAAGGCAAGGATACATTGGTGGAATACACATACCCATGTTTGCCACCAAAATGCACAGCTTGTGGCAAATGGGGTCATTATGCCATAGCTTGTCACAGAGTTAAAGAGAATGACGAGGAAAATGAGGGGTTAAAGCTGGAACATCTGAAACAAATCAGAATGAGGAGGTAGAGAAACAACAAAGGAAGGAGCATGAGGAACAGAATAACAAGGAGGGTGAGAAACAGGAAATGGAGGTAAAGTCGCAGAATGTGGAGGATGCAACGGAAAACCATAATGGGGAGTTCTCCGAAGTTCAAGGAATGGAGAAAGTAGTAAATACAACTCCTGAAATAAAAACACAAGAAAGTCAAAAAGGCAAGGAGAGAAACATTTCATCTGAAGCTTCAAGAAAGGTCAAATCAGTGAGTGAGAAAAAAACAAAAGAGGAAGAATGGCAGGATGTTTCTCCGGGAAAAGCTAGTAGATCGCCAAACATGAGTAAATAATTGAAATTTGGCCAGGTATAGATCTCTAGATTTGCAATATTGGATCATGAAGAAGAAGAAGAAGAGAGATAATGGAGAAGAATTTGGGAAACTTGGGAAATAAAAATGAGGTAGAAGAAAGAGATGAAGCTACAGATTTGAGTCTAGTAAAGGAGAAGGAAGCCATTATCTTGAGACAATCTCTACCGAGTGAATCAAAAGATAAACATAAGTTCTAATCAGAGGTGTCTGTTTAGAAGGCTAGGTGTGAAGATCCTAGTAATCTGAACAAAAAGAAGAACCGAAGAAACACATAATCTCAGGTTCTTTTGGAATATGCGTGGTTTTAACAAATCAACTAAGCATGTTGTAGTCTGTGACTAGATAAAAAATCATTCTCTACAATTTGAAAGTTTATTGGAGATGAGAGTTAAGAAAGGGAGGGCTGAAAAGATTGTATATTCAGTAGTTCAAAATTGGTCTTTCATGTCAAACTATGAGCATCACCGCCTTGGTCGCATTTGGGTAATATGGGGGCCTTCTGTTAGGATGACTCCAGTATTCAAGGGCAGTCAGGTCATTAGTTGTTCAGTGTTGACTGATGGGAAGGAAGAAGAGATGTTTTGTTCTTTTGTACGAGAAATACTTAGGTTCACCCTCTAGGTGAACCTTTAAATTCACCCCCTAAGTAAACTTTTAAATTTATCTTTCCTCTAATAACTAATCAAAGTGCTACGTAGATTATTAATAAAAAAATATTAAATTAAAAAAAAGCTGAAAAATGATGGTAATTTTAACGATGCTAATGCTGTCAGCTAAACCCTAAATTCTAAGTCTAAACTCTAAATCCAAACCCTATACCCTAAATCCAAACTCTAGACCCCAAAAACCCAACCCTAAACCCTAAAGCTAAACTATATATCCTAAATCCCAAACTCAAACCCTAGACCCTAAACCCAAATCGTAAACCCTAAACCAAACCCTTACTCTATATCCTAAAGGTTTGAGTTAATGTCTACGTTGTTATTTTAAGGTTTAAGGTTTGAATTTAGAGTCTAGGTTTTGGATTTAGGGTCTAGGGCTTGGGTTTAGGGTTTAGGTTTTACTGTTTAGGTTTAAGGTATAGGGTTTGGGGTTTAGGGAATAAAGTTTGGGTTTAGGATTTAAATTTTAGGTTTATGGTTTAGGGTCTAAAGTTTGGGTTTAGGGTGTAGAATTTGGGTTTAAATTTAGATTTTAGGATTTAGGGTTTAGCCGGCGGCGTTAGCATCATTAAAATTGACGTTATTTTTTCAGATATTTTATTTTAATTTGATATTTTTTATTTATTAACCTATGTGGTATTTTGATTGGATATTAAAAGTGTGGTGAATTTAAAGGTTCACCTATGGGGTGAACCTAAGTATTTCTCCTTTTGTATATGCTGCGAATAAGATAGAAGAAAGAAGGAGCTTATGGGAGGACTTTAGGAATCATAGAGATTCACCAATGTTTGGAAATAAACAACCCCTAGTACTTAGGGGATTTTAATGAAATTTTAGAAGGAGGAGAACATCCTTGTTATGTAAACTCACCAAATATACACGCGGGGATGAGAGCTTTTCAGAATATTGAACGTGTATTGCTCCCTATCAGATATGGGATCACATGGTCCACTATTTACCTGGTGTAACAAGAGAGTGGAGGGGTTGATATGTAAAAAGCTGGACAGAGTATTATTCAATGATACAACAATGCATAATATGCCTAATGCATACAGTGTGTTTGAATAAGGAGGATGCTCTAACCACCTTAGATGCAAAATTCATTTTACATAAGAGATGCAGAGGAAAAGATGACCATTCGAATTTACAAATGTGATTGCTACAATGGAGGAGTTTCAGCCATTAATGGAGGAATACTAGCAAGAAACTGAGAAGCTATATCACTCGACATCAGCTTTATTTCGATTGGGGAAGAAGCTCAAAGGTTTAAAACCAATTCTTAGATTTTTGAACAACGAGAAACTTGGTCAGCTTCCTAAGAAAGCAAAAGAAGCTTACATGTTCTTGTGTGAGAAGCAAAATGAAACTCTAAATTGCTCGTCCCCTGAAGCAATAAAGGAAGAATTTGAAGGTTAGAAAGATGGCAAAGAGTGGCTGATCTTGAAGAAAAATTCTATAAGCAGAAATCAAAGATGCATTGGCTGGAGGTTGGTGACAGAAATAATAAATTCTTCCACAATGCAGCGAGAATAAGGGAAGTAAGGAACACAATCCGAGAAATTCTATGCCCAGATGGTACCATTTCCACTTCAGAAGAGTCAATTAAAACAGAGGCAGAGAAGTTTTACTCAGAGTTCCTAACTCATATGCCAACTGAATTTGAAACACCAGAAGTTGAATGCTTGGAACAATTGTTACAGTTCAAATGCAGTGAGGAAGATCAAGATATGCTAGTAAAAGAGGTTACAGTAAAGGAAATTAAAAAAGTTGTGTTCAAAATGTCATTCAACATACCCCCTGGACCAAATCGATATACAACAGAAATCTTCAAATCAGCATGGCCGACGATTGGAGAAGATGTGATAGTGGCAGTGCAATCATTCTTCATGAAGGGATTCTTACCTAAAGGTATTAGTTCCACTATTCTTGCTCTTATTCCTAAGAAGGAAGAAGCTAAGGCGATGAAGGATTATAGGGCAATTTCATGTTGCAATGTGATATATAAAGTGATATCGAAGATCTTAGCAAACCGACTAGAAGAAATCATGCCTAGGTTTATATCAGCTAATCAGTCAGCATTCATTAAAGATGGATTGTTAATAGGGAATCTCTTTTTAGCTACAGAATTAGTTAAGGATTATCACAAGACTGAGATCTCTCCTAGAAGTGCTATGAAGATAGACATCACGAAAGCATTTGATTATGTTCAATGGCCCTTCCTCTTAGCAAACCATGGAAGCTTTGGGATTCCCGAGAAAATATGTTCATTGGATAAGATTATGCATCTCTACTGCATTTTTTCAGTTCAAATCAATGGTGAGCTAGCTAATTACTTTAATAGTAAAAGAGGCTTGCACCAAGGCTGTGTATTATCGCCGTCTCTATTTGTGATCTGCATGAATATCCTCTCCAAACTTATTGATAAAGCAGCAGCAGACAAGTTAATAGGATATCACCCAAGATGCCAACATGTGCCTTTGAGTCATTAATGTTTTGCAGATGATATTGTGGTTTGTACTGATGGACAGAAGAGGTCAGTAGAAGGAGTGTTATCAATATTTGATGAGTTTGCAAGCATATCAGGTTTAAAAATATGTCTGGAAAAATTTGCACTCTATATGGCAGAAATCACCACAGCAGATCAGAATGCCATCTACATAATTTATCCTTCGCAGCAGGTCAGCTACCTATAAGGTATCTCGGGTTGCCCTTACTCACAAAGAAGATGACAGTTTCGGATTACACACCATTGATGAAAAAGATAAGAAGTAGGATGTGTACTTGAAACAGGTGATTTCTATCTTATGCAGGGGCCTGCAATTGATTAATTCTGTAATCATGAGCTTGACAAACTTCAGGATTTCTGCATTCAGACTACCACGACAATGTATTACAGAAACAGAGAAACTGTGAGCAGGTTTTTTGGGGTTTTCGTGATCCATGCTTCAATCTTAGTATTATTGGATTTACGAAAATGAATAAGCATCTCGTCGAAAACTTTTTAGCGTTTAGGAATAGCCAGGAACGATCGAGAGATGCCAAGGATGATCAGGAAGACTCGCCAGGTAATGAGGTTTTGGCCACAGATCAAGGCGCGAGATGAAGGATGGTGAGACCGTGGAGAGAGGTGGATGGGCAGATTTTTATTCTCGGATTTCTCTCTATCTCTTTCCTTAACCGAGACTCATTTTCTACGATCGTTGTTAGATTTTTGAAGGTTGTCATATGTTGCCAATTTTAGTTTTACGAAAGTTTTTCGGAAAAATAATATCGAGTTTAATTTTACGACAGTTATTCCGCAAAATGTTATCGATTTTAATTTTACGAAAGTTGTTTCGTAAAATGTTGTCGAGCTTAATTTTTACGAGATTTGTGCCGTAAAGAGATTTTCAAGTTTTGGCTGTACGAGAGCCGTGACGAGGTTAATTATTGCAACCAAACTTAGTCAGAAGTTTTTCTCTTATCCGTGGGATTGATCCGTGGAAGTTTCGAGTAGTTTTTTCCGAAGTAAGATTTAGGTGACAAACATTGAGAACTCGCGGAATTTGTTACTATGGAAGTGATACTTGAATTCTTACGAAATCTTAGGCTTCAGAAAACGTTTTAGCGGTGGGGATACGATCTCCCGTTTTGCTTTATTTAGTCTTCGTCAGCCGTTTTAGGTTTCGAGTGATTCTATAGAAATCAACTTCGTTTCTCTGAAATTTATTTGGAAGAAGTACATCCGTGGGGGTTTCGTAACCAATTTGCTGCGCTCCCTTTTTCTACGATTAATCTAGGGTTTTTCCGAAAGATATTCGGAAGAAGTACAGCGGCGAGTTATGTACCCGATTTGCTGAGCTTCCTTTTTCTGCGACTAACCTAGGGTTTTTTCCGCAAGATATTCGGAAGAAGTACATCGGTGAGTTATGTACCCGATTTGCTATGCTTCCTTTTTCCGCGATTAACCTAGGGTTTTTCTGCGGTTTTGGGGAGAACAAGTTTTACTTTTCCGAAAAGTTTTCGGAAAACGTATTTTGGTAAAACCCTTACGCATTGAGACTTCTTTAGCTCGGTGATGTGCCAAACTTACGGGGTTTGATAAAATTTATCGTTTAGATAGAGAAATCACGAGCTCGTTTCGTAGCACTTCGTGTGGCGAAAAGTCGCGGCTTGATTTTTGATTTTTTTCGAGCACTACGGTGTTTGCGCAAGTGTTGGCAATAGGAGCAGTCGCTGCTGGAGTTGTTTTACAGCATTGTTACGAACTGCGATTTTGTCTTTCGTATTTCCAAACATCGTTTTGATCAAGCGTTTTGCGGCTATGAGTTAGAGTAATCCGTACTCCCCCTCCTTCTAGCGCTAAAATGTGGGAACCGAAATAGGCACCGTCGATTTCCGTAATCGAAGGAAATTCAGGAAACCCTAACTTTCCCTGAGGTCCCGGATTCTCTGCGAGAGCCAACGACAAGTGACCAAATAAATGCGGAAAATATGAAAAAGTTAACAAAACGAATTTATAGAAAATGTAGATCTTATTTCGAGCCCGCGTAAGAGTGTTACGATCATTACAAGAGATTATAAAAGCTTCGGCCACAAGAGCTGTCAGCGAATTACCTAGTTCTAAAAACCTAAAACCTTAAACCTAGTTTAGTCGCACCTTGATAACAGAAGACAAAAAAGATACGAAAAAAGTTTTGATTGTTTTGGACTGAACCTTATGAAAGGCTGCCTACGAATCCCTTTCGAGGATCAAGCCGAACGTAGTTCATGAGTGAACCAAGAGATCGAACTGCTTGTGCGCGTTCGTCTGGTAATAGGGTGCCAGTCATTGGAACATAGCATGTCGAGAATAATGCCTAAAAGTTTCTAAGTGCAGAGAGTTCTAAGTCTCTCAGAATTGTCCCTCTCTTGGTTCTTCTCATATATCCCTCCTAAGTCGGCTCGTGCTTTCTTTTTCTGTCCTCGGGCCATAGTTATCTCTTCTCAGGAATATTCCTTTTCTCGCTCCATCTTTATCTTCATCTCCAAGGCTTAATATTTATCCTTTCCCACGTATGCAAGTTAAACTGTCATGATATCCTTGGGATCTTTTCTTTGCAGATGGGCTTGCTTCAGAGCTTTGGACCTTTGTTGGTTTGCTTACGGATGATTTCCCGAGAAGGCGTTCTTGATACCGCGTCGTTTTGTTGAATACTAAAACCGGCGATGCGGCCCACGCGGTTTAAGTTAACCATTGTCGTTTCGAACGGTCCATTTGAATTTGTAGAAAGACGTACTTTAGTGGTTTTATCGTAATTCTCCAACGATAACATCAACGGGACGTTGAACATGACTGACGGGTTATCCGTAAGCGTTGCGCCAACCGCTCCATGCCGGCCCGGAAGAACGAGGAGCTGATCACCTCGTGGCGACCCGGAGAGGCGAGAACTGGTCGCCCATGGCGACCGCGAGGAAGACGCGTGCCGGTCGCCCGTGGTAACCGAGAGGGAGGCGACGTAGGTCGCCCGTGGCGACTGCGAGGGAGATGACGCCGGTGGCCCGTGGCGATCGCGAGGATGGCGTGCTCGGTTGCCCGCGCCCGCGGCAACCGTGAGGGCGGCGAGTCAACGGTCGCCCTGTGGCGCACATGTTAATCTTCGTAGGCTCGGGCCTGGTTGTTGCGTATTATCTTGAAACCTTGATCGTATCCCGATCTTGTTCTGAACGTCTTTATGATCGATCGTGCGAGTCGGGGGATGCTTTGGTTAAGTTTATTGCATATATTTGAAGGCTGTTTTCTTTTTCCAAAGGTTTTTGAATGTTAATCCTGTCGTAACCGGTTTTGACCCCAACAGACTTTTAGACATTGATTCCGTCGTGACCGATTTTGACCCCAACAACTAATACGACATATATATATATATAATACTGTTTGCTCTCTCCTGGGCGCGCCACATCAGTGCCAGGTCAGAAAGTCGAGGCCTGTAATGTCGATACATATCCCCTCACCATGATCCGCAGCGTTTAATTTAAGTCTAGGCAAAAACAATGTGGGCTTTCTGTTAGTCTTTAGAATTAGAGGCCCAAACCGAGCAGCCCTTTATTCTTCATCTCCTCGATCCCGCATCTAGGGTTCGTGTTATTTGATTAGCGATATCTAAAAAAAATTCACTATATTGGCCGCCTCATTTAGTTCATCAACCGGAAGTAGATTATTTCTGGAGTTACGAAATCATTCGAAAATCCAATCGTGGACTTAAACGCAAGCATTAACACTCATCCCAAGATTTATCATTGAAGACATCCCACCATTACTCTCTTGCACATGATCTCCTGCTATAAAAATGTATGTTCTACACCCCTAGATTCATCACTTCAATCTTTTCGATCATAAGATTTCCAGAAATAAATCTACCTCCTAACGACACGCTACTTCTGTGTTTGGCCGGAGACATCGGAGGAAAGACTGTCGGAAGAATCTTCCCTGAAGTAGAAGTTCTCACTGGAGAGGGAGAAACACCGGAAGGAAGAAGACTTGATTAGCCATATCTCTATTGCTTACCAGGTTAGGACCCGTTTCTGGGTTGCTTCGTTTCCATCTATCAAGGACTTATCAGTCGTTGTCTTCTCGAGAAACTCTTTACGTTCCTTGACCGGGTCTAACCCATACCCGTAAAGTTGTCGAATTCAGTTTGGAGTTAGTTTGGTTAACCCAAATCCAGTAAGATGATACTAAAGTTAACTGGCTATGGAAGAGATGCAAAAAGCTTTAGGATTTGTGTCTGAATCATGTGAAACCATCAGAGAAACAGAATTCTTCTGTGTGTGCCTGTAGAATTTTGAAGACATTGAGCTTAGGACATGTAGAAATATATTGTTGATAAAAAAATAAGTATTGTTGATGCGTTTCTGCTGAAAGTTTTAGAGTTTTGTGAGTCTCTCAAATCTCTGTTAATATATGATGGAGGTAACTATGGGAACCGAAATTCGCACTGTCGATTTCCGTTTAAATAAGGAAAGTTAGGATAACCCTAATTTCCCAGAGGTCCCGGATATCTGTTAAATCACACGCCAAGCAATCAGAACACGCAATCAAAGACGAAAAGAAATAAGAAATCGTAAAAGAGAGCAAAAGGAGTTTTATTCCGAATCCGCGTGTGAGCGTTACAACAAGGTAGAAGCCTTGGCCACGAGAGCTGTCGGCAAGATTCCTAGTTCTAACAACCTAAGACTGCAAAACCTAGTTGAGTCGCAGCTCGAAATAACAAAAACGGAAAGTTGCCTAATTGCTCTAAGTGCTAAGTTCGCTCTAAAAGTTCTCTCCCCATGCCTCTCGCCTAGGACCCCTTAAATACTGACTCCAAGGTCGGTTTACGCCTTTCCTCTTCTGCCCTTAAGCTGCCATAGCATAAAAATGGAGATATTCCATTTTTTCCGATCTTCGTAATTATCTTCAAAATTTCGTATTTATCCGCGGAAACTTGACATTTATCTTCCCTTGCGGACCAAGCGTAAACCGTCATGCGGTTTACGGGCTTTTGGTTAAGAAATCGTAAGTTGGGCCTCGAGTCGTGTCCTAGGTCCCTTTGGGCCGTCTTTCGACTCGAAGCGTTTATTACGGCTTCTTTCGATAAAGAATGAACTTTCCGCGGTTTTTACGGTAAAATTTGATTGATTACTTAGAAATGGCGGGGAACGTGAGATGGGTTCGCTACGGTATTCGGGTGGATAGCATCGAAGGGTAGACGAGAATGCATGGACTGATGTCGTATCGACGTTTTGGAAGAGCTCGGTCGCTACGTAGCGACCGAACTTTGGTTCGAGCTCGGTCGCTACGTAGCGACCGAGCGGAATGGGCGTTTGGTTGTTATGCAGTGACTGAGCTTCGGCTCGAACTTGGTCGCTACGTAGCGACCGAGCGGAGCACACGTTTGGTCGCTGCGTAACGATCCTTCTCGAGCTCTTGTCCGATGTTTCGTGTTTCTTCCGCAAAGGTTTTTCGTAAAGAAGAATCTATTTCGAAAGTATATTTGTCGAAGAATTCTTCTACGTTTTTCTTTTTCGGGAATTTGGATGTTAACTTCGTCGTAACCGTTTTTGACCCTAACAGTTAGCCCCCCAGCACACTGGGAACGTGGATTTCTAGCGAGGTCCTAATGCGTGGTACGGCGAGTTTTGACGAGATTGGTGTATTTGGGCGAAGTTCATGTCCAAAAATCCGCAAGTAAATAGTAATTTCTCATGCCTATAAGAAGGAGGTAACTTCTTCATAATCTTCACACTTACTCATTCTCATACTCATTCTCATAGAGAGGTTTTTCTTGAAAAGTTCTTTCTCTTTCTCTCCGTCATTTCTTCCTTGATCTTAAAAAAGAAAAAAACGAGATGTCGAGTAAGAAGAGGTGTTCGAAGAAAGGGTCTTTGCCCGCGAATGTTTCTGAAGAGCTTCGAGTGCCGAAGATGGAATTCGTTCCTCATTCGGTAGACCCCGCCGAGAATGAGGCATGGTGGGTGGCGTGTTACGGTTCGATCACGCCTCTCTTAGAAAAATCGTTCCCGGTCATGAACCGTAGTCCGGTGGAGGAAGGCGTGCCGTTTATGGTTTCCGATCCCCGAGATCATCGTCCGTGTGCTGGGTCGTTTCGGGGTGGCGATAACCAACTGAATCCTCTTAGCATCCAGCATCTCATAGGGATCCTGGTCCTAAGCTACGAACACGGTCTCTCTCTCACCGTTGATCATTTCGAAGCGCTTCTTCGATTACAGATCATCCGGGACACAAACACGTACAGGCTAGTTCCTCGGAACTTCATGTCGGCGGTAAAGGGGTTCACTTCTAACTTTAACTCGTGGAGGAAGTTTTTCTTCTTCGTTCGTGTAGACGCAGCGTCCGTTGAGGAGAGTTGTATCCCACTATTTCGGAGGTTGCCGAACGATCGTCCCTCTATCAACCCTCTTGCTCCGTTCCCTGAGGACATTATTGCGATGAGGGACCTGCTCAGGAATGATCTTTTTTTCTGGACTTCTTTTACGCCGAAGAGAGTTCGTAGGGCGTTGAGGTTTGTGCATCCTTGTCCTGCTTTGGGTGGAGAAACAAGGAGTGATTCCGAACCTGAAGACCAAGGTCCCAACGCCGCTCCCACTATTGTGACGGGGCCGAATTCTTCGAAGGGGAAAGATATTGATCTCGGCGACCTGGAGTTTTCGGTGGACGATTGCATGCTTCCAGGATGGGATCCGAACCTTGTTTTTGGTGATGGAACTGGTACGAGTGAGGTCCCTATTTCGGACTTCGATGATTTCTTCGCTGGTCTTCCGTCGGGTTTTGACGCTCCTCAGGCCACGAGCGAGTCAGGGAGGCCGAGAGTTGTTGCGGAAGGATCTCGCATCATTAACGGGGTATAATTTTTAAGAATCCCGACGATCGTTATTATCATTATTTTTTTTTGCTTATAACGTGTCAATCGGTTTTACAGGTTTTGAACTTGCTTGGATCGGCCATTGAGGCGAGTCATAGAGAGGCCATGATCTATCGCTTTAAAGCGGAGAAGGCGGAAAAGGATCTTGCTCGCATGCGAGACGAGATGTTGGCTCGAGACGCTCAACTCGCTCGTGATCATGCCATGGCTGTTCGCAGGGCGGAACGGAAGGGCAAGAGGGAAATTGTCGAGGTGATGAAGACTCGCGCTTCTCAATTTCAGGTTGAGTACGGGAATCTTAGGGGTGCTTTCAACTTGCTGGGCGACTTCCGTGAGTGTCGCGGTTCCGTCAGGAGCCTTTGGAGGACGCAGGATGATGACTACGTCTTCGAGAGGGAGATAAAGTTAATGAAGGGTGGCATGAAGGATCATGCTCACGCTGAGGCGACCATTCCTCCGATCGACGAGAAGATCCAGGGATTCTGGGATCCCATCCCGGTTTCCCCTGATACCGTAGAGACTACGGCTGATTTTCCTGGTGATGATGAGGAAGTGAACTTTCCCGCGGATGCATTCGGGGCTTCCTTATCTGGGAGTTTTAACTTTGACCTGTGAGTGTTTTGGCGGGAAGGAGTTTTTCCCTTTATCTAGTATTTAGCGGCCGAGTGTGGCCTTTGTTCATATATGTCTGGCCAAGTGTGGCCTTGAACTCTTACCGCTATGCGGTTTATATAATGGATGTCCGTTTGGGTTTACTTTATTTAGAGTGGGTTTGAAGTGAACATGAGTTGTCGTCTCATATTTATCTTCGTTGAGGCGTTCAATCTGTTAGTTCGTTCGAGAGGTGAGTTTTCGTAGAAATTATTTACGATTTTTCGGGAACGTTGAGTTATGAACGAAGAGACATGTTTTAGGAATCTCGTATCGTTTAGATATCATGTCTTTGAGATGTTTGAGACCAATGCGATGGGTTTAGGGCAAGACCTAGGTTTACTCTCGGTTTTAAGGTTTGTGCAGTGACTAGCCGGCTATTGGTTTTCCTGTTGCGATTTCTACCTGATTCGTACCGATTTAAAGTCCGCGATAGGTTCTCGGCTTATACGACTTGTATGGTACGAATCGAGCATCTTTCCAGAGACAATTTTTAAGCCAACTAGAAGTGCTAGACCAAAATTTCAGATATTTTTTTGTAGCGCGCATTCGTCCTTGTGTTGGACGTTTGAAGATCAAAAGAGTGATCAGGTTGCGTTTGTTTAAGACGGCTGATGTGTTCGTCGGGGCCAATCGACGAATGGAGTATAAGATTTGTAGTGGTCGCGTTTGGACAATTTGTTCGTATTATCTCGATTTTTAACTTGCGACGTCTCGCTGTTATTTCGAAGACTATACGTATATTTTTGAAGTGAGATTGTTTTGCGATCTTTTTCTCAAAAAGAGTGACGCATATTTCGCAAAAAATTTCGAAGTCTCGATAGAATTCGATTACAATAACGCATCTTTCCCTATGTGGGAGTATACGAGTATACGCACCCACTCCCCCCCCCCTTTTGGATAGGGGGATAGCTGAACTCGTCCTTCGACGAGCTGCCTATGTACCTCTTTCGAGGATCAAGCCATCTCATAGTTCTATTTTATGCCGCGAGCATTTTTTACTCGGTGGTTGTCGCCGTGCTGACCACCTTGATCGAGATGATCGTGGCAGGGTCAGCGTTCTCCTCCGGATGTTCCGGTTGAACTGTAGCGTTGGCTTCGGCCTCGCATTGAGTTTCAACGCCCGAAGCGTCTGCGTCGGCAGACGATATGAAATCGTCTTTTCTCGAAACGTTGTTGGTTTAAGATTCATCGATCTTCGTGCGTTTGCGATTTGCCGTTGCAGAGGTTGTCATCTGTCTTAACTTGTGTTCTGCGAGGAAACATAGTCGCGACTGTTTCTGACATCCCCAGATAGCTGCGACTCCGTTTGGGGTCGGGAATTTGACGCCCAGGTGGTACGTCGATGGAACGGCTTTCATAGCGTTGAGCCACGGGGTTCCCATGATCACGTTGTAGATGGCAGGATGATCGACTACCGCGAACTCTACGATTTTTGTGACCTCCTTGGCCATGACAGGTAGCTGAATTGATCCGAGGGTCATCGATACTTTGCCAGAAAAGCCTGTGAGCGGTTTCGGAGTTGGTGTTACTTCTCCGAGTTCAACGCTCATCCGTTTGAGAGTGTCACGGAAGATTATATTCACCGTGCTCCCCGTGTCGATGAGTACTCTTCCAACCTCCAGATCTCGTATGACGAGGTCTATGACGAGCGGATCACAGTGAGGCTGATCAATCCCGCTGGCTTCCTCCTTTGTGAAGGTGATTGAGCAGTTCTGATCATCTTTGGTAGGAGACCATGTAGGCCAGTTTGCGCTCGACTCCGCCTTCCGCTGGTAAGCCTTGATGGCGGAGACCGTGTCGTTGCAGAATTGCGATCCTCCAATGATCATGTTGACCCTACGACGATTGTTATCGTTTCCTTTGTCGTCTGGCCTCCTGCCGCGTTTATCCCCGGATTGGTTTCTTTGGGGAGATCTCTCTGCGGGTGGATTCCTGTCCGGCTTCGGGGGGCGATCAGTCTCGAGGATGAGATCTTTCACGCTGGTTATTTCCGAGAGTTCTCCGGCTAGTAGCTTCGCGGCCAGCTTCGCTCCCAAGACTTTGCAGTTAGTCGTGGAGTGTCCTCGGGATTGGTGGAACTCGCAGAAGGTTTTTTCGTCATATCCTTGGTTGCTAGTCCACGTATTACCCGTGGTTTGGCCCTGGTCTGAGCCGATCGCGTAATTATGTGCTCCTTGGAGTTCTTCCCCCTCGTGGTGGACATACTTGTCGTTACGAGAGTTCTTCTTCCTTGTCTTCGGGTCTACATCTTTCGAGGATGATCTTGCCGACTTATGCTTCTGCGATAAGAGTTTCGTTTCTTCCTCGATCATGATGTAATCCGTTGCCTTGTGGAGGGTGTCTTGGATCGTTCGTGGTTTTTCGAGGGATATCCATTTTCTGAATTTCGACTTGTACCAGAGCGCCTTTCTGAGCGCGTCGATGGCCACCTTGTTTCTCTATCTATGAACATAGAGTATTGCTTGAGAAATTCTGATGCGAGCTGTTGGAAACTCCCGATAGAGTTTCGTTTAAGGCGCGCGAACCATTCGAGGGCAGCTCCTTCTAGATTCTCGACGAACAGGTGGCAGTAGCCGGCGTCTCTCTCGCCGTCCTTCAGCCTCGCTCTTCCCATCGTGATGTGGAAAGCCTGAAGGTGCGCTCTTGGATCGGTCGTACCATCATACTTCGGTACTTTGATCTTTCCTGGATCGGACACCCTCGTATCTGAGATGTGAGCGGTGAAAGGGGTTTTCCGAGCCCCTTCCAGCAGTCTGTCGATCTCGGGGGCTGCGCTCGTAGCATGATGGATTTGAGATTTTACGGCTTTTACTTCTGGCGCAGTCTTGGTGATATAGTCGCGAAGATCGCGTATATCCGACGTCTCGTCAGCAGGTTTTCGCGCTTGTCAGCGTTTACTGCGAGTGAGCTCGGTTTGTTTTTCAGCCAGCTCTTCCTGTTCATTCCAATAGAGGATTTCCTCCTCTTCTGTCATTGGTTTGTCGAACGGAGAGCTTTCCCGAGTGAATCGGCTTCTGGTCCTTCTTGGATGTTTGTCAGCGTCTTCGTCAGTATTGTTGGAGACATCTCTAGGATCCAGGTCGACCTGCTCGACTCCGTAGTCCTCTGAAGCCTTCGCGGGAGGCGGAGGGCTTTCGGAGTTTCCTTTTTCAACGGGAGACTTCTCGCTAGGGTTTTGACCCGAAGGTCGTTCCTGGGCGGCTCCAGGCCTGTTGAGTGGGGTCGCAAAGTCGAGTCTTTTCCCGCAGACTTTAGTGGTTCCACGGGGGCGGATTGCTCGAGTCCTTGCCGTTAAAGTTTCAACTTGTTTGGTCAAGGTGCTCACGAGCTTATCCTGTTCTTCCGACCTTTTTTCGTAGGTGGCGAACATCTTTTTAAACTCCTCGAGCGCCGCGGCGTTAGCTGGTGCGTTGGCCGCGGATACGTCCGTTGCGGGAGTGTGGAGATCAGTGCCGCTGCCTCCGTTAAGAGGAGTCTGCACGTTATCCGTGTCGTCAGTTGACATGTCTGGTTGAGCGTGATGTGGTTGTGAGTTAGATAGATCCGCACCCCCCTCCTTCTAGCGCCAAACTGTGGGAACCGAAATTCACACTGTCGACTTCCGTTTAAATAAGGAAAGTTAGGAAAACCCTAATTTCCCAGAGGTCCCGGATATCTGTTAAACCACATGCCAAGCAATCAGAACACGCAATCAAAGACGAAAAGAAATAAGAAATCGTAAAAGAGAGCAAATGGAGTTTTATTCCGAATCCGCGTGTGAGCGTTACAACAAGGTAGAAGCCTTGGCCACGAGAGTTGTCGGCGAGATTCCTAGTTCTAACAACCTAAGACTGCAAAACCTAGTTGAGTCGCAGCTCGAAATAACAAAAACAGAAAGTTGCCTAATTGCTCTAAGTGCTAAGTTCGCTCTAAAAGTTCTCTCCCCATGCCTCTCGCCTAGGACCCCTTATATACTGACTCCAATGTCAGTTTACGCCTTTCCTCTTCTGCCCTTAAGCCGCCATAGCATAAAAATGGAGATATTCCATTTTTTCCGATCTTCGTAATTATCTTCAAAAATTCGTATTTATCCGCGGAAACTTGACATTTATCTTCCCTTGCGGACCAAGCATAAACCGTCATGCGGTTTACGGGCTGTTGGTTAAGAAATCGTAAGTTGGGCCTCGAGTCGTGTCCTAGGTCCCTTTGGGCCGTCTTTCGACTCGAAGCGTTTATTACGGCTTCTTTCGATAAAGAATGAACTTTCTGCGGTTTTTACGGTAAAGTTTGATTGATTACTTAAAAATGGCGGGAACGTGAGATGGGTTCGCTACGGTATTCGGGTGGATAGCATCGAAGGGTAGACGAGAATGCATGGACTGATGTCGTATCGACGTTTTGGAAGAGCTCGGTCGCTACGTAGCGACCGAACTTTGGTTCGAGCTCGGTCGCTACGTAGCGACCGAGCGGAATGGGCGTTTGGTTGTTATGCAGTGACTGAGCTTCGGCTCGAACTTGGTCGCTACGTAGCGACCGAGCGGAGCACGCGTTTGGTCGCTGCGTAACGATCCTTCTCGAGCTTTTGTCCGATGTTTCGCGTTTCTTCCGCAAAGGTTTTTCGTAAAGAAGAATCTATTTCGAAAGTATATTTGTCGAAGAATTCTTCTACGTTTTTCTTTTTCGGGAATTTGGATGTTAACTTCGTCGTAACCGTTTTTGATCCCAACAGTAACAAATATGGTTTAGTTCATTTCATGAAAAAATCTTGATGCAATAATACTTTGAAGACGTTAGATTTACGTCAATGTATGGATTTACTGGACAAACATCATATCTCTCTAGCTGCGAATTTTAAAATTTTATCTACTCTTAATCTTGCAAGATGTTAATTTTTGACAGGTTACAGTTTAAAAGTCTTAGCTTTTGTTCGAGTCCTGAAAGGCTTTGTTTGCGTAGCTGCCACGCTGTTGGAGAACCAGGTTTTATGGCGATGTTAGTACATCACTTGGGAGAGGTAAAGGTAACTGAAAATGACGTTTAACTGAGTGGTTATTCCACAAACAAGTAGTTTTGATGTTAGCTTTTTGCAGTAGTTTGGCTGAGTTGGATTTTAGAGGATGCAAGAACTTGACAGATTTAGTTTTGGTTTCTGTAAACGAAATCTGTGTGAAGTTGAGGAATCTAAACATTGCGAGTGTCGATTGATTCTGGCTGATGAATTGAAGGCTTGAAGAAGATTGTAGTCGCAAAGAACAAGTTTATTGATGCTGCCATGAAATGAGCTTCAAGTAAGTTAATTGAAGTTGTTGCTCTTGATTCAGATGTTCCTTGGTGGTTACTTGGGTTATTGTCTGAACAAGAAACTTATGCCACACACAACTAGAACTGTCTATGTGAAGTATGCAAGTCATTAAGTGTAAATTACACTATCCTTGGTTTTCAATTTGCTTAACTCTGCTTTGTTTCAGTTTTCCTTTTTAATACTACTACAACGTTTAAAAGATTTGGTCGTCTTAGTTATAAACAGCTTCAGCAAAGTGCATATTTGAAACGAGTTTAAAGTTATACTAGATGATAATCCGCGTGCAAGCGCGGAGTGAGTTTTTATAATAATGCTTATTTATTAAATGGTTTTGACATTTTGCAACACTACAATTTTTATCGACTATAAAATGACGAATACAAATGTTGGTCTCTTAAATATATTATCGTTGTTGAATAATTAATGTATTACATCTCATTTTATTTATTTTTAAGACTTCATATGCACAAAATGAAATTAAGTTTTGCGGCTGACACAAATCACCAAAACCAAATAGGCAATATCAATTGTATAATAACGAAAAAGGATTAGGTTTTCTGCTCTCGATTTGTTTACTATTTACTTTCCATAAGTGATTTCATTTTCTACCTCTTAAAAATTGTGCTTTCGTTCCCGTCTTTATTTCACTGATATGAATTAAGTTTCTTTTTATAACTTCTTCTATGAATTCGGTGAATTACATAAGTGTCAATTTAAAAAAAATAGACGTCTATAAAAATTAGTTTCCCTTCAGATACATATGTAAGAATCAACATTTTGAAAAAAATCGCCGGCAAACTATATTAACAGGTTAGTATTCAATTCTAATATATCAAGTTGTTATATAATATAAGTGAATACTCGATATATAAATGTCTGTCTAGTATATATTCACCAGCTCAGTCTAAAAATCATCTAATTCAAGAATAACAAAACAAATTACTTATTTCACCAGTGCGGGTAATATCTGAATCTGAACGGGTAATATCCGAACCCGAATGAATATCCGAAGATAACCAAACATAAGTATATTTAACCCTATATTTCTAGTTTATTTCTCTCATTTTATTCAAAATATTTGTATTAATGATGTTTATTGCTTAAAATTAGATAATATACATATAATTATGGACAAAATCATTTGCTACTCACTTAAAATACATATCAAGCTCTTGTTTCTTGCATTAACAAAAGTTGCATCTAAAATTTCAAAACCACTAATAAATTAGTGTCTTTCTAACCTATTAATAGTTTACTCTTTTAAAAATTAGAAAACCAGTTAAGTTAAAATATATTTTAAATGCAAAAAAACTTAAACAATGAATAATTTATTTATTTTTCTTCAAAATTTAAATATCCGAACCCAACCCAAAATATCTGAACCCGAACATAAAATACTCGAACCCGGCTCGAAATGTAGAAATACCCGAATGGGCTCTATACCTTTATATTGAAATATGCGATACGAACCCAAATGTGTATCCGAACGTTCACCCTACGATACATGTTTATTTGTATGTTGCTTGAACAATAAAAAATTAAACCATTGATGTGGCATTTTTACCATTTTTAGTAATTTATAGTTGTTTTTAAAATTTTAAAATATAACATATAAGAAAAAATCTAAGTTTTTTATTATATGCTTAATGTGATTGTTGAATTTCTTTTAATAGTATAAAATTAAACAAAAAAGAAAGAGGTTAGAAAAATTGTTATCAAATATGTATTATTCATAATCCTTAATTGTCATATATATGTTAACCATATTAGGTAATTCCGTAGCCTTTATTTAAGGAAATAAAAAAATATTTTTTTGTACACTACTAATTAATTTGATAGTTTGTTTAATAAAAAACATAGTATAGGTTTATATGACCAACTTATTTTTCTAACAATTCTAAAAATCATTCTCGTAATGACACGTAACTATGAAAATATGTCCTCCAGGATTAACATATATTTAAGAATTGTTTTTTGGCGGGTAATTAAAAGCCCTAACTTGGACCCTTTTACATTAAAAATGAAGTACACACCCACAACATTAAAACAGATCGTTAAGCCAAGATAACGATTAATAATAATTTTACGCTGATGATAATGCTACAACTGAGAAAATTGCAGCAGCGTTAAAGGAACTCTCGGATGTTCTTAAGGCAGAAGAAATGTTTTGGAAACAGAAGAGTCGAGTGTTTTGGTTAAGAGAAGGAGACAGAAATACAAAATTTTTTCATGCCTTAACAAAGCAAAGAAGAGCAAGGAGTAAGATCACGCAGTTTCTAGATGCAAATGGAAATACAGTTGAGGATGAAGAAGGACTAGTGGCCATGGCTAGTAGCTACTTTAGGCAGATTTTTGAATCATCTAACCCAGAGGACATTGAAGAGGCACTAGCTCAAGTTCCTGCGACGATCACTGGGGCAATAAATGACAACCTTACAGCTCCGGTCTCTGAATGGGAGATCAAATTAGCGTTGTTTGCTATGCATCCAGAAAAGGCCAAGGACCAGATGGGATGACTGCGCTTTTCTATCAGAATTTCTGGGATATTGTAAAGGACGATTTAACTCTTATGGTTAATAAATTCCTTTTTGAGGGGACGGTGGCGAATGGACTGAATGATACGAATAGATGTCTCATCCCAAAAACAACAAATCCTACCGAAATGGCTCAATTTAGGCCCATAAGCTTGTGCAACGTCAGCTACAAGATAATCTCTAATGTTTTATGCCAGAGATTAAAGAAAGTGCTTCCAGGTTTGATATCAGAAACCAAGTCAGTCTTTGTTGCTAGAAGACAAATCTCAGATAACATTATGATTGCTCAAGAGATGTTCCACGCTTTGAGAACTAAACCAAGTGGACGTAATAAAAGGATGGCCATTAAGACGGACATGAGCAAAGCATATGACAGGATGGAATGGTCGTTTATTGAAGCTGTCATGTGTAAGATGGGCTTTTCAGAAACATGGATTACCTGGATAATGCGGTGCATTACGTCGGTGAAATATAAGGTACTCATGAATGGACAGCCAAGAGGAAATATTGTACCTGGTAGAGGCCTACGCCAAGGAGATCCTTTGTCTCCTTTCATTTTTATTCTAAGCATGAAAGCGCTCGCTAACCTTCTCAATCATGCAGAGAGCCAAGGGAAGATAACGGGGATGCGTGTTACACGCGCGTGTCCGTCGGTGTCCCACCTTCTCTTTGCTGATGATAGCATTTTCTTCTGTAAGACGGAGCCCCGTGAATGTGAAGAAGTAATGGAAGTAGTCAGGAAGTATGGTAAAGCATCAGACCAATGTATCAACTTTGATAAATCGTCCTTACTCTTTGGTAAACGGATTAATACAATAAGTAGACAAGAGATTAAAGATGTGCTGGGAATTCAAAACGAAGGTGGAATGGGTACTTATCTAGGGATCCTGGAAGATATAAGTGGCTCCAAGTGTAAACTTTTTGCGTTTCTAAAGGATAAGCTGATGCATAGAGTGAATGGATGGACAGGAAGGCGGCTCTCAAAAGGAGGAAAGGAAGTGTTGATTGAATCTATTCTGCTAGCTCTTCCGACATACGTTATGTCTACTTTCATGCTCCCTTTGGAGATATATGAAAACCTTGCAAGTGCCATTGCTAAATTCTGGTGGAGTTCAAATCCACCAAAAAGAAGAATACACTAGGCAAAATGGGAGAAAGTCTGTTTACCAAGGGAAGAGGGTGGGATTGGTTTTCGTATGATCCATGAGTTCAATTTGGCATTATTGACAAAACAACTATGGAGACCAGTTCAATTTTCTGACACTTTGGTGGCCCGGGTTTTAAGGGAAAAATACTATAGAATGAGTTCACCACTCAGCGTTAACTCTGCTAGCAGCCCATCATATGTGTGGTCTAGCAATTCTGCTGCGAGAAAGTTGCTATTAACGGGAATCAGACAGAAGATACATTCAGGCTATGAAGTTAAGGTGTGGGAGGATCCATGGATTCCAACGACCCCTGCGAGACCACCTCTCCCTATAGCGCCGGTAATGCATCATAATATGAGAGTTAGTGACTTCATTAACCCGGTAGCGAAAGAGTGGGATGTTGGTCTTTTGGAGAATTATGTCAATCCGGAGGACATACCACTTATAAGGAGTTTGGCCACAAGTTCAGCTCATCGTCATGATACATTCTGTTGGAATTACACAAGGAATGGCCAATACACGGTTAAATCTAGATATTGGGTGGCTCAGAATTTGTTAAAGACAGAGGAGGAAAAGGAAGTCCTAGAACCGAGTATCACATAGCTTCAAGCTTTCGCTTGGAAGTTAAAGGCGCCTACGAAGATATGTCATCTTATATGGCAGTTGTTAACTGGTCATGTGGCAGTAACGAGGAACTTAGCAAGACGTAATATGAGGTGTGATAACTACTGCCCAAAATGTGGAGAGCTAGAAGAATCTGTAATCAATGCTATATTCGAGTGTCCGCCAGCTCTACAAGTCTGGTCCTTACCATCAACTCCATCAAGCCCAGGTTTATTTCCAGTACCAAGCGTTTACACAAATATGGATTACCTATTCTGGAGGAAAAACAACATTATCGAGCCGGAACAGAACATGGATCCTTATCCCTGGATAATTTGGTACATTTGGAAGACTAGGAATGACAAACTTTTCAGGGGGATAAACAGAGGTCCTCTGGAGCTAGTTCGACATGCAGAAAATGAATGTCAAGCCTGGTTTAATGCGAACGAAGTGGAACAACTTGTGGTACAGGAAATCATTTATGAGGAGCTCCAAGTCATAAGCTTGGGTAATATTTGCTTGTTAGATGGATTTTGGACAGCCTCGGCTCAGTTTAGTGGATGTGGATGGGTCTGGAGGGACAGTGGAGGAAACATTCAATTCTTGGGGACAAAAAATTTCAATCGACGTGAATCAGCTTTGCATTCGGAAGTAGAAGCTCTGCGGTGGGCAATGGAAAACATGTTTCAACACTCAACTTGCCAGAGTTTTGGGACAGACTGCAAGGACCTGTTAGCAATGATAAAGGAACCTCATGCCTGGCCAAGCTTTGCGACGAAATTGGAAAGGATAGAGACGCTGCTGGTATGCTTTCCGGATTTCAACATCATTCATGTTCCACGAGCGCGCAATCAGTTTTCAGATTTTTTAGTTAAGACTGTTAGATATTCCATAAGAAGTTACATGTTACTGGTTGTTCTATTCCGGTCTGGTTACCCAGTCCACCTCAAGCTTGAGTAATAGAATGGCCGTTTGACGTCAAAAAAAAAACGATTAATAATAATTTAGAGAAAACACATGTGGTTAACGTGTTTACTAATGGGTGAAAGAGACGAAGCCTTGCTTGGCTTATTAGGGGCCTAAGGCAAAACTAGAGAACATTTATCATAATTATTATATAAATCTATAACAAATAATTGTGTGAAATTTATACAATTTATTATGTTAATATTTAATTGTAAATAGTTTCTGTAAGAGCATCAAATAGTGTTTGTGTATTATATTTTTTCCTTTGAAACTATATTATTAGTTAAATTAAAAAATATTAAAACTTAAGTATTCAGATTATGAGAGTATATAGTGAATTATTTATCTGAATTATTAAGTTTAATATAAACTATAAAATTAGAAATTTCTAAAACGATTAGAAATAAAATAAATATATATTATAAAACTTTAGTAATAAGCGGAAAATCAATCTATATAAAATTTTAAAACAATAAAAAAAAATCATAAGAAATCATACCTTAGAATATCCCCTATAGCTTTATGGAAAGTAAACTAATATGCCTCAAATTACAAAATCACAAATAGCAAAGTGATCAATTAAGCCAATTAATATTTAAAAAATGGGGACCTAAATGATACGATGTCTTACGTGCGGTAACTGAGAAGATCATTACATTTGCGGAATCCAAAAGTATTTTCATATCAACGATGATATAACACATCTTTGCATATATAATAGCCGAAGGCTATTTACCCATGTAGTAATGTTATTCATGTGAAAGTCCAAGGTTGGTCAGCCAATATTGGATAAACTTGGATGGAAACTAAACAAACAAAGCTGACAATTCTTAGAAGCGCATTAAGAAATCACTCCGTAGAGTTAGAGTAACTAGACTTGAATGTTACATGGCAAATTATAGGAAAAAGCAACAATCACATGTCACCACTACAACTTTGAAAATCAGTGTGACACCCCTTCTACTGCAAGAAAATGATAAATTTTGTTTTCATACAAAATATTAGTGCCGTCTTAGATTATTTGTTGGCCTTCTTCAAAAAATATTAACAGTATATTTGACGATGTAACAGAGTTTGAAATTTAGTAGTATATCTAAAAATTTCAACTTTAAACCATAATTTGTATATTTAATCTCAAAAAAAAATTATTTTTTTATATTTTTGATTCAGACCCTATACGACCGCTCTACTTACTCATGTTATTAGACGTCTCTGCAAAATATGTTAGCAAATTGTCTTGGAGTACTATTTCGAAAATCATAAGTAATATAAACACTACAAGAAAACGTGCCCATAACAACGAAGATTTACGACGAAAATATTTCGTCGTAAATTTACATGGTGTTTACAACGCAGTTACGAGGAATCCAACTTTCGTCGTAAACTCTATGTAAATTTACGACGAATAGTGTTCGTCGTAAAATCTATGTAAGTTTACGACGAATGTACGTGGAATGAAAAATATGTCGTAATCATTACATCGACATTACAACGAAACATGTTATCGTTATATTTAGGTGAAAACGTGTATTCAATGTGCTTTAACTTACCTAATTTCGTCGTAAAGTCGTTGTAAATATTATGTTAAAACCATGTAAAATCCATGTAAAATATTCCTTGTAAAATCGTTGTTATATTTCAACTACCCAACTCAAAAATTTCCCTATATATATGTCATTTCCCACAACTCTCTTCCTCACAACACACAAACGGAAAAAAAAATCAGAAAAAAATGATTTCAAAAAAAAATCTAAGAAAAAAATGGCCGGTGGCGGTAGCATTTACGAGTTACGGAGTTAGATGTATTTGCACAAAGATTCCGACGGGAGGGTGACGAACGCATTTCTGAGCGGGCTAGAGACATTCATGCACCAGGCGGGCTGTACACCGATCACACAGGAAAGCGGTAAGATGTTCTGCCCCTGTCGGAAATGCATAAATTCAAAATTTGCAAGTAGTGAAACTGTATGGAAGCATTTAGTAAACAGAGGATTTACACCACAGTACTACATTTGGTATCAACATGGAGAGGGTTATGGGGGAAATGAAGCTAGTAGTAGTAATAATAATTTTGAGGATGGTCATCATAGTGAAGAACCGATTCATTTGCATAATGAATATAATTATCATCAAGATCATGAGCAGATGGTAGATCATGATAGGGTTCAAGATATGATTAGTGATGCATTTTTAGAAACAACTACAACAATAGCTGATGGAACTGGAAATGTAGAAGAACCTAATTTGGATGCAAAAAGGTTTTATGAAATGCTAGATGCTGCAAATCAACCAATCTACACTGGTTGTAGAGAAGGTCTCTCTAAATTGTCTCTAGCAGCTAGGATGATGAATATTAAAACGGATCATAATTTACCTGAGAATTGCATGGATGCATGGGCGGAGTTGTTTAAAGAGTATTTGCCAGAAGACAACGTGTCTGCTGAATCTTATTATGAGATTCAGAAATTGGTTTATAGTCTTTGGTTGCCTTCGGAGATGATTGATGTTTGCATCGACAACTGCATGATCTACTGGAAAGAAGATGACAAGTTAGAAGAGTGTCGATTCTGCAAAAAACCACGATTCAAACCGCAAGGCCGTGGGAGGAATAGGGTACCGTACCAAAGGATGTGGTACCTACCAATTACAGACAGATTGAAAAGATTATATCAATCTGAGAGGACTGCTGCGTCGATGAGGTGGCATGCGGAACATGTCCAGAGAGATGGTGAGGTTCACATCCATCAGACGGAAGAGCATGGAAACATTTCAACAAGGTACACGCAGATTTTGCTACAAATATTCGGAATGTCTATCTTGGGTTATGCACCGATGGATTTAGTCCATTTGGAATGTCTGGTAGACAATATTCTTTGTGACCAGTCATTCTTACGCCGTACAATTTACCGCCGGATATGTGCATGGAACAAGAATTTCTATTTTTGACCATATTAATCCCTGGGCCGAAGCATCCAAAACTGTCTCTTGATGTTTTTCTTCAACCGTTGATAGAAGAGCTAAAGCAATTGTGGTCAGAAGGGGTGAGGACGTACGATTCTTCCTTGAAAAACAATTTTACGATGCGAGCAGTTCTGCTGTGGACGATAAGTGATTTCCCTGCTTATGGGATGTTGTCTGGCTGGACAACACATGAAAGATTATCTTGTCCATATTGTCTTGGATCGACGAATGCTTTTCAACTGAAGAATAGTAGGAAGAGTTGTTGGTTTGATTGTCATCGTCGCTTTCTTCCACTTGTTCATCCGTACAGAAGAAATAAGACATTGTTTCGGCACAAAAAAATTGTCAGAGACGGTCCTCCTCCATGTCTCACCGGCCAGCAGATCGAAGCAGACATTGATTATTATGGAGCTCAGGAAATAGTTAAAGTTGGAGGAAATTGGCATGTTCCTGGAAATATGCCTGATGGGTATGGTGTGTCTCACAATTGGCATAAGAAGAGTATATTTTGGGAGCTACCCTATTGGAAGGATCTTCTCTTACGCCACAATCAGGATGTCATGCATATTGAGAAGAACTTTTTTGAGAACATCATGAATACATTACTTAACGTCCTTGGGAAGACAAAAGATAACAAAAAGTCAAGGATGGACTTACCTGATATTTTCTCAAGAAGTGAGTTACATATCAAGAGCAATGGAAACGTTCCTGTTCCCATCTTCCGGTTGTCATCAGAAGCCAAACAACCTTGTTTGACTGGGTTGCATCAACTGATGAAATCCTTTTGATCGACCCACAAAACTTTCAATATGAAGATATTCCCGAAGATGCCCTTGCAAGAAGAAGACGCTATCAATGAAGTTGAGGTACCAGAACAACCAACTGATTAAATCCTTTTGATCGATCCGCAAAACTTTCAATATGAGGATATTCCCGAAGATGCTACAGATGAAGCACGTGAAGACGAATTCGAGAGAAGCGACGATGATGATTGTAATGATAGTGATGAGAACAAAAACGATTTAGAGTGATGTAATATTGATGTTAATGAAAACGATTTAGAGTGATGTAATATATGTAACAAATGTTGTATTTCTCTATTGTAACGTATGTTTAAAGAAATATTGTTTTATTACCATCTTAATGTATGTGTAACAAATGTTGTTTTATATAATATGTATTTCTTTAGTTTTTAAAAAATTATTTGGAGTTTTAGGGTTTTAGAGTTTAAGTTGGAGAAAGAGCACAAAGTAGTAGAGAAGAGATATGATGTTAGATGATATGTGACTTTGGGGTTTAGGGATTTCATTCTCGTTGTTTAGGGTTAAGCGTTGTAAAATCATCGTAAATGGTTATCTATTCCACGTAATTTCGTCGTAAATGGAAAAACGTGGGCCTGGTAACTTCGTCGTAAACGCGGGCCTGGTAAATTCGTCGTAAACCGACGTTTCGACGTAATTTCGTCGTAAATCGAAAAACGCGGGCCTGGTAACTTCGTCGTAAATGAAAAAACTCGGGCCTGGTAACTTCGTCGTAATATTACGTCGCGTTTACGACGAATCCTTTTCTATATATTGAGACGCCGAGACGAGGCTTCCTCGTTCATTCCTCCCAAACTCCTCTCCTCTCCCTCTAAGGTACACTCTCTTTCCTCCTTTTTTTTAAGTTAGTTTACGTTATTAATTAGTTAGGTAATTAGTTTAGGTGATTAGTTAGATAATTAGTTTAGGTGATTAGTTAGATGACGGAATACTATAGTTTAGGTGATTAGTTAGGTAACAGAATAATTTTTTAATTATGTCGTCATAATTGATTAAATTTATTTAAATTTTTTTTAGATGGCTCCTAGAAGGAAACCAGCAGCACCTACTTATGCCCAGTTGTTTGGCGATGGTTCCGGTACATCTTCTTCCGGTACATCTTCTTCCGGTCCATCGTCTTCCGATGCAGTTCCAGACTCTCAGACTTCTCAGAGAGTTTTTTCGAGTCTTCCTCTTCCACCGCAGATGCCTCCACCTCCTCCTCCAGCGGCTGCACCTCAGCCTGTCCCAGAAGGTGCAGTTCATCCGGATTTGCGTGTGCCTTCATATGCTCCCTTCGCGAGATATACGGTGGAGGATTTGCTTGCCCAGCCTGGACGGGAGGGTTTGGATGTTCTAGACCCCGATAGACCCCGAGGAACTTATTGGTAAGTTATTAATTTTTATTACATTAAAATTTAATTGATTTTTATTTTCTAACGGTGAAATTGTTTTTTTCAGGTTTGGAGCTAACAACCGTGTTAGCCGGAGCGTTTCGGCGACGATTAAGGGTTACTACGACGGGGCATACCCGAACTGGAGCAAGACACCAAATCACGTTAAAATCACGTGGTTTAAATGTTTTGCGCTAAAATTTTTAAATTTAATTAAATTTTCACTTTTAAATATATATATATATATATTTTTAATATTTATTATTAATTGTAATTTTTTCAAAATTTTTATGTTTCAGCAAAAGTGGCATTGGTCTTTGGGAATCACCGAGAGGGTGAAGGCGGAATTCGTTGCAAATGCGAAGATACGCCTCTGCAACACAGTCTCTGATTGGAAGGACAAGTGGGAGATCTACGGGTTTGAGGGAAAGCCCACTGAGCTCACGACGGATGTGTGGGATGGCCTCATCGCCTATTGGGAGCACCCCTCTTCGATCAAAAAGGCAAATTCATGCTCGGCTTCTCGAAGGACGAAGGATAAAGATGGTCATTTGCCCATGCTTCACAGAACCGGACAAAAACCTCATGCAGGAGTCCGTCTAGTTTGTTTTAAATATATATTTTAAAATATTCAATTAATATAATTTATAATATTTAATTTTTTTTTTTTTGTAGTTCGAGAAGACGGGAGTCTTACCTTCTCTGTCTGACCTATTCAAGATGACTCATGCCACATCCGACGGAGTTTTTGTGGATCCTGTGATACGCCCAAAACGGGATCACTCTTTCGGTAAGGTTGATATGAACTCAGATCCGAGAGGATTGAGAACTGATGGATCGAGGGGTGACACTAAGGGTTGCGGAATAGCCCAAAGATACTACCAGACTTCGATCGTTGCCGGATGTGACGCACCGGTCCAAAAAAAGAAGGATCGAAACTTGGAGATAACCTCACCAAGAAACTAAGAAGTGTTCTAAACAAAGAACAATGAGAGAAACTCATAAAAAAGGAAAAACAATCTGTTTTATTTCGTGGCTCTAAGGCCTTATTTATAGGATTACAAGTTGTAGAGATCCAAAGAAAAATGTGCTAAAAACAAGACATTGGAAATAGAAACAAAGACTTGACTAAATAAAGTCTTTGACTGAAACTTGGACTACCTCTTCATATAGCCACGACCAGGACTTTGAAAGGTGAAGAATATACTCCTGATATGGGCCAAGACATGTCCCTTTGAGGCCTGGTCGAAATTCATCTTTTTCCTTAGCCAATATTTATCGGTTTCTCCATTTGGCCCAAACAAGTTCGTTTTTGAATCTTTTTGAAACCATCAAGCCCAATGCTTTCTTGAACATTTAGAACATGAATAATAACCTTTGTCATGATTGAATTGACCGTTGGTTCATCAGAAAGAAGGTTAGCCATTTCGAGCTTCTCGGGTGGTCTGAATTCGCGAGAACTGAAGATCACCTGATTTGTAATTAGCATAACTATCACATATGAACTCCGTTTGATCTGATTCTTCTTCAAGGAGCTCTGTAATTGAGTTGAGAACATTCTACAAGTGATTTCATGCGTAGAAGCCTCGTGGTTTGGAAGATATGAGTCAAACAATGAACATATATCTTTACTGCTTTCCATGATCAAGCTGTGCATGCCTGTTTTGCCCGGTGCGCTACCCCACGGCACATCATTCTCTCCCTCTTGAAAAGGATTTGACCTCAAATCCATTTCACCTCTATCAAAAGGAAATGAATAAGAGAAAACGAATTTTTAAATCATATAAAATTCAATGAAGGAAAAGTATGGACAGAAAGTTCCTTGGAGTTTTGGACTTGTTTTCCTCAAGTACTTCCAGTTCCATGTCCCTGATACATAAGAACTTTGGCGTTCACCAGTGTTTTCTCTCCTTGGGAACGGATCATACTTATCCTGTACTTTCAAAACAACTAGGAAAACCACATCAAATCTGCGAGAGAAATAATCAAAGAGTTTCTCTATCCTTAGGACATCAAGAACATGATCCAAGCTCTTAGGATAAGCATCAAAGAAGGTGCTGTAAACCAAGATGACATCAAAGCTCAAGACAACACAATTTTCAAACATTGGTTTCAAATTATGCCAAGGTTTATCAGTTTCAACACACAAGTTATCAAGCTTCAAAACATAATCAAAAATAAAATCGGTTTCAGCTCTATGTGATTTTTGTTTCAGCAACTTTTTAATCAAAAATTCGTCCAAGGCACAAGTGGATTGAAATAAATTACCAGTGATCAGTTCATGTCTATAAGGGCTCAGATTAAAGTCATTTTCTTTGAAGACAGATGAATCAAACGATTTTCTAGCACAAAAATCAGACTGTTGCAAATCAAGCTCAAATGACTTTTCAAGATGATCAAAACTTTTGCTATGTTTCAAAAACTGATCAAGACTCAAAACAAATCCAAAATGGATGTCATTGCCATTTTGAAAACGTTTTTGATCAAGAATTCCGTCAAGTTCAAATTTCTCAGAAGAATGAATCATGTTATCAAAAACAGAATTTGAAACACAAAATTCTTTAACTTTGTCAAAACCAAAACGATTTACAACAGGAGAACTGATCTTAACAAACATTTCAGGCAGAGAATTAAGTAAATAAAGTTTCTCACAGTGCTTTTTAGGCAAAGGCGTAGAAGTTGTGCCTAGATCAAAGCAAAGATGTTTCTCTATGATGATGGATGATGTGCTTGGTGCTTCCTCATAAAAGATTGGATCAAGCTCGTCTTCTTCATCAAAGATGAGACTAAGATCATTGTCCAAGGGTCTCCTAGTCTCAAGACGTGGTCCTTGATGTTGGTAGTTCAATGGTTCTTCCTCAAAAACCTGTGAAACTAGAACAAGACTACTCGGATGCTCCGGTTCAAAACAGGTTAGTCCATTAGTCTCTTCATTATCAATATCAAACATAAGATCATGTTTTGGAGAAGGAAGATCACATTCATCCTCACAAGTGATCCAAATTTCCATTAGCTCTTCATCATACTTATCAAAAATTGGTAAAGAATCTGAAAAATCTTTTAGATCTTCAAGGTTGTTTTCAGATTTACCTTTGGGTTTTTCACTGATGAAAATTGATGGCTCAGCTACTGGGGCACGTGTGGGTGTGCTCTTCTTTTGCCTCTTGCTGACGTCCTTGAGGGCTTTGTCCACACCCTTCACAAAGTTATCACAAAATTGTTGGACATCAAACTGAAAATGTTTCCTTTTTGGATCAGCTTCGCCTTTGGACGTTTTGAACTGCTCTTTGCACCTCCTGTTCGGCATCTTATGTGGTCTTCTTTGGGCTAGTGTTTCCTGCACAGGAACAAAATCATCAAAAACATTCAATGAATTTTGAGATGAAGATTTAAAGTTAGCCTCTCGCTGGAATTTCTTCTTGCTACTTCCCTTGTGAAGACCAAACATTTTTATCCTGAAAAATTACTTAACACAAAAGGGTTTACAGATAAAATAATCCTCACACTCTCAAGTGTTTGATCTCACCCACACAAGTGTTTCTCTAAGATTTTAGTGGTCACTCAAGAGTCTCCTCAAGGTTCTAAGAGAACAAATCAAGAATCCCAATGGGTAGATCCAAAGCGAACAAAGGGTTTTTCTCAAGATAGATAGATAAGAGATTTTTGATTTTTGAAATCCGTTTTAACCACCTCAAAGGCTGGATTTCTCCTCAGCCAGCAGGCTTTCTCTTCCACCACCAATCCACAAAACAAACTTTGAACTTTTCTTTTTTTTTTTTTTTTTGAATCAAATCGTAAATCTTTTTTTTTTTTTTTATAAATGGATGGTAATGAGGGGCCCGGATTCAAGAAAGGTAGAAGAAGAAGTGTTTGAAGAAGATGGAGAGATGAGAAGATGGAATGATAATACAGTTACCGGAAGAGTGGCTCTGATACCACTTTGATACGCCCAAAACTGGATCACTCTTTCGGTAAGGTTGATATGAACTCAGATCCGAGAAGATTGAGAACTGATGGATCGAGGGGTGACACTAAGGGTTGCGGAATAGCCCAAAGATACTACCAGACTTTGATCGTTGCCGGGTGTGACGCACCGGTCCAACAAAAGAAGGATCGAAACTTGGAGATAACCTCACCAAGAAACTAAGAAGTGTTCTAAACAAAGAACAATGAGAGAAACTCATAAAAAAGGAAAAAGAATCTGTTTTATTTCGTGCCTCTAAGGCCTTATTTATAGGATTACAAGTTGTAGAGATCCAAAGAAAAATGTGCTAAAAACAAGACATTGGAAATAGAAACAAAGACTTGACTAAATAAAGTCTTTGACTGAAACTTGGACTACCTCTTCATATAGCCACGACCAGGACTTTGAAAGGTGAAGAATATACTCCTGATATGGGCCAAGACATGTCCCTTTGAGGCCTGGTCGAAATCCATCTTTTCCCTTAGCCAATATTTATCGGTTTCTCCATTTGGCCCAAACAAGTTCGTTTTTGAATCTTTTTGAAACCATCAAGCCCAATGCTTTCTTGAACATTTAGAACATGAATAATAACCTTTGTCATGATTGAATTGACCGTTGGTTCATCAGAAAGAAGGTTAGCCATTTCGAGCTTCTCGGGTGGTCTGAATTCGCGAGAACTGAAGATCACCTGATTTGTAAATAGCATAACTATCACATATGAACTCCGTTTGATCTGATTCTTCTTCAAAGAGCTCCGTAATTGAGTTGAGAACATTCTCCAAGTGATTTCATGCGTAGAAGCCTCGTGGTTTGGAAGATATGAGTCAAACAATGAACATATATCTTTACTGCTTTCCATGATCAAGCCATGCATGCCTGTTTTGCCCGGTGCGCTACCCCACGGCACATCATCCTGCATCTGAGAAACTCTTCCAAACAGTGGCTGGTCGGATTGAAGAACGGAAGACGCAACTAACCCAGGAGTCTCCCGATGGATTACCAGTCACATTGTCCACCGAAGAGGTCGACAGAATCTTCGAAGAGGTACAACTTAAAATTTTTGTTTACATTATTTTAAATATTTTGACATAATTAACTATATTAATATATGTTTTGATTTTATAGGTGGCTCCTAAAAAGAAGGGACGGATAGTCGGTATAGGCTCTGTTAACAACGCTCTGTTAACGAAGTTGCAAGGGCAACTTCGTCATACACTTCGAGACGGGATGAAGAGACTGCTCAGATGAAGGCTCGAATGGATAGCCAGCAGGTTCGTTTAGACTCTCTTGAGGATTTTCTAGACGTGATGGCCGTGGTAAACCCGGTTATGCAGAGAATGTTGAGTGAGAGACGAGCCGCTCTTGGAATGTCACCACGAGATCCCCAAGAGTCCGATCCAACCCGTCAACAGCCGAGCAACCCCACCAACTACTTCGAGAATATGTAGTTTTTATTTTTCTGTTTGTATTATGAATTTAAATATTATTGTATGACCTTTTAAAATATGTTTTTCAATTTCATATTTTGTTTTAAAATTTAAATTATTTTAAATTCTGAATGTTAAATATAAATTAAAATTTATTATATACTAATTAATAATAATATAATAAGAAACGATGTAAACTCCTCGTAAACATTACATGGAGTTTACATCGAATGCTTACGAGTGATTAACATCGAAAGATTTACGAGGGTTTTACATCGAAATGTTTACGAGTGATTTACAACGAAAGTATTTACGTGTGCTTTACATCGAAATAATTACGTGGGCTTTACGATGAAAGCTTACGTGTCGTTTACAACGAATCCTTTCCCTGCGCTTTACGAGGAATATATTTCGTCGTAAACTTAACGAGTCGTTTATGACGAAACCTCCGTTACGACGGACGTTTAACAACGAAACGTCTTTCGACGTTAATTCGTCGTAACACTCCGTTTACAACGAATTTACAACGAATACTGCCCTAGTAAAAAATATGTTTTCTTGTAGTGAAAATTAATTCAACTCCTTTAACAATTACATAAAAATAGTTAACAAGTTTAGAACATAACAATTACAGAAAATAGTTAACAAATTTAGACGAAGGTAAAAAAACTAGCATCCAATCTTACATAAAAATAAACAATGACATATGCCCACACTCTCCAAAACGTATCTACGAAACTATAACATTCCTAAAAGAATTATGCAACATATGGGTCCAAACCAAAGAACAACACGACCCAATACACTTACAAACAAACTTCAATTTTTTTTAACAAAATATTAAATCCCGTGCGTAGAATATATTATAAGAATACATTTTTTTTTTTTGAATTATGCAGAAGTATCCAGGCCCCACAAAAGTGATCCAAACTAGTCACGTGTTGCCACGTGTCGGTCCTCTGTCCTTGACGATGCCGAAATGTTAATTCTCCAGTGGCCGGGATTCGAATCCAAGTGGCGGTAGTCACAGCTGTAAGTCATTTACCACTAGAACTAGAAGCCCCAGTTATAAATATACATATTTATGTTTATAGCACAAATCAACCGAAAAAAATACAAATTTTCATAACAAATATAGTCATTCCGCGCGTAGCGCGGACCGATCCTAGTAATATGATATATCTAAGAAAGTGTTGTTTCTTTCTCCCATTTTTTAGTATAGATAATATAATGAGTCAATTGCACCAAGATTACGTAATAACTTAAAAATTTGCAAGAATGGAAAAAGAGGAAAAACATGTTGAGGCCTAGTGTTTTTAGAGGCAAAAAGACTATGTTAACCCTATCTATCGTTTAAACGAGTTGGAAAGAGAGAAGTTTGTGACAGAATAGTACTAGATAGGATAGGCTAGCTGTAAATCTATTATGACTCGATAAATTATATAATATTAGGGGAGGTCCGCGCTTCGCGCGGATTTGATGGATCGATTTTTATTAAATATATAATTTGGTGTTAATTTGATTTTATGTTAAGTTCGGTGTGAATATGGTTATTGTGTACACCAAATTTGAATTATATAACCAATGATGACCGAGTTGTCAGTATTGTTTGTTTTTAATCCCGAATTTTAAGATTTTATAGTTTGTTAAGTTATTATAGTTGTTTTGGTGAATGTTAGTGATATTATTATCAATTGTTGTTGTTTTTTGGCTTTTTGTGATATTTTTGGTTTATATTTTTTATATATTGTGTAATTAATCGTAATAATAAGTAAAAAAATGGAAAAATAAAAAAATAAATTGAAAAAGCAAGAAAGGCGAGATATGTATTATTTTAAATGGAAAAAATAAGCACAACTTCTTGTAGGCGTAAATAAGCATCATTTTGACTAAAATATTGTATCTCGACATGTAAGGCATCTTATGTTCATTCGGATCCAGTCAATTACGCATTGGTGATGATAGATATGGTTGCATTGCAATAAATTTATAACATCACCTTTTACAATCTTGTCAATGCATATAGTGCAAAGTTCATCCATTTTTTTTTGCTTACATTCTTCTTAGAATCCAATTTACGCACATAAACAAAATATTCTTTGACCTTTTCATCGACAAATATTTGATATAATATTTAGTTATTTAATATCATTATGGGTTTACTACTTTACTTTTAAAAAAAATTATTACTATTATCTTAATAGGTTTACTAATTATTTTCAACAAACACGGTCGCTGACATGGACCACCGTCCATTGTTTTATGATAGTTATCCACCAAATCCTGGCACACTACAGAACATGCCTAAACATTTCTGGATCAGCTAGCTTTCTGATTGTTATGTTCACAGTACTTAAACATTTCGGGATCAGCTAGAAGAACCCGAAGTGCAAAATTATGTTGCACCAATGATACCAATTGTCGTTGCAGGCAACTTCTTTGACGGATTCCAATGAGTTCCGTCAAGTTCTTCCATCAATAAAACAAAAAGATAAGTTTGTGAGTGTAAAAAATATTTGTAACAAAACACTACAAGAAAACATAAGCTTAACGAGGACGGTTTTTCTCGTGAGTTCGTCGTAAAAGAGGCTTTACGACAAATTAGCGAGGAAACACGTTTGCTCGTTAGTCATCCGTCGTAACACATATTTCCTCGCCAATTCGTCGTAACTTAGCGAAGAAAATATTTCGTCGTAAAGACGAAGTACATCATTTCGTCGTAAAGACCACGTAAATATTACACGTAAGGGGGTCACTGTATTTCCTCGTAAATACCTCGAAACGAGTTCCTCGTAAACTACACGTATATACCTTGAAAGTGTTTCCTCGCAAAATACACGTAACTACCACGAAAGTATTTCCTCGTAAATACTCGTTTATCTTTCCTCGTCATTTCCTCGTAAATGTTTTCTCGTAAAATACTCGTTTATTATTTCTCGTCATTTCCTCGTAAAGTTTCCACGTAAATAAGTCCTACATTAGCTACGAATTTACTTCGTTTTTATTATTTTACAGAATTTAAAAATATAATTAAAAAAATAATTAAAATTATTTAATTTATTAATAAAATTATAATTTAAAATAAAAATAAATCAATACAAAAATATTTTATATATAAATAAGTTTTGAATTTAGAATACAACAACCGGAAAAAAAAGAACTAAGGGTCGTTCATCACCTGGTAGAATTCATCACTCCTCCTCGAAACATCCGCCTCGTTATGTATGTCGGATGACTCGCCTCGAATTGGATGATGTTGTCGCATGTTCCTCAACATGGACTCCTATTCCGGATTTGTGGCCGCTATAACGTCCAAGAAGCCCTCAACTCCACCCATATGAGATTTTGTCGCGGCCAACTCGTTACGCAGCTCAGTGACTTCATCATCCCGTCGCTGACCATAAGACGATGTCGCTCTCGGAAAATCGTTGACGGAACCAATCCCCAACGTCCGTCCCTTTTTTTTAGGGACAACCTTAAAAACAAAAAATAAATATTGTTAGTAAAAATTTAAAATTAAATTAAATGAATAATAAAAAATTAAAATTTTTGAAAATTTACCTCCTCGTAAATCTTATCCACTTCAAGTGTGGATAAGGTGACGGGTAATCCGTCGGTAGACTGCTGGGTCAGCTGGGTCGGCGGTCTTCAATCTGAGCAACCACGTCGTTGTAGATTTGCTCGGACTTGCCATCTACAAATACGCCCGCCTTGTTCTTGTGGGTCCTCTCGTAAAGTTCCATAAGAGACGGGAGATGTCCCGTCTCTTTGGCCTAAAAACATTTAAGAAAGTTAGAATAAAAATATATATATTAAAAAATTTATTTAATAAAATATTTAATTACCATTTCCAAACGGACACAGGCGTGGGGTTTTTGGCCCTTAGTGTGAAGCATTGGCCTGTTTCCGTGCTCATCGACCGTGTTACGGGAGTTAGAGCAAGACTGGGCGATTCTAATGGAATCAGGAAGACGCCAATAACGGATGAGGCCATCCCACACATCCGTGGTGAGCTCAGCGGGTTTGCCACGCTCATACCCCTTCACGATCCAGTCACCCTTCCAGTTGGAGACCGTGTCCAACAAGCGAACTTTCGCCTTCGCATTAAACTTCTTCCTCACCCTCTCAGTGATCCCCAAGGCTCAATTATACTTTTCTGTTGGAAAAAATAAATTAACAATTAGTTTTTTAGAAAGTATATATATAAATCATGAAAAAATTAAAGTATATATAATTAATTAATAGAAACTTACAGCGTAAATTTTGAACCACGTCTTTCTGACGTAGTGAGGCGTCTTACTCTAGTTCGGATGTGCCATGGAGAAGTAACCTTTGATCGTGTCGGTTACGTCCGATGCAAGACATCCGTCAACCCCCCACCTGGAAAATACAAATTTAAAATATAAATTATTTTTTAATGTTATAAAAGAATTTTAAACGAATTAAAAAAAAAATTAATGCAACTTACCACAAAGTTCCGTCCGGTCGGTCGGGGTCGATGACTGGTAAACCTTCTCTGCCTGGCAGACGGAGAATGTCCTCTACAGTGTACTGCGAGTAAGGAGGACTCGGAGGCACCATCAAATCGGGATGAATATCGGCGGCCATCGGAGGTGCCATCAGAGGAGGCACAGAAGGAGGCATCGTCGGATGAGCCATCGGGGAAGGCACATGAGGAGCCGATGGTGCACTAGAAGAAGTAGACCCAGAGACTCTCTGAGTGTACTGAGTCTCGGGGACAGTCCCCTGACCCGAAGAACCAGGAGCTGAAGAAGAGGCCGGGTCTAAACGACTACCCGGCTCACCGAACATCTCTCTGTAATGGGCAGTAAGTCTTCCTTTTCGAACCTGGAAAAAAAATTTAATTTTTAAAATTAACATTAACAGTATATTTCCCAACATTATCCACCTAATCAACACTAAATAACATAAAATCCGTAAACCTATCTAAATTCCCTATACTAACCACCTAATCTATCCTAATCTAATCAAATTAGAGAAGAATTAGAGAGGCTTACCATTGCTACGAAATGGAGAGGAAGTGGAGAGGAAGTAGAGAGGAAAGAAAGAGTGAGCGCTCGGGGGTATATATAAGATTACATATCGTCGCAAATTTCTCGTAAGGTTACGATGAAATAGCGAGCAGTTACAAAGGCCCGTGTTTTTTTGTACGAGGAAATTGCGAGGAATTACAAAGGTCCGTGTTTTTATATACGAGGTATTAACGACGATTTTGCTTACGTGGAATTAACGAGCCGCGCTTTCCTATAAATATACCCACAACTCTCATTCTCAAACCACACACAAACTCCCAAATCACACCCTATCTCAAATCACATTCCTCAGCAAAATACTATTCAAATTATAAATATTTGAAAAAAAAGGAAAAGAAGAAGATATTAGAATTCATGTGGACGAGACTTACGTATTATAATTGCTAGAAGTCTTGCCACATGTGAATCTGATATCTTTCTCCTTTTTTTTTCTAGTTTTTACACTACGAGGTATTTACGACGATTTCTGCTTACGTGGTGTTTACGACGATTTCTGCTTACGTAAAATTATCGAGTGTTATGTTTAAATCCCTAAAATCTGAAACCTCAAACCCCATATTCCTTATTTTCTATTTTTAAATTTCGTCGTTATTTCCTCGTTGGCTTACGTGGTGTTTATGACGATTTCGCATACGTGGTATTTACGACGATTTCATCCTACGTGGTGTTTACGACGATTTGCGCTTACGTGGAATTAACGAGCCCCGCGTTCTTTATTTTTATATTTCGTCGTTATTTCCTCGTTGGCTTACGAGTCCTTTACGACGATTTGTACTTACGTGGAATTAACGAGTGTTATGTTTAAATCCCTAGAATCTGAAACCCCAAACCCCATATTCTTTATTTTCTACTTCATATATTCCAAACTCCATCTTTATTTCCATTCCAAACCACAATTTCCACATTTGCTTATTCATAAAACAAACTCCAACATTACCTTATTCATAAAACAAACCCGACATTACCTTATTCATAAAACAAACTCCCACATCATATTCATAAAACACACTACACAAAATCAAATACATCAATCGGATACATCGACATTCTCGTCATCACTAGAAACATCATCATTTTCATTAAACTCGTCTTTTAACAGCTTCGTCTGTGGCATCATCGGTAAGATCTTCGTACTCGTGATTATGCCGATCAATGAGAAGGATGTCATCAATTTCTTGTTCAGGTACCTCGACTTCATTTATCTGTTCTTCTTGCAATGGTGGTTCTTCTCCACTGATGATTCGTCCTCGAGGTGTAACTTTGATCACTGCTAACCAATTTATACATGAATCTCTCATTCGAGGGTATGGAAGGAAGCTAACTTGGTCTGCTTGTGAAGCTAAGATGAAAGGCTCAAATTTGTTGTACCTTCGTCCACCGTTGACATCAACTACACCAAATTTGTTAGACCGAACACCTCTGTTGACGACGGGGTCGAACCATTCACATTTGAAGAGGACGCATTTCAGCTTCAGTATCCCTGGAAATTCGACTTCAATAATCTCCGTCAAGATCCCGTAGAAATCTGTTTCCCCTTTCACACATATTCCATAGTTACTTTGTCGCCCGCTGTCTACCATACTCATATGTGTGAAAAGTATAGCCTCGTGTGAAATACATTTGTGATGTGGTGACCTTTACAAGTGGAGATTGAATTACTTCGTGTAACCACTTAGGATAATCTGCATCGTCATCTACATAATCAACCTGCAAAAATAAAGTGAATGTTTATGAAATACAGATCATGTATGAAAAAAGAGTTTGAGTTAATACCTGATTCCGCAACCACTTAATGAAGTGTTGATCTTTCCTTTTGTCTACGTCACTTGTGGATATACCAGGAAATGTTTCTTCGACTTGAGAAACAAATAGGCTGTAAAATCACATTTTATAGGAATGAATCTCTCCCAATTATATAATTAATTATACTTATATGTGTTTCGAAGTGTCCATATATGTTACCTTTCAAAATAACGCATCAATGGATCCTCGCAATTGAGTAGAATATAGGTGTGTGCACTATGAGCGTCTTGTTCACTCGACCACCAAACCTCTTTAAACTTCCGACCGAGTTGCCCAATCTGGCTAAAGATGTCTGGAACACCAGCAACTTCATATGTTGGCGCAACACCACCATCATCATATCTTCTTGGAGCTCTTCTTCGGGTACGTACTTTTGACGCAAAGTAGTACGATGTGAAGTGAGAAACTTCTTCCGTCAAACTTCCAGCAATTATAGAACCTTTAACTTTGGCGAGGTTCTTTGCTTTTCCCTTCAAATATTTCATGGCTCGCTCATACTGATACATCCATCCGTAATGTACAGGTCCACGAAGCAATGCCTCGTATGGGAGGTGGATAGCTAGATGCTCCATGACGTCAATAAATACGGGAGGAAATATCTTCTCCAATTTGCACAATAAGATGAGAATGTTCTCCTGAAGCTGTTCCACAACTTCTTCTTTAAGAGTGCATGTGCTCAGATCCCTGAAAAATGCTCCAATGCCTTTTATATTCCAAAAAAAATTAAACACATTGTTAGTAATATATTATTTTGCAAATTAGACCGGTATAAAATTATTGTGATATAATACACTACGTACCTGCAAGTGCTTCATGTACGTTTGTTGGAAGTAGCTCCGCAAATGCAAAGGGCAGTAGTCGTTGCATAAAGACATGACAATCATCACTCTTCATCCCGGAGAACTTTTGACCCTTTTCAACACATCTAGAGAGATTCGAAACATACCCATCGGAGAACTTCACTTCTGATGCCACCCAGTTGAACAACACCGACTTTTTTCTGAAGATAATCTGAATATCGGAACGGGAACTTGTCCATTGCTTTTAATATGTAACTCGCTTCTTGAGAAAATATCCGGCAAGTCCAACCTTTATTTTATGTTGTCTTTTGTCTTCCCTGGGACATTCAATATTGTATTCATGATGTTCTCAAAGAAATTCTTCTCAATATGCATCACATCGAGGTTGTGGCGCACAAGAAGATCCTTCCAATATGGCAACTCCCAAAATATACTCTTCATGTGCCAGTTGTGATGAACACCGTAAGAATCAGGCATATTACGAGGGACATGCCAATTACCACCCCAACGAACTGTTTCGTTAGCTCCGTAGTAGTCGATTTGCGCTTCAATTTGTTCTCCAGTTAGATGGAGGAGTGTCTCTCACAACCCTTTTGTGACTAAAAAAAGTCTTGTTTCTTCGGTAAGGATGGCCAATGGGAAGAAATCGATGGTGACAATCAAACCAACTTTTCTTCCTACCATTTTTCAGTTGAAACGCATCTGTCGTTCCATTACAATATGGACAAACTAATCTCCCATGTGTAGTCCATCCAGACAACATCCCATAGGCAGGAAAATCACTTATGGTCCACAAAAGCATCGCTCGCATCGTAAAATTCGTCTTCGTTGAACAGTCATACGTCCTCACCTCTGTTGACCACAAATCCTTCAACTCTTTTATCAGTGGTTGTAGGAAAACATCCAGGGACCTTTTTGAATGGTTCAGACCAGGTATTAATATGGTCAAGAATAGCAACTCCCGTTGCATGCACATCTCCGGTGGCAGGTTGTATGGTGTAAGAAAGACTGGCCACAATGAATATTGTCTCCCTGACATTCCGAACGGACTAAATCCATCTATGCATAGTCCGAGATACACATTCCGGCTATTGCTAGCGAAATCCGGATGTACTTTGTTGAAATGTTTCCAGGCTCTTGCATCTGATGGATGAGTCATCTCACCATCCGTCTGAGTATGCTCGGCATGCCATCTCATCTTTCCAGCAGTCTGCTCTGATTGATACAATCTTTTCAATCTGTCTGTAATTGGTAGGTACCACATCCTTTGGTACGGTACCCTATTACGTCCCCGTCCTTGCGGCTTGAATCGTGGCTTCTTGCAGAATCGACATTCTTCTAGCTTCTCATCATCTCCCCAATAGATCATGCAGTTGTCGATGCAAACATCTATCATCTCCGAAGGCAACCCAAGACTATAAACCAGTTTCTGAATCTCATAATAAGAATCAGCAGACACATTGTCTTCCAGCAAATACTCTTTAAACAAGTCCGCCCATTCGTTCATGCAACTTTCAGGTAGATTGTGATCAGTTTTAATATTCATCATTCTAGCAGCTAACGACAATTTAGAGAGACCTTCTCTACAACCACTGTAAAGTGGTTGATTCGCCGCGTTTAACATTTCGTAAAACTTTTTTGCATCTATATTAGGTTCTTCATCTTTATCATGAGCTACGAATGCATCAGCTACCATATCATGAACCCTATCATATTCTACCATCTCCTCCTGATGGTAACTATGTTCATTATGCAAATGATGATCAACCGGTTCTTTTTCCTGAAAATTGCTATTACTAGTACTAGCTTCATTCTGATCATAATTAAAACCTTCTCCATGTTGAAACCAGATATAGTAATTTGGCGTGAAACCTCTATTTATTAAATGCTTCCAAACATTTTCACGGTTTGCCAGTTTCGAATTGTTTCATTTCCGACAAGGACAGAACATCTTACCACTTTCTTGAGCGAGCGGTGTTGAATCTGCTTGATGCATAAATGTCTCCAGGCCCGCAAGGTATTCTTTCGTCACTCTCCTGTTAGCATCTCTATGCATATACATCCACTTCCGCAACTCGTAAATAGTCCCGGAGCCAGCCATTTTTTTTCTTTCACGTTTTTTGTTGTTGGTGTGTTTAAAATGATGTTCAAACATCCATATTTATAGGAAATTTCGAATCTGGTAGTTGTAATTTTCCTATGAATTTACGACAAAAATTAATTAGGTGGCAAAAAAAAACGTGTAACACCTACAAAGTTGGCGGATTCAAAATTTCCTCGCTAAATACACGTAAACTATTTCCTCATAAATAACACGCGAAGTTTACGTCGTATTTACGAGGAAATAGTATTTCCTCGTCAAATTACATCCACTTTACGACTAAACGCTTTTGTCGTTACTTTACGAGGAAATAACGATGACATTAGTTTTCCACGTAAGTTTCTCGTAAAATTGACGTAAATTTACGAGGATTGTTTTTCCTCGTTAAATTTCCTCATTAAGCATGTGTTTTCTTGTAGTGAAAATTTTAATGTAACAAACATTTCTGGAATGAGATATATTTTATATTGGATATTAAAAACCAAAATTATAAAAGTACCAAATAGTCAAAGTCAAACTTGTTCATAAAGCAATCCCCAAAAAAGGAAAAAAAAAACAAGTAAATGTTTTAAGCATTATAGAAAACGGGAAAAACTGCGGCTTGAACTCCAATCATCTTCACCTAAGTCTTGCTTGCTTTCTTCACCTTGTCCGATGCTCCATGCGCCTTGATACTACCACCAGCTTCCACCACCAGCTTCCACCTTAGCAGGCACTGAGATGGCACCGGGTTTGTCATCTCCATTGTCATCGTTTCCGCCCTATTTGAACCCAAAAAAAGACGTTTATATCTTTTTACCGAGAATTACATATCTGGAAAAGCTCTAAACCTTACGTTATCAATGAATGCAGGCTGTGTGGCTCACTTTCATGCTCATCCTCGATGAGCGAGACAGTAAAGGTCTGATGATTTGCTGTTTAATTGAATGAACTCGCCCTCACCTGGAATGTGTTAGGTCTTACCTACCATGTCTGCCACAAACGATGGGGTCTGAGTTTCCTCCGGGTTGACACCATCACCAGCCTGAATAAACAGTGGTTCAATGCGACTGCATGAATAAGTTGCTAGGAAAACAATATGAATGACGGTAGATAAATTACATACCAAAAGATGGCCAGCCTCATAGGCCTTCATGTTGTGGAGTTTCGTCATTACCCCATCGAAACAGACAAACAGAGCTTCACTGGTTTCATCTGCAACAGACATCTCCTCCACACGGTATCTAGCAGACAGAGAACATGTATCAAATCCAAAAGGTGAATTTGTGTTAGGTCGGAAGTTCAATGTAACTGAATAAGTTGCCGAGAATTAATACATACCGAAGGACACCAACTGCATTAGTTTTGTTGCAAGGCAGACATGTGAAAGATGAGACAGTGCGCTGAAGTTTCTTGGCACAGTTTGAGAAAGAAATATAGCACCATCCCTTCTTCATCTTTACCTCAGTCACTCTTCCGGTACAGATAAAATCAATTTCCTACATTGTTTGAAAACCAGAATGACACACACAAACTTAAACATTCAGCATTTAAACATTATAAATCCGGTTACCATACCTGCGAGGGAGCAGTAATGACAAAATCATTGAGCTCGGCTATGCTCAGGGATTCCACCTTAGCATATCCCATTAGCAGTAGAGCGGCTGGTGTAAGCCTAGTGTCTTGTGCGACCAACCTTCGTAATCAAATATACAGTTGTTAAACTTATCGATATACATTTGCAATCTCACAGAATTAGTGAATGTATAAAGCAAACAATTCGCAAGAAGTTACCTATAGAAAAACACTCCCTGCAGTTGTTTCCTTGTCAAAGTATATGTGTGTGCCGGAAGTGGCATTCAAAAACAGACGACCTGTAGGATGAATAGGGATTAAATGTTTTAGCAAACATTATACAGCTGGCCATGTAGCTTCAGTTAGGTTTCTTACATCCCACCATCTTGGGGTCGACACTGGTTGCAACCACAACCCTTGGATCACCTCGCATCGTTTCTAGTTGATTGTGGATCTTAACAGCATGAGAGTCGAAGAGACTAATTCTGATAAGCTGCCCTTCGGCATAAGAATGGTCGAGACAGAAGATTGATCGATCGAGAAATTTCGAAGAACGAGGTGGTCGAAGAAGTGATCGTGAGTGAACTATGAGTCGAATAAGTTGCTCGACCATAGTTAGAAGATGTCCTAGATTGATGAGACAGACGTTTTGGAAGTATAAATGTTTTGGAAGCAAGACGGTTTAGAAGCTCAACGTTTTAGAAGAACGACGTTTCTCCAGTACGAAGTTTTCTGCGGAACTTCGTGTCTGCAGAATATTATTTCGAAGACATTGGAAGCAGGACGGGAATTAAGAAGGACGGGAATCAAGCATGATGGGAATCAAGCACAACGGGAAAACCCGAAATTGGACGTAACCCTAATTTCGGTATTCTGTAATATTTTTCGGAGAAGCCGGAGGCTCGGGAAATATTACCGTCAAGGTTATAATGGAGTCTGGAGTTTATTGAAAGTTATTCAGAACATCAGAATGGGAGTAGAAAAATATTCGGGATTTATCGCGGGTCAGAAATTTACCGGAAGGACCGAAATCAGACGAATGGACCGAGAAGCACGAGGTGGCTTGGTGTGAGTGTTCAGAACGTGGTGTTAACTGTCCAGCAAGCTGAGTGTCTACAGAAGCTCAAGTTGTCGTCGTGCATGGAAGCAGTACATGCAGCCTGACTTGTAGAAGCACGAGGTGGATCGACCAAGCACGAGGTGTCTCCGCGCATGCAACTGAAGCATACGTCCAGCCATGTCTGAGCTACTGTGGCGCCTTGCATGAGTTACAGTCATGCAGCCTGACATCTGGGAGGATTTGTGGCGTCCTGCATGAGTCCTGGCCATGCTGAAGGACATGTGGAGCACGAGGTGTCGCCGTGCATGCATCCGGAGCCATGCGGAGCGACACACGGGTGCCCACCAACCTAAAGCTGATTGGTTTCTGCCTCCTATAAATACCCCACGAACCCAGCTCATTTCCTCACATTCAGACCTGTCCAAACCAAGTTAAAAACGTGAGAGAAAAGTAGAAAAAGAAAGCAAGTGATTCCAAGCTATTTCAAGAGTTTTAGAGAGTTTTCGAGGTCAGTTCTCTATTGATTTCGAGTCAGCGCCTAGGGACGGTTCTGTCCAACTGAATTCGTCCAGGCCACTCAGTTTTTTTTATGATCAAGTGGAGATGCTGTCCGGAGTTAGTTCAGTTCTACGGGTTCAGATCAGTCGAAGTTCTGCTCGATACTCCGCCCGGAAGTCCGAAGAACTGTCCAGAAGCTAGAGGAGGTTCTGTCTGAGTCCAGATCAGCCTGTCGAGGCCTGTCAGTTTCTTTATGGTGAAGCCGAGGTTGTGTCCTAGACAAGATCAGTCCAGTCCACTCCAGTCATGTCGTCAATTGGGTTTTGGCCAAGTCTTCTCCGATCAAACAGCTGTTTATCGTCAAAGAACACAGTGAGTTGTGATCTATTGATTGCTGACTTGTTTTCATGCAGGTTCCCGTTGCTTGGAAGTTGGATCATGGCAGGGGCCGGGTCTAACTGAGTAACGGTTTGATTAGTTAATAGTTGAGGTTTGGTTGATTGAGTTGATAGCATGCTTAGTTGTTTGATTGGTTAGTTAGAGAATGTTGAATGCCTAGATGGCATCGCTAAGTTGTGGAGAGTTAGGTATTCTGGAATTAGTCTTTATGCTAGATTCTGGAATGTGTTTGATTGGGTTGTGATTACTACTTGAAACCTTGTGTTATTTTTACCCGGTTTAGTATTAGTCATGTATGATCATATAGCATTTGTGTAATCCACAATGCTAGGCATGTTTGAGGTGGATTAGTATTTCCTCGACCTTGTACCCAGCGGGTTTAAGGAAACTCCTTATTCGCTGGATCGAGAACACTCAGAGAGATGGGGTCATGGCCTATGGCTGAGTGGTTGCACGACGGGATAGTGACCGGCAGTGACCCAAACGTACTGTGGGCTGTCTTGCGGTGACCCGAACGTACCGTGGGCCGCAATCTTCGTGTGACAACCGGCAGTGGCCCGAACGTACTGGGGCTGTCGCGCGGTGACGCGAACGTACTGTGGGCCGCGTTCGGTTGAAAGTTCCTTCTTCTGGCCTTTGTGGTAGGGAGATGGGATATTGCCGAGGATAGAGGAGGAACACTAAGTCACAAAGGGCCCTAGTGATAGTGTAGATGGTGTAGAGGGTTGTTGAACCCTAGATTGAGTTGAGTTTGAGTTTAAGGGGTTAGCAAGTCATTAGCGGTTATGATTTCATATCGTTAATTATCTTGCTGCGTATTTCTGATATTGCTTATCTATTGAATTGAATTGATTTATTGTTAGGTGAACCTCTCGCTTTAGATTGTTTGGGGTGGGATAGCGAGGGGTTGTATTTGTTAGATGGGGATTCTAACTCACTGAGTAACAATAGGTTACTCATCCAACTTCGTTGTCCTTTTTGCAGGTAGCCTTAGGTAAGGGTGATCGGATCTTGGATGCTGGACGTTAGGACCACCGGAGTAGATTTCATGCCTTTTGTTAACGGTATTGTGGATTTGTGTATAGTTGACTCGATTTGGCATTAGGCTGGGACCGGTCTCGAATTATATCAATGTATGGATATTTCCTCAATCAATAAAAGTAAATGATTTATATGCGCTTCATGAGTACTCTGATATTTGACTAGTCCGGTCTAACACAACGTTAGGTCGTAGTACGGGTTGAAAAGCCTTAGGCCTCGATCTAACGGAAAACGCTAAATCTAGGTACGGGTTGCAAAGCCTTGTGCCTTGACGCAGCGGGACAAGTTAGTGGATGAACTGGTCTAGGTCGTGGAGTAAATTTTGTGACTCTGACCGGATCGTCCCTAACCCGACACGTAGCGCTTCCGGACCATGGTGTTGGGTTGGACGGTCAGTAATGTTCTTGTTTGATTGTTGGCTGGCCGGTTGGCCTTTCATCTCCAACCCCTTGGTGTGGGTCGTCCGTCGGTCATGTTCTTGTTTGATTGTTGGCCGGTCGATCGACCTATGCCTAGAACGGTTCGGGGGTGTTACACTCATGGTCACAGACATGTGACTGATAACATGCGAAAATAGAATGGTGAGCAAACTGTGGTTGTTAGATTTAAACAACCGATCACATAAATCAATTCAAATAACTTACTTTCCCATCTTAATGGTCGCTATAACATGGGTCTTGTCCTGAGGAGGGTCGGTGACAGAACTCTTCACAACAGTTATCTCACCAATTAGGCTTGTCAAAAGAAGAATATTATACATTGTTAATTAGTCAATGTTCATTATAGCATATAGTACTATGTTTCAAAAATATATACTTGCAATATAATAATATAGCAACAAATAAAATAATTATTTAACAAACTACAAATACGCTCAGAATAGATACTACATATACGTTTATCCGGTAGTTTGAAGAACAGATAATAGAAGCATTACCTGGAAGATGAGTGTTTGCGTTGGCAAGGCCGATCATTTCACTGTGATTACGGAACCTCATTGAAAGAGGTTGAGTCGCTAAAAAGGATTTGCAGGGAAGAGTCCGACAGTCGAGAGTTTTGGTTACATCGAGTGACAACAAACCCGGTTAAGGAACAAACCGAACCCGCTTTCAGATGAGGCCTGTGGGTTGCAAGCCGGTGTACATTCACGGTGGGCCGGCATCATGGTCGCCTGAACATACATGAAGGAGAAACAACAATCAAATTTGCAAAACGTCTCAGTGAAAAATGCTTAACAAAAACTTTAGAAATTTTAAAATAATTGGTAATATTGATTCAGTAAGGTGGATAGTAGTATTATACATGTAAAATAAATCTCTTTATGAACAATTTTTTTTTAAAAAAATATTTTATTTCGTAATATGGATTCAGTACGGTGGTAATGGCTAAAGAACTAAACCGGTTAAAGGCTATGCTTATGAACAAAAGGCGGAGTTAAATAAAATACCTGAGAATCCATTAGGAGCATAACCACTCCCATAAACTCTCCACCACGGCGGACATTCCTAGCCTCCCAGAAACAGAGCAACCAGACTTGAACAATGGAGGAGGAGCGGCCCGTCTGCAAATCGGAGAGGAAGACCGAAACGTTAGTCATATCTCACAGATTTAGTTTACTGGTTAGCTTAGAAGAATGAGAGGATGATTCTCAAAGTGGAAAATCATACCTTTTTATAGATGAACCTCCACCGCCTTACAGAATCAGAAATCTCATAGAATAGAGATCATGTCTGAGAGATTAATGAAGAGTTTTAAGATGAAAATTTGGTAACTGGTATTGTTTCGTCATCTTTGGAAGAAGTTGAAAGAGCGATCGAGAAGACACAAGCAACATCGGTTTTGGAGAGGCGAAGAAGAAGAACACGGGTTAACCCTAAGCGAAATGCCACACTTCAACTACGTGGAATAACAAAGGACCTGATTTGTGTAAAGGCCCATCTGATTTGCACATAAGTTTGAAACACGAAGGCCAAAAAAATAAAATAAAACTCAAACGGATGCACATCGAACACAATTGAAACACAGCGGGTTGGGACGAAAAGACACGAGAATGTTTGAATTGATGAGGTGGCATAAAGAGGAGAGAGTAAAGTCTTCCTTTATATAATATATGATGTCCATTGTTAGGTGACGAGTAACAAATTACGTCATGTATTACTAATATTACAACTTGACTTTATCTATGTTTGTTAATTAATACAAGGATGTATGAGATTATATAATTACTTAGATTATTGGAAAGTATAAATATCCGGCTAACAAATAAAAAATTGAAATTAAAGTGTGATGTCAGTTTCTTGTGATATTGTATGTATCTTTTTTTGTATTTATAGCCGAGAAAATGATTAGGATAACAATAAAAAAATTTTTGTCACAAATATAATGAGCAAAATAGCACTTAATGTTTTATCAAAAGAGATAAATATACACTTATACTCCAATGGTAACTTAATTTAGACATTAGGGTTTAGAGTTAAGGGGTGGGGTTTAAGATTTAGGATTTAGGGTTTAGGGTTTAGGGTTTTGAGCTTAGAGTTTAGGGTTTAGGGTTTAGAGTTTAGGGGTGGGGTTTAGAGTTTAGGGTTTAGGGTTTAGGATTTCGGGTTTAGGGTTTAGAGTTTAGGGTTTAGAGTTTAGGTTTTAGGGTTTAGAGTCGGGAAATGGGGGTTTTGGGATAAGATTTCAAATTTTGAAAAATAAAAAAAATTTAAATTTTTCAAAAGATAAAATACTATTTTGGTCATTTTAGTTTTTGAGGGTTATTTTTGTGACATAAACTTAGAAAAATGCTATTTTGGAGATTTGCCCAAAAAACAGCCGGCTAACACAGATATAAAATGAGATAAAATGTAATAGCAGGTTTTTATTAGTATGTCCATACATTATGTTGTATTGCTAATATTATAGTCACATAATGCATATACAATTTTGTAGACTAAAATGTAAGTTAGTTGGTTATATATAAACTTATCCAGACATTATGTTTGTTAGATTATATTTTGTTAAAGTAAGTATAATTTGTAGGCTAATATAGAAGTTAGCCAGGTTATACATAAACTTAACCAAACATTATGTTATGTAGTCGGGTTATACATAGACTTATCCAGACATTATGTTCATTAAAACATATTTTTGTTTCGTGTTACATTACAAAAATTGTTGATGAATTGAGCTTAATTTGTAAAATTACTGCTAGTGCCACAAAAAAAAATACAAAGTTAAATTAAATAAGGAATGGAAATGAGAGCTTATAGCCAGATAATAAAATTTGGAGTGTCTTTCTCCTCTGTTGGAGTTTGGACCTTATTTTTCCCTTTTTCCTATGAGTTGCTGTTTAGATGATAGATACATTGCTCCAAATTACCATTATCGACAACGTCATACACAAGCATCTGTTGTAGGGAACTCGATATTAGATCACAACATTGCTATTTTCTGATTTCAACCATTAAAAAGAGAGGATTATTAGCAGCAGCAGCAGCATTTAGTACATGTATGCCCCTTCAATGCAATAAGCTATAAGCCTAACGAGATTCTTGTGTCGTACACGACCAAACAAAACCGATTCTTCATATCATTCTCCTCACAGTAGTATTAGTCAATGCAATTGCTATTGAAAGCTACCTCATTGACACAAGATTCAAACATTCAATCGTAATCCTCAGCTGCCATTAACAGCAGCTTGTCTCTGAAGAGAACAATGCTTCTTCTGCGCCGAAGCCTACGCCACTCCCTCGTTTTGTCAATATCACCATCTCCAATCGAAGCCCTAGAAACCGTATGAGAAACATGAGCGACCTACAGAACTATAACCTGAACCGTACCCTCCGTACTAAGGCACTCCGGAGATCACAAGAAAACCCTGGAAAGCAGAAGCAGATCAGACGGCTGTGGTAATGACGGGATTACGAAATCAATCGAGAGCGGAGGAGGCGGAGAGATATAGTGAAAGCTATAAAGAGAAGAGATAACATACTAAGCGATTGGGCTAATAGATCTCTTTAGGTGAATAATGAATACGGTTTCGTGGGATTCTCTGATAAGCATTAATGGGCTTCGGGAGATGGTTATTGGGCTTCGGAAGTTATCAAGTCAATAAACCTTTTATTAGTCTTTTTATCACTCTATTTAAGTCATCTGTATTGTACCAAAAACAACGATCATTAATCAAATAACGGGTTCAATCCCTGATTTCTTCCTCTCTATCTTCTCTTATACCTTTGTTCTTCCTCAAACTTCTCCCCTTTCTGTCACTTAACAGATAAGCTTTCACCAAGCTTATCATTATCAAATAATTAATCAACAAATTCTATCTCTTATCTTATCCTCTCTCTCTTTCCCTTATCTCTTTCTTCTGTTATTCCCATCCTTTCTTGTTACACGATCAGATCCTCCTTGGATCTTATCATTGGTATCAGAGCTAAATAGATCTCTTTAGGTGAATAATGAATACGGTTTCGTGGGATTCTCCTAAGATGAAAATCTAGTTTTTGAAATAAAAGTTGTAGTATTTCAAAAAGAAAAGTGTTTCGGACAAAAAAAAGTTGCAGAGGGTTGAATAAAAAAGAATAAGATCAATACAAGACCGAGAAGTATATTGAAGAATTTATTTAGAGAATTCACCCTCTCTCCTAACAGGTTGTATCACGCACGTGCTATAGGGTGATGTGTAATGAGAAGAAGCTTTAGGTTGCACTAGCTAATCTAGGAGTAAAATTGCTATTTTGAAAAAATAGCTCAGCCAAAAAGCTGAATTTCCATCCATGCAAATATAGATATTATTTGCGTTTAGGAGATGCAATTTCTCTAATATAATACTATTTTTACTGAGAGAGAGACTCACATATCGATCATGGCGGCTATTCCTTCTGGGTCTTTAACGGCGTGTTCATGCGATTCACTGAAAACAGAGCATGCAAAATCACATTTAATATCACAGATCCAATCTGAACGATGGAGATCAAATCCACACCATAAAAACTTAAGTGGGAACTCACTAATCCGCCAATAATGTATTTCTTGAACTCTCAGTTTTCAATTCCCCTGTTTCTTGAACTCTACACAGACAAAAAATAGCAACGTAAGAATCTCTGTCGGAATGATAGAAAAAATCTAAGATCACATAATAGTTTAGAATCTCTGAACTTACGCATTTACATGGACAAAGAGTGTTATAATTATGATCAGAATTGCTGAGACTGAAAACAGAGTTCTAGCGACCACCATTGTAGGCTATTTCTGAAGCTGTTCTCTCCTCTGTGAAACAAATGGGAGACGAGACTGAGAGATCAGAGAGATGATGGGAGATGTTTATATAAAACTAGTTTGCAAAGGCGCTGTGCTGTGTAAACTCCGTTAATTTCTGACGCGACGTTAAGAACTGTATCGACGGTGACGCGGTTCTTTTTAACGGCGTCTTCCACCTTTTGGCATTCGATTGAATTAACTGTACCGCATCGGAATAATTCTTGCACTATAGTATTTACTATTCCAAATTACACAATTAGTTCAGATTTTTGGACTAGAGGATTGGAAACGTGGGAATTCAAATTTTACAGAATTTACAAAGTTCAAGTACTTATAATAAGATTTTAGCAATTTTTTTTACAAGTTACAATTGTTTTTGCAATACCATGTCCTTGGATCCATATTTCCCAAAAGTTTGGCACCACAGCAAGAATTACACTTTTAAAACTTTCCCAACAAACCTGCAAAAAAAGAAGAGTAAGTAATTGAATTATCCAATGCACAATTCTAAACTGATCTCTCTTGTAACGGCCTTGGCCCGATGAACCTTATCAAATGCTTTATCCCAAACCTTTTCGTTCAAAAACTCTTATTAAAACTCAAATTGTCTTTCATAAAACCAAACTCAACAAAACTGAAATGTCGAATAAAAACTTAAGAAGAAATGGTTGAAAGAAATGAGTCATAAATGAAAGACTCGAGAAAACACTTGCACCATACGGACATCTACTCCCGCTCCCTCTCGGCCCTACCTGTAAAAAGAGGGGGTGAGTACATAATACTTAGTGAGGGTAGGTTCTAGGAACCCACGAGCTCAACTCAGGAAGAGCAAACAATCACAAGTCATGAGCTAATAAGATCTATTACACAGAAACCCATACTACCCGACATGAACTAAAGACCCTACAATGCACATCCTTTTCATCTTTTCGTCCTTTTCATCAGTGGGTAGCCCCAACTAGGCTTCTACCCCATATTCTTGTGGATTGGCCACATCTCCTATGGGTGCTTCCATATTCTTGTGGATTGGCCACATCTCCTATGGATACCTAGCGTGGACTACTACCCCACATACTTTCCTTAGACTCTCTATATGATCCCTTATTCGTACTTATTCTTACATCTTTCACTTATCATTCACAACACGTCTCAACACCTTATCATCATATTCTTGACCACCCTAACATGCCTACGTTCTTATCATTTCAACACGTACTATCGTCTAGACAAGATCAATCACATATCACATCACACATACACACAATATCTAGAACTGATTAACAAAGGACTAAGTCCCATTGGTTACTCAACATGAGGCAAGTTCACAGCCAAGTCCTCACCTTAGCTTTTTGCAGAAGTAGATCTGGATCTAGGTTTGGGGAACAGTCACTTCTCGAGATCTGATTTGAGAATCGGATTCACACAAGAGAGAGATGGGTTTAGAATCTGTCATTTTCCAATGACTTAGAGCTAGAGATCTTAGTTTTACCTTTAGGGTTCAGATTTCAGTTGCTTGCACGAAACTGAATCAAGGAAGCGGCGGCTAGGAGCTCGGTTGCGGCGGCTAGGGCTTCGCGGGCGGCTGGCGGCTGGCTTCGCCGGAGATGGAGCGGCGGCGGCTTGAGGCGGAGGCGGCGGCGGGGTTCTGCTCAGGCAGGGCTTCGCTTGCTGTCTCTCTTGTGGCTGAACCCTAGGGAAACTTCTCCTTTTATAAGCAATGGGAGGGGTTATGTCTAGGGTTTCTTCTCCTTGGGCCTCCTGCACTTGAGTTTCCTTTTGGGCCGGGCCCGAGATGTTACAATTCTCCCCCACTAGAAAAGGATTCGTCCCCGAATTCTGGACCTCCTCCTGGTCCCGTTCCGCGTTTCCAAAAATCCCGGGGTAGTTAACCTTCAAATGCGACTCATGTTCCCACACATCCTCGTGGATTCCATCCCTCTCCCAACGTACGAGAACCATCTTTTCCTTTCGTCCCCGGTTATTTACTTCCTTTTCCTCCACAATCTTTATGGGTTTGCTAACCAAGGTCAAGTTACGTTGCGCATCCGTAGGCGGATGCGGCAAGATCAGCTCAGGCTCCCTTACAACCTTCCGTAGCACGGAGATGTGAAACACGTCATGGAAATCTGATAGTTCCGGCGGTAGGACCAGCCGATACGCGACTGCACCAATCCTCTCCTTTATCACGTATGGGCCCATGTATCTGGGTCTCAACTTTTTCAACTTTCGGTTTGGGTCATTCCCTCGAGAGGTTCTCATTTTCAAGTACACCTCATCCCCAACTGCAAACTCTAGTTTCTTCCGGTGTTTGTCGGCGTAACTCTTCTGGCGATCGTGTGCTGTTTTCAATCTGTCTCTGAGGAGTTCTACTTGCTTGATCGTTTCTCCAACTAGTTCGGGGGTCATATCTCGTTCCTCCCCCACTTCGGTCCAACATAAGGGGGTCCTACAGGGTCGCCCATACAATGCTTCATACGGGGACATTTCAATGCTCGCATGGTAGCTGTTGTTATATGAGAACTCCACCAATGGTAGATATTCGCTCCATTTACCTCCCCATTCCAAAACACTCGCCCTCAACATATCTTCAAGTGTTTGGATGGTCCTCTCGGATTGTCCATCCGTCTGTGGGTGATACGCGTTGCTAAGGCGAACCTTGGTTCCCAACGCTCTTTGAAACGCCTGCCAGAATGTTGAGGTAAACTTCGGGTCCCGGTCGGATACTATGCTTACCGGTACCCTATGCAACTTCACTATGGTGTTCAGGTACTCTCGAGCTAAGTCCTCAGTCTTATCGGTGGTTCGTATAGGTAGGAAATGAGCCGTCTTTGTCAGGTGGTCTACTATCACCCATATCCCATTTCCATTGTGGTAAGGGTAACTCGTGGTCCATTATTTTGGTCATTTTAGTAGTTTCTCGTGGTCCGTGGTAGCCCCGTGACGAAATCCATTGTCACCATATCCCATTTCCATTGTGGTAAGGGTAACTCCTGCAGCAGTCCTCCTGGAACTCCGCGCTCCGCCTTAACCAGCTGACAGGTCTGACACCGGGCTATCCACAAGGCGACATCTCTCTTCATTCCTTCCCAGTGATAGTACCGCTTCAGATCTTGGTACATTTTTGTCCGTCCCGGGTGAATTGCGAACCGTGATTGATGAGCCTGTGCCAGTAATTCGTCCCTCAAGTTCCCTCCCTGTGGTACGCACACTCGGCCTTTAAACAGGATAGTACCATTCCCAGCCGTACGGTACCCGCTCACCTCCTTGTCGACCATCCCTTGGAGTGTGGAGTCCGTTTCCTGGGCCTTACTGATTCGACTCAGTAGGTCAGCTTGTTCCACAACCTCTAACCCGGCGCCCTCCTCGTTCACGGTCGTCGCACAGAGGTGTAGTTTCGTTAAGGCCGTGGCGAGTTCCTGAGTTTCCTTTTCTCCGGAGATGTCTGATTTCTTCGGCTTAAGGCATCTGCCACCAGGTTTGCCTTCCCGGGGTGGTAATCGATGACCAGGTCGTAATCTGCTAGCAGTTCCATCCACCTGCGCTGCCGTAGGTTCAAGTCTCCTTGAGTGAACACATATTTCAAACTCTGGTGGTCCGTGAAAATTTGCACCTTTTCTCCGTATAGATACGATCTCCAGATTTTTAATGCGAATACCACTGCTGCTAACTCTAAATCATGTGTCGGGTAATTAGACTCGTGTTTCCGCAGTTGTCTGGACGCGTAGGCGATCACTCTTCCTTCCTGCATGAGTACGCACCCCACTCCGACCCCGGAGGCGTCGGTGTAGACCACAAATGGCACCCCCGGTCTAGGTAGGACTAGTATTGGGGCTTTAGTCAGCATGTCCTTTAGTTGTTTGAATCCCTCCTCGCACGCCTCTGTCCATTCGAACCTAACCTCCTTGCCCGTAAGGCGGGTGAGTGGCCTGGCTATTGTGGCGAACCCTAAAACGTACTTACGGTAGTATCCTGCCAACCCGAGGAAACTTTGTACTTCTGTTGCGTTACTTGGTGTTGGCCATTTTATGATCGCGGTGATCTTCTCGGGGTCCACCGCTATCCCTGCTTTGGAGATCACATGTCCTAGAAACCCAATCTTACGTTGCCAGAAACTACACTTGCTAAGCTTAGCATGTAACCCCTGCTCCCTTAACTTGTCCAGCACGATACTCAAATGGCGTCTGTGGTCCTCCCGGCTCTTGGAGTAAATTAAGATATCATCGATGAAGACAATCACACACTGGTCCAGATAATCTCTGAAAATGTCATTCATTAGCCCCATGAAAGCTGCCGGCGCGTTCGTCAGCCCAAAGGGCATTACTACGAATTCGTAGTGTCCGTACCGGGTACGAAAAGCTGTCTTCCTAATATCTCCTTCGTGAATAGGGATTTGGTGATAACCTGAAGCAAGGTCGATCTTTGAGAACCAGGTGGCTCCCTCCAACTCATCCATAAGTTCGTCTATACGGGGTAGGGGGTACTTATTTTTAACGGTCACCTTGTTCAATCCCCGGTAGTCGATGCACAGTCGAAGGCTCCCATCCTTCTTCTTTACAAAGAGTACCGGCGCCCCCCAAGGCGAGCTACTCGGACGTATGAATCCCTTTTTCACTAGTTCTTCCAGTTGTTTCTTCAGTTCGGCCATCTCTACAGGCGCCAAACAGTAGGGGGCCCTGGAAACCGGTGCGGTTCCGGGTTCTAGCTCAATCGTTAAAGCATTATTTCGTTGAGGTGGAGGTCCGCGTAATGGTTCAAACACATCTGCATACTCTGCTGCTACAGGGATATTTCCCAGATTTGGCGTTTCGGTCTCACCCACCATTTCAATAGTGGCTAAAAAGGCTTCTCCTCCTTTCCGGATTGCTTCTTCAGCATGGGCCATCGACACCACAGTTATTCCGGTCCTAGTTCTCATTCCTCTGTACACGATTTGCCTCCCATCAAGCGGAATCCTAACGCATGCTTTGGCACACTCGACCACGGCTCTGTGTTGTGCTAGCCAATCCATTCCCAAGATCACCTCGTAACGCCCAGTTCTAACTCCAGCAGGTCTCCGGGTAAATTCACTCCTGCGAGGATCACTGGTACTTCTTCATATCTTCCCCTCGTGGCCATTTTCTATGTTCCTGCCGTCTCGACTCCCGTCACCATGGGGTTGAAGTTCCCCTTAAAGTCCCACTCACGCGTAAGTCTAGGGCTTACAAAACTGTGAGTTGCCCCGGTGTCGAAGAGAGTGAACGCTGTCACTCCTCCGACCGCGACAGACCCTACACAACACTAACGCTAAGCTACACGACTACTAACAGTTCTTTTCATATAACATAATCGTAGCGTTAAATCAAAACATACCCGCGATTGGTTCGGCTCCTTCGCGACCCTCGACGGTGTACGCTCTTGGCCCTGCGGCTTGCCCTCTCTGCTGTTGGGGTTGCGCCCCTTCCGCGTTTCCTCTTTGGAGTGTTGGGCACTCCCACGCCTGATGTCCCTCCTAGCCGCAGCGGTGACAGCGCCTGCGCTGGGCCTGTCTCTCCTTCGGGCAATCCCTCGCCATATGGCCGCGCTCGCCGCAGGCGAAGCATGCTCCTGCTCTGGACTCCCCCGCATGGAATCGTCCACACCTTTCACATGCGGGCCTTAACGGGACAGGCTCAGCCGCGGGCAGTGCATCCCGGGGCCGTTTGGCACCCCGGTTCTGGGAGTTCTGGTTCTGTTTTCGTTCTTCCTCGAGCCCTGATTCCTGTTCTGCGGCTTTCTCAATCAGCTCATGGACATCACGATATTCCCTCACGTTGCAGCTATTCCTCAGTTCCACTCTCATGCCTTTGAGGAAACGGCGGATTAAGTCGTGATCACTCAGGTATTGACCCGCAAATCTCCGAAGTTGGTTGAACTCGTCTCCGTAGTCTCGTACATTCCTTGACCCCTGACGGATGTCCTAAAACTTGCTTTCCATCGCGTCCATGGCTTCTAAGGGGAAGTACTTCCCATTGAATGCTTCCAGGAAATCATCCCAGGTCAGTCGTATCCCGTGTGACCTTTCGACCACTTCGTCCCACCACACTAGTGCGTCGTCCTTAAGATAGTGAGCAGCCAGGTCCCTACGGAACTCCGGTGGGCACCTTGCAGAAGCGAAGTTCCTCTCGAGTTGACGTCTCTAGTTATCCGCGACAATTGCGTCGGCCTTTCCATTGAAAAACTCCGTCTGCATACTCTTCATGTGTCTCAGCATGTCCCAGTAGTTGGGGCCTGGGGCGTGCACCACCGCAGGCGCTGCCGGGGCTGGTGGCGGTGGTGGCGGATTCTGGGCCGCCCCAGGTGGTATGGGGTTGTCCCCCGCCTCTGCGGCGGCTTCACCATTGGGCAATTGACCCCCATAGGCGTCACGGTATCTTTGCAGTTCTGCCAGGAGCGTTGCATTCACCACGTTCGACATTTCCACTGGGTTCCCATTCTTGGGTGCGCCCTCTCTTCGGCTTTCTGCCTCGCTGGAGGCTTGAGACGCAGACCTGGTGACCCGTCGTGTCGCTCTCGGGATGGCCGCAGCTGGCCTTGCAACTCTGGCATTCTTGGGAGGCATTCTGTTGACAAGTGAAGGAGTATTAACTACGGTTCTACTCGTATTCTATTGTCCACCGAGTGAGCTAGGAGTTCCGTCCGAGTGGTGCATTTTTTTTTTTTTTTTAAACTCCTTTTTGAAACACTTAGAAAAACGTTCGGAAGAAGTCCTTTTGAAACCCTTTTTTTTTTTTTTTTTTTTTTCCTACTTCTACCCGACCCTGCCCTTCCCACCCGGGACAGCACCGAGTGGGTTTAACCTGGCTCTGATACCAATTGTAACGGCCTTGGCCCGATGAACCTTATCAAATGCTTTACCCCAAACCTTTTCGTTCAAAAACTCTTATTAAAACTCAAATTGTCTTTCATAAAACCAAACTCAACAAAACTGAAATGTCGAATAAAAACTTAAGAAGAAATGGTTGAAAGAAAGGAGTCATAAATGAAAGACTCGAGAAAACACTTGCACCATACGGACATCTACTCCCGCTCCCTCTCGGCCCTACCTGTAAAAAGAGGGGTGAGTACATAATACTTAGTGAGGGTAGGTTCTAGGAACCCACGAGCTCAACTCAGGAAGAGCAAACAATCACAAGTCATGAGCTAATAAGATCTATTACACAGAAACCCATACTACCCGACATGAACTAAAGACCCTACAATGCACATCCTTTTCATCTTTTCGTCCTTTTCATCAGTGGGTAGCCCCAACTAGGCTTCTACCCCATATTCTTGTGGATTGGCCACATCTCCTATGGGTGCTTCCATATTCCAAATTACACAATTAGTTCAGATTTTTGGACTAGAGGATTGGAAACGTGGGAATTCAAATTTTACAGAATTTACAAAGTTCAAGTACTTATAATAAGATTTTAGCAATTTTTTTTACAAGTTACAATTGTTTTTGCAATACCATGTCCTTGGATCCATATTTCCCAAAAGTTTGGCACCACAGCAAGAATTACACTTTTAAAACTTTCCCAACAAACCTGCAAAAAAAGAAGAGTAAGTAATTGAATTATCCAATGCACAATTCTAAACTGATCTCTCTTGTAACGGCCTTGGCCCGATGAACCTTATCAAATGCTTTATCCCAAACCTTTTCGTTCAAAAACTCTTATTAAAACTCAAATTGTCTTTCATAAAACCAAACTCAACAAAACTGAAATGTCGAATAAAACCTTAAGAAGAAATGGTTGAAAGAAAGGAGTCATAAATGAAAGACTCGAGAAAACACTTGCACCATACGGACATCTACTCCCGCTCCCTCTCGGCCCTACCTGTAAAAAGAGGGGTGAGTACATAATACTTAGTGAGGGTAGGTTCTAGGAACCCACGAGCTCAACTCAGGAAGAGCAAACAATCACAAGTCATGAGCTAATAAGATCTATTACACAGAAACCCATACTACCCGACATGAACTAAAGACCCTACAATGCACATCCTTTTCATCTTTTCGTCCTTTTCATCAGTGGGTAGCCCCAACTAGGCTTCTACCCCATATTCTTGTGGATTGGCCACATCTCCTATGGGTGCTTCCATATTCTTGTGGATTGGTCACATCTCCTATGGATACCTAGCGTGGACTACTACCCCACATACTTTCCTTAGACTCTCTATATGATCCCTTATTCGTACTTATTCTTACATCTTTCACTTATCATTCACAACACTTCTCAACACCTTATCATCATATTCTTGACCACCCTAACATGCCTACGTTCTTATCACTTCAACACGTACTATCGTCTAGACAAGATCAATCACATATCACATCACACATACACACAATCTCTAGAACTGATTAACAAAGGACTAAGTCCCATTGGTTACTCAACATGAGGCAAGTTCACAGCCAAGTCCTCACCTTAGCTTTTTGCAGAAGTAGATCTGGATCTAGGTTTGGGGAACAGTCACTTCTCGAGATCTGATTTGAGAATCGGATTCACACAAGAGAGAGATGAGTTTAGAATCTGTCATTTTCCAATGACTTAGAGCTAGAGATCTTAGTTTTACCTTTAGGGTTCAGATCTCAGTTGCTTGCACGAAACTGAATCAAGGAAGCGGCGGCTAGGAGCTCGGTTGCGGCGGCTAAGGCTTCGCGGGCGGCTGGCGGCTGGCTTCGCCGGAGATGGAGCGGCGGCGGCTTGAGGCGGAGGCGGCGGCGGGGTTCTGCTCAGGCAGGGCTTCGCTTGCTGTCTCTCTTGTGGCTGAACCCTAGGGAAACTTCTCCTTTTATAAGCAATGGGAGGGGTTATGTCTAGGGTTTCTTCTCCTTGGGCCTCCTGCACTTGAGTTTCCTTTTGGGCCGGGCCCGGGATGTTACATCTCTGTCAAAGCCACTAAATGGCCCAATGCAAAATTAGAACTTACTATGTACATACAACAGTTCAATAACAACTTCACCATAACACATTCATCAATTTCACGACATCCAAAACAACACATACATAGTGAATATAACCACGCCTCCATTCAGTGGGTTAACACACCCATAAGTGCCACATTCTAACTACACTTGTGCTCGACGGACCTACTATACCCAACTTGGCAAACCTGCCACTCCCTTTACTGTAGACTCATGCACACAGTCTCATTCTCAACAGCGTTCAATATCATTAAACGTCAATTCCATTCATCTAGCAACCTAGCTCGTTCAGTTTATTATCACATTCACAATTATCAAACAATCCATCACATCAACATAAGTCAATCTGTTTTAATACTTTATTAATACGAGATTCTTATGCATCAATCAACACAAATCTAACAATCTAATATCGATCAAAGAAGCTAACCAATTTTAATCCGATACAAAGAAATATATAGAATCAAAAGAAGAAAACCAGTTTTCGAAAGCACCTCACTTGGATTGGAGATGAACAAGATCTGGATTTGAAAGAAAAGTATATTTAAAACACAAATCTGAAAAACGAGATGAAGAAAGACAAATCAAGATCAGGATTGGGATCAAGCGACAAACCGCGACACTAGCGAGGTTTGGTAGCAGCTCCGCGTGACAAAGGTGGTGGCTGCAAGGATTTGAATCTTGATGGCTTGGGGCTCGAAATCTCTGCCGGGATTCACTAGGATATCTCTGATGGGGAAAAAAAGAGAAAGAGAGGGAAAGAAAAATACGTGCCACCCCTTGCAGCGAACTGTTTAATTCAGCTCACCTCTTATCACCGATCAAAATGCTACGGAAGATTAATAAAAAAAATATAAAAATTAAAAAGAAAAAGCAAAATAATTGAAAAAAGAATGACACTGATTTAAACGAAACGACGTTAACGACGTTAACACCGTTAACGCATAAACTCTAAACGTAAACTCTAACCCATAATGGCAGCATTAACGTCTAAGTTTGTTCTTTAGGGTTTAGGGTTTATAGAGTAGGGTTTAATGTTAGTGTCTAAGGTTTTACGTTTAATGTTACTGTTTAGGGTTTAGGATTTTGCATTAACAAGTTCTTTTTTTCCTGTTATATTTTTTTTAATTTTAATATTCTTTTAATTAATCTTGTATGACACTTTGATTGGTGATAAGAGAAGAGGTGAATTTGACATTTCACGAGAAGAGATGAATGCAAGTTTTGTTCTTACTTATTGATGCAGCAGCACCCTCTTCATTTAATCTTGTCCAACGGAAACAACCGACTAGTTCAAATAATTTAAACCTTGTTTTCCTTTTTATTACTTTTAAGTTAATGTTGCTTTGTTTTCCTTATTACTTAAGTATTAAGTTTCCTATTCTCTTTAGGGTTTGTTAATGAGAATAACTATATAAACGAGTCTAGACGTCTTGTTCTAGACACACTTTGATATTGAATTTAGAGCTTTGGCTTTTATACCTTGTGTGACTTGATTAAATTCGTCCCCCAAGAAGTTGGCCTCAAGAAGCTATCGAAAGAAACTCTTGATCGATCCAAGAACAGGTCTCTAAGAACCCTACAGTTCATAGATCGACCGTTCACCCATTCGTACGCTGCACAAGGTTGGTATCAGAGCTCTGCTACGCTCCGAAACTTTCTCAACCGCTACTATGGTTCGCAAAAGTCGTGCTCAGCAATACGCTGATGACGATACCCCCGCTACTCAACAATCCATCAACGATCTCCAGTCCCAAATCACAAACCTTGTTGCTGCTGTTACCGCCTTAACAACCCAACAGACCGCCCCTGTTCAACGCCCCCGCACCGATCAGGTTTCTCTCCACAACGAGTCAGACGAGGATGATAATCCATTCGCTCCATTCCGTCAGCATAGAGCGCGGCGTCGCAATACTAACGCCTATGAGTCCGATTCAGATAACGAACAAGAAGATACTACTTGGAAGTTATGTTTTAAACTGGAGATCCCCGAATTTAAAGGCTCTACAGTCGCAGAGGAAGTACTCGATTGGTTCGTCACTGTCGAAGAAATTCTGGAATTCAAAAATATACCTCTGGATCGTTGTGCTTTCATCATCACAATTCGTTTTCGTGATCGCGCGGCAGCTTGGTGGTATCAGGTGAAAACTACGCGTGCTCGACTAGGGAAGCCAAAGATAACTTCATTGGATAAACTAAACGTGAGATGCAAAAAAATTTTTGCCATATAATCACGATCAGTTTATGTTTCAGAAGTTTCAAAACCTCCGGCAGGGTTCTCGCACCGTCGATGAATACGCAACATATTTTTTTAAGATGATCAACCGTGTTGAGGTTCGTGACACGGAAGAACAGCTGACGATGAGATTCGTTGGAGGACTACGACAACAAATTCAGTATACTCTCAATCTGTTCCGTCCACAATCGCTCATCAACAGGCCCTCACGGTGGAAGCTCAAGCCCGTAACGGTTTCTCAGCTTGGGGTATCGCGCGTGAAACTAGACAAACCTCAGCCTCATCACAACCTTCCACCACCGACACTACCACCACTAAAACAAAAACAACAATCGTACCGGCCAACGCCAATCAACAAACTCGTCCATCAGGCTTACGATGTTACTCGTGTGGTGAAACCGGACACAGACAGTCGGTGTGTCCTACGCGTAACAGACGCGGGTTACTCATCGAAGAAGCACACCAGACGACGATCTTGACGATGAGGAAGAACAAATTCATGAGGAAGAAGAGGTATATCCAGACACGAGACATCTTCTTGTTCTTCGCCGATCATGTCTAGCGCCTAAAGTTGAACAACAATTCCCTCAACGAAAGAAACTTTTTCAGTCTCGTTGCACGATCAATGGCCATGTTTGTTCTTTTGTGATAGACTCTGGAAGTTGTGAGAACGTGATAGCCGCTGATGCTGTCAATAAACTTCAACTACAAGACGAGCCTCACCCGTCTCCATATAAACTTGCTTGGCTTCATCAAGATCATGATCTCTATGTCACTAGGCGTGCGTTAGTATCCTTCTCCGTTGGTCCCACATACAAAGATCTAGTCTACTGTGACATCGTACCCATGGATGCTTGCCACTTACTCCTAGGCCGGCCGTGGGAATTCGATCGCTGTATAATCCACAATGGGTTTCTTAACACCTATACCTTCATGATTGACGATCGCAAGTACGTGTTGAAGCCATCACCTTCAGAATCACAGCCTTCTTTGGCAAATCCGGTTATACTCCTTCAACGCTCTCCGTTTGAATCAGCGTTACGAGATGAAGGCTTTGTCATCATCCTGGTTACTAAACCGTCTTCTTCTGATCACCTATTAAAAATTCCTAACGCGTTTGCAAACATTGTTCACCAGTTTGAGGATGTCTTTCCTAATGACCTCCCTGAAGGATTACCACCTCTCTGCGATATCCAGCACCGTATAGACCTCGTGCCCGATGCTGCTTTACCTAACCGGTCTCACTACAAGATGAGCCCGAGTGAACACGAGGAGCTTAGGCGACAGGTTGAAGATCTCGTCTCCAAAGGCTTTTTGCGTGAGAGTTTGAGTCCATGCGCCGTTCCAGCGTTACTTATTCCTAAGAAAGACGGCTCTTGGCGTATGTGTGTTGATAGCCGAGCGATCAACAAGATAATGGTGCGTTATCGTTTTCCTATTCCGCGTTTTGATGACTTGTTAGATCAAATCGGCACAGCAACAATATTTTCGAAACTTGACCTCAAAAGTGGAGATCATCAAATTTGTATCCATCATGGGGATGAATGGAAGACGTCATTCAAAACTCGTGAAGGACTTTTTGAGTGGCTTGTTATGCCTTTCGGGTTATCTAATGTGCCTAGCACTTTCATGCGTGTAATGAACCAGGCCCTGCGTCCTTTTATCGGGAAGTTCGTAATCGTCTATTTCGATGATATTTTAATCTTCAGCGCATCTTTGGAAGACCATATCCGTCACCTCTCTGACGTCTTGACTGTCCTCCGTCGTGACAAGTTCTATGCTACACTCAAGAAGTGTGAATTTGGCTCGTCTCAGGTCCACTTCCTCGGCTACATCGTCTCTTCGCAAGGCTTAGTGGTGTATCCTAGTAAGATTTCGGCTATACAATCTTGGCCTGCTCCGACTACAATCACCAAAGTTCGCAGTTTTCACGGGTTGGCGTCTTTCTATAGACGGTTCGTGTCCCAATTTAGCAGCCTTATGGCTCCTATTACGGATTGCATTCGTGAAGGGCAATTTTCTTGGTCAACAGCGGCGGCACAGGAGTTCTCTATCATCAAAAATAAGCTCTGTTCAGCGCCTATACTCGCCTTACTGGACTTCTTGCTTGTGTTTGAGCTCCATTGTGACGTGTCAAAGACAGGAGTTGGTGCTGTCTTGAGCCAGAAAGGACGACCAATCGCATTTTATAGCGAGAAGCTTGCTGGAGCTCGCTCGCGATATAGTACGTATGATGTGGAATTTTACGCCATTGTTCAAGCCATTCGGCATTGGAGGCATTATTTGTTTCAGAAAGAGTTCGTCCTCTACACTGACCACAACGCGCTTAAGCACTTGCACACCCAAGGAAGAGTTTCGTCTAGACATGCTTCCTGGATAGGCTACCTGCAACAGTTCACATTTGTGATCAAGCATACGTCTGAAGCTTCAAAACGTGTTGCAGACGCCTTGAGTAGGAGACATTCGACGTTGGTGGTTCTTCACACGTCTGTTACTGGATTCAGCACCTTCAGTGACCTTTACCCCGATGATCCATTCTTCGGTCCTATCTTTCTTTCACTTACTAATGGCGTACCGTCCGCTAACTACACTCTCCACGACGGTTTCCTTTTTCAGGGTTCCCAACTATGCATTCCTGATTGTAGTCTCCGTCTCCAGCTGCTGACCGAGTTACACCATGAAGGTCACGTGGGCCGCTATCGCACTCTCCATCTTGTTGCTTCTTCATATTTCTGGCCAACTTTAAGACGCGACGTTGAAAGATTCGTTGAAAGATGTGTAACGTGCCAGACTTCTAAAGGACATTCTTCTAATGCTAGCCTTTACATGCCCTTACCAGTCCCTACCCAACCATGGACTGATATCAGTATGGACTTCGTTGTTGGACTACCTAGAACTTAACGCGGCTTTGACTCTATCTTTGTGGTCGTTGATCGTTTCTCCAAGATGGTCCACTTTATCCCTTGCAAGAAAACTACGAACGCGGTGCAAGTAGCCACTTTTTTCAGAGACGTCTATCGCCTGCATGGTCTGCCGTCCTCTATTGTGTCTGATCGTGATTCTCGCTTTCTTGGACACTTTTGGCGGTCACTTTGGAAACCTTTGGGTACTTCCTTGGATATGAGCTCTGCTTATCATCTCCAATCCGATGGCCAAACCAAAGTTACAAATAGGTCTTTGGGCAATCTTTTGCGTTGTATGGTGGGTGATGCGATCAAAACGTGGGATGCACGCTTGCCACAAGCAGAATTTGCGCATAACCATTCTCTTAACCGCAGTCTAGAATTTTGTCCATTCCAGGTTGTATACGGTATTATCCCAAGAGCCCCGGTGGACCTTTCCTCTCTTCCTGATCATACGAGAGTTCACAGTGATGCGGCCACATTTGTTAACTCCTTGGCACAGATTCATACGAAAGCAGTCACCAATCTAGAAACATCGGTATCCAAATACAAAACCGCTGTAGACAAACACAGGCGTCGACTGGTTTTTAATGTTGGAGACTTCGTATGGGATTATCTCACTCGGGATAGAATGCCGACACATGCTTACAACAAGCTGAAAGCCAAGAAGATTGGTCCGCTTGAGGTGTTACACTAGTAAAAATCTATCGCATAGCCACTGTAGTGCCACTTAAAAACCGTGGCTATTTAAAAGAAGCCACGAAACCGCCACGTAAAAGCCACGAGACGTAAAAAGCCACGGTAGAATTAAAAACGCCACGATCAAGTCACGAAACAAAGCGTGGCAGGTGAAAGCCACGGAGACGCTACGAAATTTTCGTGGCTGTATAAATTAGCCACGAATTTGCCACTAATAAAACGTGGCACCATTTTGTTTTTTTGTGCCGACATCAAAAAGGAAGTGTTACGTCCAATCGTTTGACGAAATGGGATATAGGCACGGTTGTTTCATGGCTGTTTCGTGGCTATACATGCTTTTTGAGTCTTTATTCTGGTTATGGCAGAGAAATATTCATTTGGCAATGATATTTTAAGGGAGCCACGAATATTTCGTGGCATTGTCGTGGCTATTTCGTATCATATATACGCTTCATAACCGTGACATTTAGAACTTTTGTTCTTCTCACAAATTTTCAGAACAAAATGTCTTTCTACTTTCAATCTAGAGAATGGATGGATCAAAGAATTGATCCTGAGAGTAATCAGGTTTCTGAAATATTTCTTGGAGGTGTTGATGCATTTATTCAATTTGCGTGTAATCAAGAAGATTACAAAGAAAGAGAACTTTTGTTGTGTCCGTGTGCTCGATGCAAAAATGTGAAGCAACGTGAAGCAAGAGTTGTCGCACGACATCTATTCTTGTACGGTTTCAAGGGAAATTATTATTTTTGGACGAGTCATGGAGAGAAATTCAACGATGTTGGTGAGAGTTCCGGGGCGAATCATTCGACGGGTGAAGAAGAAATGTTAGAGACTCCTATTTGGAATGCTTATGAAGATCACCAGCAGAATATTCCAGAGGTACCCACAGACATTGCGCCAGCTTACATGCCGGAAGCTATAGAAGAGACAGACATAGCACAACCCTATCATGATAGTGTTTTTGAAGCATTTGAAGCAGCGACTCAACCTCTCTACGAAGGATGTGCAGAAGGAATTTCTCAGTTGTCTCTTGCTTCGCGGATAATGAAAGTGAAGACAGATTATAATCTACCAGAAGCTTGTGTAGATGAGATATCTGAAGTATTTAAAAACATACTTCCGCAGCCAAATAAAGCTCCGGCAACATATTACGAGACAAAGAAACTGACACGGTCGCTTGGGTTACCCTTACAGAAGATTGACGTATGTGTGAAGAACTGTATGTTATTTTGGAAGGGAGACGATGCGAAGTTGGTCAGTTGTCGGTTTTGTGGAGAAGATCGCTACTACCCGAAGAACGGAAAAGGTAAAAACAAACCGAAACAGAGAATGTTTTACCTCCCAATAGCAGATCGTCTGAAACGTCTATACCAACTTGAGGCGACATCTTCCAATATGCGGTGGCATAAGGAACCTGTAACTCCGGAAGGAGAAATACATCATCCATCTGATGCCATAGCGTGGAAACACTTCAGTGAGTTATATCCTGGATTTGCTGCTGAAAGCCGGAATATTTATCTATGCTTATCAACGGATGGGTTTAATCAGATTGGTATGAATGGCGAAGCACATTCCCTTTGGCCAGTTATTGTAACTCCACACAATTTGCCTCTGGAAATGTGTATGAAAAGAGAATTCTTATACCTTTCGGTGCTAATTCCCGGACCCAAACATCCAAGAAAAAGCTTAGATATTTACCTTCAGCCGCTGATTGAAGAGTTACAGAGTTTATGGAAAGATGGTGTGGAGGCATATGATATTTCAAGGAAAGAAAGATTCATAATGCGAGCAGTGTTGATGTGGACGATAAGCGATTTTCCAGCGTATGGGATGCTTTCAGGTTGGACAACACATGGTCGGCTATCGTGCCCATATTGTCAAGATGAGACAGGTGCGTTCTGGTTACGTAATGGACGGAAACATAGTTGGTTTGATTGCCACATAAGGTTTTTAGATGAAGATCATCCTTACAGGAGAAACACTCAAGCATTTACACGGGGAAAAACAGTTGTGGATCCTCCTCCACCATGGTTGACCGGAGAAGAAATATTGCGTGAGAGGATAAATAATATAAAAGGTTTATCAAAGTCCGTTGAATGTGGAGGGAATGGACATGATAATCCATCCAAGACAATATCTGAATACGGAGTTACTCACAATTGGGTTAAGAAGAGTATTTTCTGGGAGTTACCGTATTGGGAAACTCATCTTCTTCGGCATAACCTTGATTTCATGCACATTGAGAAAAACTTCTTCGATAACCTCACGAACACATTTTTAAATGCTCCTGGAAAGACAAAAGACAATGTCAAAAGCAGATTGGATCTTCCAGGTCTATGCAAAAGGCGTGATTTAGAGATGAAAGAGGATGGAACGATGCCCGTGCCAATATTCAGGCTGTCAAATGCGGCTAAGCGAGAATTCCTTATGTGGCTGAAAAATGATATAAAATTCCCCGATGGATATTCCTCCAAATTTAGTCGATGTATTGACGAAAGCAATTTAAAGCTACATGGACTGAAAAGTCATGATTGTCATGTCATTATGCAACGACTCTATCCATTTGCATTCGCGGAACTTCTTCCAAAAAATGTTCATACGGCAATTAGAGGTATTTATTTTTTATGTTATCTTAATAATTACTATGATTGATGTTATAACTTTAATGTTTTGTTTACAGATATTGCCCTCTTTTTCCGAGATATCTCTTCGAGGATTTTGAAAGAATCAGATATTGGTCTTTTAAAGGCAAATATCGGTGTGAAGCTTTGTAACTTGGAAAAGATTTTTCCTCCATCGTTCTTCGATGTTATGCAACATCTTCTTGTGCACCTTCCAGATGAGGTAGCCTTAGGTGGGCCCGTCCATTTTAGGTGGATGTATGTATTTGAAAGATACATGTACCATTTGAAGAAGATGGTCAGAAACAAAGCACGCATTGCGGGTTCGATAGTTTCACAATGGATAAACGAGGAGATTTCAAGAGCATCCTCAAATTATTTTGGTCATCCTGAGATCATGAGCATTCCAGAAGGTCCAAATGATATTCGTTTCTCATACAATTATCCGGATGTACCACCTTTGTTTTACCACGAAGGGAGAATCAATGGTCAATGCTCAACTAGTTGGTTAAATGATAAAGATAACACCGTTCTTCAGACATTTATGATGCTCAACTGTGAAACATTTGCTCCATATGAAAGGTACCTTAATATTATGAAAATATAATATAAATACATATTTCTAGTTACATAATTAATATTTTAAATGTGTGCAGGATGTTTGAAGAATATATGACACGGAGTATTCCTGATATTACTCCAGTTGCAATGCAAAAAGCGAAAGACACCAACTTTGCAGAGTGGTGCAAAGACTATGTGAGTTTTTGTTTTAATATTATCAAGTTCCACAATTTATTTATTTTAATGTAATTTATAACAATGTTATTCTATTGCAGATTAACGATGCGACTCAGTTTTACACATTTCCTATGTGGATGTTGGATTTTGTACAAGGTCCTAGGCGCAATTATAGGTCTTGGCAAATATATCACACCCGGGGATACACTTTCCACACACATAACCACGGTCAAAATAGAAAAACTCAACATTATTGTGTTTGTGTTCCTGGTACCAATGAAACAGACTACTATGGCCTCAAACAGGAGATTATGATGGTGGAGTATCATGGTGATGTTGGCTTGAAGGTCATGATTTTTAAATGTTCGTGGTTTGACACCACGGAAAATCGCGGTATGAGAATACATCCATCTGGTCTTGTTGATGTCTCACCACGAAGACAATATGCAAAATATGATCCTTTTGTATTACCTGGTAAGTGAAATATATATGTGCTTGAGATTTAATGTTTGATGAAAAGCCATAATTTTAAACTTCGATGTTATTGTATCATGACCAGGTAATTGTGATCAAGCATGTTTTATTTCTTATCCACGGGTACGTCGACATTCTGCCGATGATTGGTGGGCATGCGCAAAAATTATTCCTCGAGGAATCCGAGAAACGTCTGAAATTGCTTTAACTGCGTGGCAGGATGATAGACGTGACCAAGTTGCAGAAAGTTCATTGTTACGGGTGGAAACACATGTTGTTGACGATGTTTCTGATTATGATCTTGCCCCGGTGAATCCTCCAAACGATGAATATGTATCAGATGTTGAGGTACAATCAGACGGTGATTTAGAGTAGTCAAATATATGCTTAAGGTTTTAAAATATGTTATAAGGTTTGTAAAATATGTTGTAAGGTTGTAAAATATGTTATAAGGTTTGTAAAATATGTTATGAGATTGTTGGAAAAATTATATTATGTAAAATATATGAATGTATGAAGGGTTTGAATTGTAGTTGTTGTATGGGTATAAGGTTTGATGGAAAAGAGTTTGGGTTTTAGGGATTGTGCTTTAGGGGTTGAGTGTTTGTGGTTACGCGTTTTTAGATAGAGCCACGGTTTATTAGTGCTGTTTCGTGGCTATAAGGAAAATAGAGAAAACCAATTGGTTTGGCTCGAATTTTTTTTGGTTTCCCGTGAGATATTACATATTGCCACTGTAATTGCGTGGCTAAATCGTGGCTAGTCCAAAATTTTGGTAAACCAATTGGATTGGCTCCAATTGATTTGGTTTTGGCTCCAATTGATTTGGTTTTGGCTCCAACTGTTTTTAATTTCGCGGTTCAGTGCCACGGTTTAGCCACTGATATTTCGTGGCTGTAGAAAAGGGTTTAATAATTCAGTTTTCTTCTTTCTTCTCAACACTTAGAGAAAAAAAGACAAACTCTCTCTCTCGACTCACGACGGAACGGTTCTTCTCCTCTCCGTTTCTTGTGTCGCCGTCTCCGGTTCAATCTCGCCGTCTCCGATTCCATCTCCCACCTCTCATGGTAACCCTCTCTCTTTCTCTTCTCCTTTCTCGGAGATGAAACCCTTCGATTCTCGATTCGATATGATGTTTTAGGGTTTTCGATCTAAGGTTTCAATTTCTCTCTGTCTTGTTTGATTGGTTGTTACATGTCTACTTTCTGTTTCGACCTAGGGTTTTGTTTATTTTAGAGTATCGATTAGGGGTGTTGTCTGTCTACTTTCTGTTTCGATTAGGGGTTTTGTCTGTCTACTTTCTGTTCTTCGTTTAGATTTGTCTTTCTCTCTTTCTTGACTCTAAAGATGTGTTCTTGTTGGTTTTGTACAGATGAACTCAACAAGAGCACCTGGAACACAAGCTGCGTCTCCTCCTATGCGTCCGGGTGCTACTGGACCCGCTGTTTACCATGCTGGGTCTCCTCCTATGCCTCCTGGTGCTACTGGAGCCGCTCCAAACCATGTTGCTTCCTCATCTCGTTCCAACAGTTACCCGCAGATGACCCTTAATGCGATGCTCAACTCACCTGCTAGGCTCTCACAGCCACATCTCCATCCTGATAAGCCGAATGGAGCTTTATGGTAAGATCACTTCCTCATCTTTGAATGTTTCTGTTATTTGAATTGGGTCTTTGATTGGTTAGGATTGTTTCTGTTAGGATTGTTTTGTGAAATTTTAAGTAGGATTTTGTCATAGTCTTGTTTCAGTTACTGATGTTTGTTATCATCTTAGGTTTGGTATTGACCCATGTATCCATGCTTTCATCCGTGCAACTTGGCAAGGATACTACATGGGTCCTTGGAAGAGTTGGAATAAGGTGCCTGAGGAAAGGAAGGATTCCTGGTGGCAAACGTTTGTGGTAATCAAAAATTACATTTTTTTTTTAAATCTCTTACTGTTATTATTTCCTGTTTCTAAACCTCTTATTGTTTTGTTTTTTGTTGTAGCAAAATTTCTACTGGGAGACTCAATTTAATGATTTGGTCTACGGTCTGTGGAAGAAGGAAACGATGACATCCGTTGGTGAAAGGATTAGCAAGAAGAAGAGGCAACACAAGAAGCCAAAGTACATCAATGATAGCGACCGGACACTGCTTCTGGAGTATTGGGCGACTGATGAAGCTAAAAAGAAAAGCAAGAAGGCTGCTAAAAGCCGCAAGGCTGATCCTGTGGGTAAAGGGTGCCACAAGCATAATGCAGGCCCTAGGTGTTTTGCAAGGATAGCGTATAACATGGTATCTTCCATGTCTGTACTATAATCTGTCTTTCTAATCTGTCTTCCTAATTTCTTTTTTTTTGCAGACGCAAGCCTCTGGTGAACCACCATCCTACACTGCCCTTGTCAGGGAGACACACTCCCGACCAGATGGGACTTTTGTGGACTATCGGGCTGAAGAACTGGTAACTCAGGCCGAGATGGAAGCCACACAGCTCTCTAACACTGAAGGATCACCAAGGAGTCCAAGTGCATCATCTGCTCCTTCTCGCCTCATGTTAAACAAGGCTTATCTGAAGGTATGATAGCTTAACATTTTTATTCTCGGACACTTTTAATCTTCTGTTCTGTTTTGACAATTGCATTACATGTGTTACCTAAGTTGATCAAATAGCCTTATGTTAGTTTCTGTTTGGTCTTGCTTGGTTTTGAATATTTTTCCATTTCTCTTGACAGAATGCTAAGAGTAGGAGGGGATATGTTTACGGACTGGGCAGTGAACAATTCAGGGAGCATGCGCCTTCTTCACGCGTCCCCAATGGTATTGCCCGCAACCTGGACCTGGAGATGCGTGTGGGCGGTCTTGAGACAACCCTCCAAAGTGTCACTTCTGATGTTGCTGGGGTGAAACAGGACGTCTCAGACATGAGGCAGGACTTTGCAGCAACAAGGGAAGCAATCAATCAGCTCCTCCAAACACTTAGGCCCCCGCAAGCACCTACTGGACAGACTTCTGATCATCAGGCTCAAGCACCAACTGGTCAGCCTAATCCTCCCAATGGCATTTAGAAGTTGGTACTTTATCTTATAACCTCTTTTGTAACAAGGTCTTTTGTAACAAGGTCTTTTGATAGTCTTCTTAGACTCAAAACTTTTAACCTTGTCTTATGTAACTTTTTATGAATGTTGAACCTTGACTATCTTGTATATTAAGCTCTGTGTTTATTGAATGTGCAATTTTAATAGTTTGAATGAATCTCTAATATGAAAATCGGCTAATTAAATCTCTAATTTTGAATGTTTTTCAAAACAGTGGATACTATAAATGTTGAATCTTAGTAGCTAAATCGTGGCTATTATAGCCACTGAAAAATAGTTTTAAACCGTGGCTAATAGTGCCACGTCGAATAAGTGGCAGTATCGTGGCTATTATAGCCACTAGCAATAGCCACGTCTTAATATTATATCGTGGCTATAATAGCCACTAGCAATAGCCACGTCTTAATATTATATCGTGGCTATTATAGCCACGAAAATGCGCGTGGTAATAACGTGGCTCCTAGCCACGAAAAGCCACGCTTATTTCTATCCACGAGGCTATAACCACGCTACTTTTCGGACATCTAAGCGTGGCTGATTTCTTTTTTAGCCACGATAATTTGCTCTATAGCCACAACTTTGTAGTGGCTATGCGTTGGATTTTTACTAGTGTTAGAACGTATAAATGATAATGATTACCATCTTCGTTTGCCTTCGGAGATTACTACATCTGATGTGTTTAATGTTAAGTATTTGTCACGGTATGTTTATAATGCGGATGCTTCTGATTCGTGGTCGAATTCTCTTCACCCGGCGGGACCTGATGCAGCAGCACCCTCTTCCTTGGCGCCAACGGAAACAACCGACTAGTTCAAATAATTTAAACCTTTTTTTCCTTTTTATTACTTTTAAGTTAATGCTGCTTTTTTTTCCTTATTACTTAAGTATTAAGTTTCCTATTCTCATTAGGGTTTGTTAATGAGAATAACTATATAAACCAGTCTAGACGTCTTGTTCTAGACACACTTTGATATTGAATTTAGAGCTTTGGCTTTTATACCTTGTGTGACTTGATTAAATTCGTCCCCCAAGAAGTTGGTCTTAAGAAGCAATCGAAAGAAACTCTTGATCAATCCAAGAACAGGTCTCTAAGAACCCTAAAGTTCATAGATCGACCGTTTACCCATTCGTACGCTGCGCCACTTATTATTAAATAAGTACGGATATATTATAATTAACTAACATAAATTTCCACATGTTCTATAACCCCCATGTTTATTCTTACCTAATAAAGTAATTTATATTCTTAAACAAACCAGAAGTGTAAACATACTGAAACAACTCCAGATTACGTAAGTACATTTTATTTGATTCTTTTCTTAAAATAGATTATTTGATTTAGTGAAATATTAAAATTGACAGTAAGTTTATTATTTGAGGTTCTTGGTATTCATGCTTTTCTCGACGGTCTTGGCTTTGGCTTTGATGGACTCCTTGGTTTCCTCGGTTTTTCCGGTGACGGTATCTTTGATCTTTTCTGTCGTGTCCTTCACCTTATCCCAGGCCTCCTCTGCAGTGTTCTTCGCCTTGTCCTTCAAGTTACCGGCGGCCACGGATATCGTTTGTGCTCCTTCGTCCGCCTTCTTGGCCACCTAGATCATCCAATAAATTTAGTTATATGAAATCGTTTGTGAAGGATACAATGGAATCAAATCACACACATGAATATATATGTATGTATATATATACATCATTGTCTCTATCCGTATACCTATCCATCTGCTTTTATCTTTCTCTGTATTTTTTTTTTTGTTTCTAAACGAACTTGCAGTTTTAAAATTTCAAACAAAATATGTTTGGTTGTTATAAACGCACAATTAAACACAAGCCAAAAGCTATAGTTTCAAAATAACAAAAATTGGATATACAAACGCAGTGATGAATGTTTAAGACAAATTGAGCCTAACTTAAATATAATCTCAGGTGAAGTTCTTAGGAAAATATGATACCTTTTGCTGAGCCTCGGTGGCTTTGTCACAGACGGAAGCTTCTTTCATCGTACTCCCCTTTGAGTAATTTAGTCAAATCATCAAGGACAGATATGAATAGTTAGACGTTTCTTATCATGAATACATAAGAAAAACACAATATATTACATGGATGAGTCTTTTCGGGACGGAAGAGAGAACTCTCGGAGTGATGAGTGCCTTGTTGCGGAGGGAAACTGCAATAGATGATAAACTTGACATTTTTTAGTTCTCTTCTTTCTGTTGATTAAATATGGAATGAGTTTAATAATTAGTTGAGCTTACGCGATTGAAGTATATATAAAGGAACTGAAAAATGTATAGGAGTTGAAGTCGTATGTGAAAAAGACACATGGATTTTTTTTTTTGTGGGACATGAGGAGTTTGACTCGGAACATCGAATGGTTCCAGTTTTGATTAGCTACTTTTAGCTTTGTCCGTGTGACACAATCCTTGCAGCCTATTTCATTTCCTTAATTGATGCTTATTTTATTGGCCAGTTGACCACAAATTACAGGGATGTTCCGACTGATATTGTACCAGCCAACAATAAATTAACATGTGAGAAAATGGTGCCATTTTTCTTGGTGGTGTCTTTATACTTTTCGGAAGACAGCACCCGCCTCTTGCTTTGCTAGAGCCGATCTGCCACAGCCCTATCTTTCATCAGATAAAACTTGATGTGGCTGAAGTTTTCATTTAACTCCTTATACTTATAAGACTGTGCAATGGACCTCTTGGAACATATTTTCAATTGTTAAATGGTTACAATGGTAGTGTTAAAAAAGGAAAAAAAAGGACTTGATTAATTCTTGTTGAATCTATTCAATTAGTTGAAAACATAAAAGTGGGATCCACGTAAAAGATATGGACCAGCTAAACTCAATATGTGTCTTCAACGCTTGCTTTCAAAAGAAGATTGAAGAGTTGAAAATTCTGTTTATTTTAAATATCAATATAATTCTTAAATTATAATTGGTTGTTGAGTTTAGTAATTGTTTTTTCACCCTATTTGTTCCAAATGAAATATGTTGTTGTTAATATTTCTTTTTTTTTTAAAGTTATTTACATCATAATTCATCATTTTTACGCTCCATAAATAGAGACTTGGTTCATTTAATTTGGACACATAAATTTTTAAATATTAAATATTAGATGATTATGTGGAAAAGAAAATGTTATGTGGATTTTAAAAAGATATAACTATATGTTTCATTGACAAACAAAAATCTCAATGAAACATATACAAAAATGTCAAAAAATTCGTCAAAATTTCTTCGGGCTATTTGATGAATTTTCAACAGAAATGTTTTTGACGAAGTTCTAATGTATATTTTTGTCAGAAATTGTTTATTTTTTTTTATATTAAGAAAAAAATTATTTAAAATATAATATTTAGATTAATTTATTACTCAAAAAAAACTAATTTACAATCGTTTATGATAAATGATTTTCCTTATTTACATAAATATACTATAAATTAAAATTTTAAAACTTTTTTTATAATATAACTATTTTAATAACGTTTATAGAATTTTATAAAACAACTTTTGACATCTTATAAAGTGAAAACGTTTTTAAAGAAGTGAAAAACGTTATTATAAATTTTTAAAAGCATAAAACGTTTTGTCAGTAGAAAATATTTTTTTTAAAAAGTGAAAATGTTTTAATAAATTCTAAATAAACTTTTTATAATTGAAAAAGTTTTCTAAAAATAGAAATACATTTTTATAAATTCTGAAAAACATAAAAACGTTTTATAAACTGAAAACGTTTTAAAGAGGGTTTTTATTATAAATTTAAAAAAGCATAAAAACGTTTTATAAATAACAACAAACATAAAAACGTTTTTTTAACTTAAAAACGTTTACAAAAGCTTAAAAACGTTTTATAAAATCATAAAAAAAATAAAAAAAACAAAAATAATAAAACATCAAAAAACATAAAACAAGTACTCAAATCTTAAATCTAACAAGTAAAATCCTAAAGCTAACAATTCTAACACAAAATTTAACATACTAAATCCTAAATCAACCAACCTAACTAATTTCTAACATTTTAATCCCTAAAATCTATCAATTCTAATAAGCTAACACATATACAATCTAAAATATAAGATTACTGAGAGGTTAATAAATGACGAACATGTTTTGTGGGGATTTTTTGGGGAAAGATTTGCGGCTGTTCTTCGGTTGGCAGAGAGAGAATAGAGAGAGTTTAGAGAAAGATAATGTTGCAATGAAGAAGAACAAGAAACTTTTCAGTTTTTATGTTTAAAAATTGACTGATTAAGTTCGTTGAAAATTATCTTAATTTCGCTTCACAAAAAATTAGTCGGTTATTTTTTTCGGGTGAATTTCAATTCCGACGAATATACCTTTTCCCTTGGAATTTCTTCGGAAGTTCTGAAATTTTTTTAATGAGCATGTTGACAATTTTCGATATATGTATATACCTATTCGTCAGAAAGGGGTATATTATCTTATTTATAATTGACCAGGAAAAAAATATTTGTCATAAATTTTCGACGAATTTCTAACGAAGTGTGGATTAGGGTTTCCAAACATATCAAAATAGACAGACATTATCCATTGATAAAATATTGATGACTTTTAGGGGTTTATAATATTCAAAATGTTTGAAACCACTTGAAAACACATAAATACATGATTATAAGGTTAATCACCGTAATGAGTTTTCTTCAGTATATAAGTGTTAATGAGAAAGGTTATGCATCCATCGCGAAAGTGTATATAGCTTTAAAATAATTGAGCGACAATTAATCCACATCATATTTATCACTTAATATATGTTATGGTGATCTTGTAGGAATACGGTTTACCATTTATTTTGAATACAACCCAAATTCGTTGGAAATTTGTCACAAATTCGTCAGAAACTTATGACAAATTTCCTATAAAAATTTAAAATTCTTAGGAAATTTCAAACAAAACATAAACCCAAAACCTATATCCTAAATCGTTTATAATTCTTTGGGAATCGTCAGTAGTTCGTCGATTATTTCCGATAAAAAATTGTTTGTCAAAAATTCCTTTGGATATTTCTGAAGAAATACCGACGAATGGTAATATTTCATATTCTTCAGAAATTCTTCAGAAATTCCTCAGAGATTTCCGACGAATATTTTTCCATTAGAAATTCCGTCAGGAAACTGTTTTTCTTCAGCTTGTCACTTCATCATTTCTTCTTAGCCTATTCAGTTTTCCACATGTCTTGGTCATATAAAAAATGTAGATTTTGATATAGCTAAGACCTAAGGATAGTTGAATATAAAAAATTCACAACTCAAGAAGTCCTACTAAACGTAATATATGCCTATGATAAAAAATCAGCAAATGTACATTTTCTATGTAATGTATAATGGTAATAATGAACTAAAATGTAAATCAAACTTTATTATTTTCCATACACTTTTACCCCGTGTAAGAATATATAGATCGTTAAGAATTATAAAGATAAAATTTTACATGTAATGACCGCTTCCCCTAAAACCACCTCGGGGTTTAGAGCACGGTGTTATGGACACGTGTCTAGCCACTGAACTATTTCATCATGACACATAAATTTATAGCTAACTGATAAAGTGATAAAGACATTTAGGACCTATCATCTGCGGACCTGTCTCCGCCACGAGAGACCCTAATCGTTATCGACAGCGCTGCTAAGCTCAGACCGTAAACCACGGGTTCCTTCCCATCGTTATAACCATCTTTCGTCGACACGTTCTGACGCACTAAATCTGATTGACGCATTCGAAATGCAAATCAACGGATAGTCTTTTAATTTTAACCAGATTCATTCTTATCGTATTCATTATTATCGACTCCCAGTTATACCGATGATATACCATGGATTTTATCCATTTTTAGCCATGGTATATAGGTGTTTTTAAATACATAATAATTGTTTTGGAGTGTTTTTAGTATGTTTTCAGGTTTTGGGGGTGATTAGGAGGAAAGTGGTGATTTTGGTGCATTTTGGAGATTAAATGATAAAGACCCGTAGCTGACCATCGACAAGCCTAGCATCGATGATCAAGGATGATAATTGATCGACACACACTCGGTGTTGTCGATCGACGGCGAAGCGCGCAGAGGCCAGAATGGTTCCACCCGACTTTAAGCCCAAGTCCCACAAGAATTACCAGATTACCCCTGGCGAGTTTTAACCTAATATTTATGTGCTCTATCATTGTTCTAGGTAACACACGCTTTCTTACTTTCATACAGCAAAATACTTAGAGTCTTAGATTTGGAGAGAAGATCCAATAACTCCTTCAGAGATTTGTGATTGAAACTCCAATTTTCTATTCTATTATATTTATGCAGTTTTTATATCTTGTTGTTATGAATTGCTTAGCTATGTCTGAGTAGTTCTTATTGTTAGATTTAGGGTTCAGATATTTATAAGGGATTAGCCAAAAATATAGAATTGCTAAGTGTCAGGAATATGAATCAACAAAACTGTTCTTAATGCATGTGTTCTAGAATAGCTAACTAGGACCTTGCCTTTAGATAGTAGGGCGCAAGCAGAAGTTTGGTTCTCGGTCTGATTAGTTTAGATTGTGCTAGGATTGCTAGAAAAATGCAGAAGCTGATTTAGTTAAACCTAGTGAACACGTCAAACCCGTGCGATAACGCTCCATGGAAGGTTCATCGATGGACAACTCGCTAGTTGCATCGATCGACGGGCTGAAAGGTGTATCGATCGACACCCCGTTGTTGGAATCGATCAACACTTTCTTAGGACCAACAAGCGACATCTGAGGTCCTAGATCCGGCGATAGATAGTCTTAATATACGGAAGTTGATTGACTATTCTTATTGTTTGAGTTCTAGAATATCCATATATGCTTAGTATCCCTAAGTCTAACGTCTCTCATATCTGTCTTAAAACCCCAATCAATCAATCGAACAATTACTTGTTCACCCCAGCTATTTACTGCTTTAAACCTATTTGCCTAGCTTAATTACATAACTAGATAGATCTATTGTGTGCCTTAGCTCCCTGTGAATTCAATCCTTAAGTGCTACAACTCGACCTCTTATTTGAGAGTGTAAATCATTCCTTAGGGTAATTTGAGTGATATCAAATTTGGTGCCGTTGCCAGGGAGCTTCGATCGCCATTAGATCAAATTTAGTTAGGTTTAGTCTAGGTTTTTGTTACTTGCAAAAACTAATAAAAAATTTTCTTTTCTTTCAGGTGCATGCTCAGCAGTACCAGAAGCAACAAGGAACATACACTTCTCTTTCAGATCATGCACTTCTAGAACGCACCATCCGCAAAAGCAAACATACCACATCGATCGACAATAGCACCTGCTCGTCGACCGACACTCGCCTTCCACCGTCGACCAAAACCACTTTTCCGTCGACCGCCCATACCCACCCAACATCGATCGACATTCCACCTCGGACATCGATCGATACTGAGCCGCGAGACATGGTTGCGACACTAGTTCTAATTCAGGACGCGACTGGAAACCTGCATGACCAGGAGGGTTATCTGCGTAATGCAGCAGGTCAGAAGATAGATTATCAGGGGGCTGTAATCCCTGATCCTAATGATGATATTGCAGATGCTCAAGCTGTAGACGAGACTGCTAGACCGAGGAATTAGCTGATTACAACAAGCCATATCAGTACTATGAGAACAGATCTGCCATCCGTCCTCCAGCCATATAGAGGCAAGACTTTGAGTTGAAGCCTCAGTACTTTACACTCGTGGGACAAACACCCTACTGTGGGTTATCACACGACCATTCTATGGACCATCTGGAGAGGTTTGAGGATCTAGTTTCTGCTATTAAAGGCAATGGACTCCCTGAGGACTACCTTTTTTGCAAGCTTTTCAAGTACTCACTTGCCGGAGAGGCTTCGCACTGGCTTAAGTAGCTACAACCAGGATCTCTCACATCCTGGGCTGATTACAAGAATGCATTCTTATGTCACTTCTTTGACGAGGCAAGCGCTGATGACTTGAGGAGTAAGATTGCTACATTCACACATGAGCCCACATAGTCATTCAGAAGCTCCTGGATCAGATTCAAGTAATATCAGAGAGACTGTCCACACCATAGATTCAATGAAGTGCAGTTGCTCATCACTTTCTTCAGAGGCATCGCGCTGGCATATCATATGGCTCTAGACTCAGCTAGTTATGGAAACTTCAACACTAGGAATCCAGAAGAGGTTGTGAGACTTATTGAGAACTTGACATCCAACAAAAGCACCAAGAACACTGATTTCGAAAGAAAAAAAATCAACCACTGCCCTAGGGAAAGAGCAGTTGGATGACGTTAAGGCAAAGCTGGATAGTGTTCACAAGCTTCTCAAGACATAAGTCAGCTTTGCAGAGGATGGATAGGCTGTAGATGCCGACAGTGACATGGAGGAAGAGGAGATGTGAACTTCGTTAGTGGTTCAGGCTTTCAGAATCAGAGGTCTGGAAACCAGGGTGGATACATAAACTCTTTTCGCAGTGGACAGAAGAGTGGATACAACTAGAGTTCACATTACCAGAAACCCTTCAGCAGCAACTACAACAACATCAATATAACTTATGGAAATTCTTTCTACCAAAACCAACCATCGCAGACTCGAGAGAGCAAGATAGAGTCCATGCTGGATCAATTTCTTGGGGTCAGCAAAAGTTAATGGTGAACTTCGATGGAATGATTGATGCTGTCTACACATAGCCGAACTCAAATTTTGAGTCTTTGAACACACATGTGAGGAATTTGGAGACACAAGTGGTTCAGATAGGAGACACTATTAAAAGGTAGAAGGCATTTATGATAGGTAAAGGAGATGACTCACTGAAGCACCACGTGAATGCCATCATGGGTGATGATTTATGGCAAGTAGTTAAGGAGGAGAAGCTTCAAGAGGGAGACTTCTACGTCAAAAGCTCCATGAGTTTTGGCGGTTCACATTGGTGTCCACCGACGCCAAGCTACGAACATTGACCGACGGAGACGGATGAACATCGATCGACATCAGCTCCTCCACATCGATCGATAGAGGAAGTTGCGTCATGCGCGACCGTGAGAATTATGACTCACGAGGAGTTCACAGCTAAACACCCACATCCACTCAAACCCTTACGAATCAAGAAGTCAAACATCGATCGACACCATAAGCTAGCTATCGATCGACATGCAGACTCCACCGACGATCGACACAACCCATCTAGCGTCGATCGACAACCACCTTTGACCTACCGAGTGTAGCTACCAAAGATAGATGTAGCACGCCTGGATGCTATCTGAAACCCGTCTCAACCTTCAGAACACATTGCAGAAAACTTCGATCAACATTCGGATGATGCACCAGAGCCTATGCAAGTTGATCAGACTTCTGAGAGGAGAACCTTGAGGAGAAGGAAGGAAAAGGTTCCCAAGCATCTAAAGAAAGGAGTCAATGAGAAGGAGATGGATAGCTTCACTAAGATAGTTCTCTGGATACCCTTGGACAAGCCATTTGAGGAGGCTTACCTTACCCACAATTTGCGGTTATTCTTCAGAGAGGCCAAGGAAACTGAGCAAGACATACATAGGATTTTCAATCAGATCAGAGAAAAGATGAAGCAGGGGATTACACTGAAGAAGAAGAGTGATCGTGAGAAATTTGAAGTGCCATGTTTAGTTAAGGGCATTGTATTCCCATGTGCGCTGTGTGACACAGGTTCATCAGTCAGGATACTACCCAAGGTAATGGCAGACCATCTGGGTCTGAAGATAGAGCCTTCAGAAGATTCATTCACTTTTGTGGATCATTCTACAAGGAACTTAGGAGGAATCATCAGAGACCTTGAGGTGCAGATTGGCAATGCACCAGTTCCTGTTGACTTCCATGTCCTAGAAAATAGGCAGAACAAGAATCATTCTCTACTACTTGGGCTTCCATGTTCCAGTTGACTTCCATGTCCCAGTTGACTTTCATGGCCACCGTAGGAGTAGTTTGCAACATGCAGACCAATCAGTTGTGTCTAACACTGGTCAATCATGATGTCTACTATGATCCAATCAGAGTTGCGAAGCCACAGACGTCCGACACTAGAGTCAACACCGGATTCATTGCAGCATGCCACTCCGATTTTGAGGATGAATATGAGACAGAGTATTCATGATCGATCGATAGTCGGACTCTACCATCGATCGATGTGAGAACCAAAATTCACACTATCAAATTCCGTAAAATTAGGAAAGTTCGGAATTTTGAATCCGCATAAGAGCGTTGCGATTATTACAAAAGATTATAAGAGGTTCGGCCGCAAGAGCTGTCAGCGAGTTCCCTAGTTCTAACCACCAAAAACCTTAAACCTAGTCGAGTCGTAGCTCGATAAGAACAAATGAAAAAGATACATAAAAGTGTTTGATTGATTTCAGACAACCTTATGAAAGGCTGCATACGTACCCCTTTCGAGGATCAAGCCGGACGTAGTTCAATTGAAAAGATTTAAACAAGAGATCGAACTACCTGGGCGAGTTCATCTAGTATGAGTGCAAGTCATAGAAACCTAACTTGTCGAGAATAAAGCCTAAGGTTTCTAAGTGCAGAGAGTTCTAGAGTCTAAAAGAATTATCCTTGCGTTTCTTGCCTTGGCTCCCCTTATATATGCCTCCAAGGTCGGCCGTCCTTCCTTTTCTGCCCTTGATTCGAGTTTATCTCCTCGCAAAAATATTTCATTTTTCCCGATCTTCATGATTATCCTTTGAAACTTGACATTTATCTTCAGACTTGACATTTATCCTTTCTCGTGAATATTCGATAAACCGTCATAGTCAATTAGGGCCGATTTGTCATTAGAAATCGTAAGTGGGCTTTTGCCACGTTTTAGACCCTTTGGGCAGTTTTCAACGAAAATATTTTTACGATTTCTTACGAAAGAATAACCTTCAGTACGACGCCGGTTTTACGAAACAATGGAGATCAATCGTATAGCTGAGATAACCTTGGTGTTTAGTAAACCGTTATCGTTTAATACGATTGATCCGAACTTATACGAGAAAGTAAGCCTTCGTCGTTTTTATCATAAATTTTCAACGGTAACTCCGATCGAGACAAACAAGCGACAGTTTGACCGAGACCTGAAAGGTGTAGTTCCGGAGACGAGAAAGCATGGCATTAGACTGATCCAACTCGCCTAATAGCAAATTGAAAAAGACTGATCCAACTCGCCATTGGGCGAGTCGGAAATGGATCATCCAACTCGCCCAACAGCGAGTTGGATTTGGTCGGTCCAACTCGCCGTTGGGCTAATTGGATGAAGCTCGTCTAACTCCCCCAATGGCGAGTTGGATTTATCGATCCAACTCACCGTTGGCCGAGTTGGATGAGGTTTGTCCAACTCGCCAAACGGCGAGCTGGATTGATCGATCCAACTCGCCGTTGGGCGAGTTGGATGAGGTTTATCTAACTTCTCAGATGGCGGGTCGGACGATGCTGGTTCGGTTGTTCTGATGCTCGGGAATCGTCTGTCCGAGAGATTGAATGATCGTTTCCGAGAAGCTTGTCGTGTAATACTCTTAAAAATACAAAGTTAATTTTCCGTATTTTTATTTTCTTTTTAGAAAGGTTTCTCGAGATCTTTCCGAGTTGGATCGATGTATGGCGAGTTGGCTAGCCGGTTATCGATATAACTTGCCGTATGGCGAGCTGGGTAGCCGGATATCAGTCTAACTCCACGTATGGCGAGTTGTATAGCTGGATATCAGTCCAACTCGCCCTATGGCGAGTAGTGTAGCTGGATATCAGTCCAAGTCTCCGTATGGCGAGTTGTGTAGCCGGATATCAAGTTGCCGTATGGCGGGTTGTGTAGCCGGATATCATGTCACCGTATGGCGAGTTGTGTAGCCGGATATCCATCCAAGTCGCCGTATGGCGAGTTGTGTAGCTGGATATCGATCCAAATCGCTGTATGGCGAGTTGTGTAGCCGAATATCGGTCCAAGTCGTCGCATGGCAAGTTGTGTAGCCGAATATCGGTCCAAGTCACCGTATGGCGAGTTAGCTAGCTGGCTAGCGGTTCAACTCGTCGTATGGTGAGTTGGCTTGCTGGCTAGCGGGCTAGATGGCTCTATACAAGTGTTCTCATTCTCTCTGCTTATTTCTTCGTAGATTTTCGGTACTCTTTTGTTTGTTTTACACAAGTTATTTCCGTAAGTATTTTCCGACAGCTATTTTTTCGGAAGTTTTTAGACGTTGATTGTGCCATGACCGATTTTGACCCCAACAATCGACATCGCCATTCATCAACCGATCGACAACCATCCTGGAGAATCGATCGACATCAGTCATGCGAATGAGACTTTCTCTCTGCCAGCACACTGCTATCCGAACTTTGAAGTCGCTACCCAGCCTCAGACGTCGATTGATTACTACTAAGGTGATATGATCAGCAGACAAGGCGACTATTCTGTTGGCAGTTGGGCAGAAAATTTCCTTCATGAGAGCTTCGCAGTGGACACTTAACTACCTGAGATGAAATCTGATGAGTAGGACGAGGACTACCATAGAGAGAAGGACATTGAGTACTGTGGTCTTGCCATGGATGACAGAGGACTTCTCCATACATTGTTTGCATCTGCTACGTTGATATCACTCAAATTACCCTAAGGAGTGAATTACTCTCTCAAATAAGAGGTTCAATTGTAATACTTAGGGATCAAATCCACAAGGAGCTAGAGAACCTAATAAATCTAATCAGAATTGTTAAGCTAGTTTGTTTTAATGTTTTAAATGTAAAGTTGCAAGTTTGTGAGTATGTAATTGCTCGATTGATTGATTGGGGTTTTGGTGCTTAAAAGGATATAGCTAGACTTAGGGTTTTTATTCAAGAAATCAGGATTATAATCCTACAGATGCCTAATAAATTGTATGCATGATATTATAGACCTCAACACTTAATCACAAACCCTTAGGCTTTTGCTTTCTAGGTTTGTCTATTGACCAGTGTCGATCGATTATTCTATAAGCATATCGATCGATACACTTGTTGAAACGTCAACCGATTATTCGATAGGAATATCGATCGACGCGCTTGGTCAAGCGTTAATGCACGGATTGAATATGCTCACTAAGGTTACTAGATCAGCTCTCGCTTATTCTAGCAAGTCTTAGCTCAGTTAGGATGGATTCAGGGTGAGATGCAAGCCAGAGCTTATGTCTACAATTCCTAGGGCAAGTTCTAGGTAGCTAATCTAGAAACATGCATTAATGACAATCCTAATGATGAATATCACAACTTAGCAATCTATAGTTGGGGCTAATCCCTCATAACCTATTTAAACCCTAAAATCTAATAAGAGAACTACTCAGACATGGCTAAGCAATTCATAACAACAATAAGGTATAAAAACTGCATAGATAAATAGATAGATATCAATGGAGTTCCAATCACAAATCTATTTGGATCATCTCTCCAATCTACTAAAAATCCTAGAAAACCTTTTGCTGTAAAAATAGTAAAACAAGAAAAGCTCACTTTGCCTCTAACATGTTGGCAAAGCTTATATAATTAGGTTAAAACTCGTCAGGGGTAATCTTGTAAATTGGTGAAGACTTGGGCTCTAAGTCGGCTAAGACCAAACGGCTTTCTGCGCGCTTCGCTGTCGATCGATGTCAAGATGTGAACATCGATCGATTATTCCTCTTCAATATCGACCGATGGTCGAGCTCGATGGTCATCTCGGGTGTTTACTCCAAATATCTCCAAAATGCTCCAAAATCATCACTTTCTTCCAAATCACTTCTGATCCTATTAATATTCTAAATAGACTCTATAATATAATAACTAGTAGTTAAAACACTTATAAACCATGGGTAAAAGTGGGTCAAATCCATTGTCTATCAACTCCCCCAAACTTACCATTTTGCTTGTCCTCAAGCAAAACACATAGGCAGTCTCTCTGAAAGAGGTTTGAAAATAGCAGGGTCTCACATGATTTAAAACTTAGAATCATCACCTCTACAATATTGCAATCCACATCTAATAAGTCCTAATCACAAAAGCACATTATACTATATCCTAGCTTAGCAACCAAATTCACCTAGCCAACAACTTATCAAATCATGTCTGACATTCCCCTCTACCAACCTCATTTCTTAGCATAAAAATGCAGGCTTTACCTTGGGGATATCGATCACAGGATGCAAGGATGCTCAAACAAGTATCTGGATCTTCAGGTAAATGTTAGTTCCTATCCTCTCTCTCTCTACTAATTCTCTCTCTCTCAGTCAAAGTCTTCTTAAATTTGCAAGATCATTGACCAAGATTGGACAGGCTTCCATGTATCAAGCGTTAATGGTGATTGCCACCAAGTCTTGTTCACTTCTTTTTGACCTATATCCTAGGATTATTTGTGAAGCAAGCCTTAATAGCTGTAGCCACCAAGTCATGTTCTAATCCTTTACCTATAGAATTCTTATGAAGCAAGCCTTAATGGTTGTAGCCACCAAGTCCTGTTCGAATCCCTTCCTAATAAATTTCTAATAGATATATATAATTTTTTTTAATCTATATCTATAATTTTAATCTATATTTCGAAAATAGAGAGAGAGGGTGATAAATCTATCTACACAAGACTTTACCTTCCAGACTTGTTTGAAGAATCCGATCTCATGTATACCAAGCCCCAAGACAAGCAGTTGTGTCAAGTTTTGTGTTGGAGGTCAGCTTTGGTTCCTTCAAACAATCTCAGCAAGTGTGAATAGTTGACAGGTTGATCCACTTTAGTATCTTTAGTACTATATGCAATCAGTAAGTCTAGAATGGTACTATCAGTAAAAATCTAATAAGTTCACTATCCCCTTCTTGACTCAATAAAAACTTTTTGAAAACATTTTAATAAGACTCTTGAATAAACTACTATCAGTAAACCTCCCTCCAGACTTAAACTACAATGTCCTCAGTGTAAATTCTGTCGGAGTTATGGTGATAACTAAATCATAAGGACTCAATGTGACAAATTAGAACGATATACCAGACCGAAATGGATGTCGACTGATTTAAAGGTGTTGATATCGGTCGCGGCAGGTGATGTTCTGTCGATCGATGTCGGCATTGTTTCATCGGTCGATACTCACGACAATCATCTACTAGGATCTTTTTTTTTATGACCTTCAATAAATAAAAACCAATATAAATACTAGATTAATAAAACCAATTAAATATTACCTAATAGTGGGTTGCCTCCCACTCAACGCTTTGTTATAGTCATTTAGCTTGACTTAGGAGGTGATTTGGCTAGTAGTGTTGAAAGCTGGAACTTGCTGGGAAACAAGTTTCCATCTCATCTCTGCGTTTGTTGAACCATGTACCAGTGAAGTCTCGCATTGCTTCATCTCCTCTGCGCCATTTTATCTTCATTGTTGCAGTTTTGTTTTCTATCTTCTGCAATCTATCTCCAAGACTCTCAAGGTTGAACTGATGTCTCATAAGTGTGGCGTAAGTATCAGTTGAGATCTCCTTTCCATGGTTGTGCGCATCAGACATGTCTGATGTCACCTTTGGTACTAGCCGGCCTCGGTTTGTAGCTTCGTCGACCGATGTCTGTCTATGAATGTCGGTCGATTTGTTGTTGTGTTTGTCGATCGATGCTGATGCTTCTGGTCGACGGGCAATGTAACTCTGAATCTCCACTAATTCTCTTTGTATTGCTTCTGTCTGAGAAGTCAAAGCACTCATGCTAAGGTCCATTGGGAAATAGATGTCATCACATATCTTATCAAGCCTCTCTTCTGTTGTTTCCAGAGTTCTGTAGATCTCTTCTACCACCAGATCAATCTCTGCTCTGGTGTGAAAATCTGGTTAAGACTTCATCGGGTGTGAGTTCTTTGAGTCGTCGTCGATCGATGTTGAGTGGTGTCTGTCGATCGATGTTGGTCGATGTTTGTCGGCCGCATGCTGAATTTTGTTTATGTCCTTCCTCATCTCCTCCATGCACGCAGTCAACCAACTGATGCTATCATTAGTGGATAGTAGACACCATCAAGCTTCATCTAGAAATCACCTTCATTCTTTTCTTGGGCTCCACAGACTCCATAGAACATCTCATTGATCTCGTCTTTGGTGTAGATCTCTGGTACCAGCTTGGTCTGTGTTAATGAGCTAGCATGTTCTGGAAGACATATGTAGTTGTGCTCATCCCTCGAATCTCTTTCCATTAGCTTTCTGATATCATCTTTGGACACACTGATGATGTGTCCATCCATATCTCTTGCATATCCCTGATCATCTCTGTCGACTCCATACTCATCCTTCTCTTCTCAGTAGAATTTCCTAGTTCCAAAAAGGTCAAAGGCTCTTCTACCAAATTTTGGACGTCTGTCGATCGATGGAGGGACGTCAACGTCGATCGACGGTCGAGTGTGATGTCAATTCTTCTGCTTGAAGCGATTGTCCATGCCACCAGCTGTGTCATAGAACTCTTTTGTAACCCTTTGCTGATGTGCTGGGACGGTGCGTTGTTGCATGAAGAGATTATCTGCTCCATTAGCCATTTGAAGAATGTCTGCAATGTCATCTCTGGATAGGAGAGAAGAGAGGAACTCCTTGAGAGTCCTCTTGGAACTCCATTGGTTTTATAATATCTATTGCAATTTCTTATCTATTTATCTATGATTTCTGTGACAAATTTCATGTCTGAATAGATTCACCTGTTAGGTTTAGGGTTCAGATAGGTTATGAGGGATTAGCCCCAACTATAGATTGCTAAGTTGTGATATTCATCTTTTGGATTGTCATTAATGCATGTTTCTAGATTAGCTACCTAGAACTTGCCCTAGGAATTGTAGACATAAGCGATAGCTTGCATCTCACCTTGAATCCATCCTAACTGAGCTAAGATTGCTAGAGTAAGGCGAGAGCTGATCTAGGAAGCTTAGTGACATATTCAATCCGTGCATTAACACTTGACCAAAAGCATCGATCGATATTCCAATATAATAATCGGTCGACGTTTCAACAAGTGTATCGATCGATATTCCTATAGAATAATCGATCGACACTGGTCAATAGACAAACCTAGAAAGCGAAAGACTAATGGTTGTTTATAAGTGTTGAGCTCTATAATATCATACATACAACTTGTTAGGCATCTGTAGGATTATAATCATGATATCCTGAATAGAAACCCAAAGTCTAGCAAAACCATCCTTCCACCAAAACCCCAATCAAATCAATCGAGCAATTGCCTTGCTCACAAACTTGCAGCTTTACATTTAATCATTAAATCAACCGAACTTAATTGCTATCACTCAAATTACCCTAAGGAGTGATTTATACTCTCTCAAATAAGAGATCGAGTTGTAGTACTTAGAGATCGAATTCACAGGGAGCTAGGGAACCAAATAAATCTAATTAGTTTGATTAAGCTAGGCTAATAGGTTTAAAGCAGTAAATAAAGATATGCAAAGCAGTAAACAGTAAACAAGTTGAACAAGACAATTGTTCAGCTTGGCAAAGAGTTGTTTGATGGAAGGATGGTTACTAGACTTAGGGTTTCATTCAGGTTATTAGAACTCTAAACGATAGATGCTAAGGATTGATTTTAGATTTCGATATCTAATGCAAAAGACAACCAGATCTCTCTGTGAGTCTAATCTATTGACTAAGTTCAGTGCTTCACCTCTCGCATGTTAACACAGATCGGGCGTCGATCGATGCTATGGTATAAGCGTCGATCGACACTGCCTTAGGCAAGCGTTATCGATCTGATCGATTATGTTCAACTAGATTCCTAGACCAACTCTCGTATGCGCCTAGGTATCTAATCCAGCAGGATTCGGGTTCCGTTAATTGATTGCACTCTCGTGCCTCTCAATTGTCCTATGATTCTAGGTTCAAGCAATTAGTCACACTCTCGTGGTTTTCCAACTATTCTAGATCCTAGTATTACAAGCTATCCTGATGTAGAGATCTTTAGATATCTTCACAATCATATAGTTCAGAAATTCATTCAAAACCCTAGAAATTCCTAAACCTAGCAGGTGGATCTACTCATGCATGATGTTTGTCACAGAAATCATAGATGAATAAATAAATAACATAAAATATAAATAAAACCAAAACAATGGAGTTCCAAGAGGACTCTGAAGGAGTTCCTCTCTTCTCTCCTAACCTAGAACAAAAATAAAAGAAAGCGTAGATAGAGTGTAGCCGTCAACAATGGCTTATAAATAACATAAATAGTGTTTCTGGTCGTCCAAGGGTATTCTGGTAATTTGTGGTTGCTTCTGGGTTTAAGTCGGTCATAAAATATGCTCAGCCCATATTCTAACATCACTGTCGACCGACACCAATGCTGTTACATCGATCGACAGTCCTTCATCTCCTCGACAGCTTCCTCTCGCGAGGCAGACTGACTACTCTTAAGTAAAACGAGCATAACTTCTGCTACAGGATGCTGATTGAACTCAAACCGGTGGCATTGTTGGAAAACTAACTCAAACTCTATCTTGTATCAAAAGATGAGCTTAATCTAACGGTCGGAAGGTCTCCATCCATAGCTAGACATCTGACGCGTCTGTGCAGCTCTACACTCAAAAGGCTCCAAAAGACACCAAAATCACAACACATTCCTCCAAATCGTCCCTGAACCTGTAAATGCTCTAAATAGACTCTATATAGTAATAAATATATATTAAAACACTTATCGACCATGGCTAAAAGTGGGTAAAATCCATGGTTTATCAACTCCCCCAGACTTACCCTTTTGCTTGTCCTCAAGCAAAACAGACGGGCACTCTCTCTGAAAGAGGTTTGAAAACAGCAGGGACTCACATGATTTAAAAACTTAGAATCATCACCTCTACAATATTGCAATCCATATCTAAAAGTCCTAATCAGAAAAGCACATTATACCATATCCTAGCTTAGCAACCAAATTCACCTAGCCAACAACTTAGCAAATCCTGTCTGCAATTCCTCCCCCTACCAACCTCGATTCTTAACATAAATAAAAGTGCAAGCTTTACCTGAGGACCGTCTTTGATCCTTTTTCTCTTCTTCCAATTCCTCCTCTTCTTCCCCCCAGACTTGTCTGATCGCGTAGTGGTATCTCCATCCCTAAGATTTTCACATACATCGAACTCCTTCTGCTCTGATACGCGCCCACTGTCGATCGACGATGAAGTGGTAATGTCGATCGATGTTGAGATCTTGTCGTCGGTCGACGTTGAGATCGTACCGTCGATCGATGTTGAGGTGCTGGTGTCGTTCGATGTTGAGGTCGAATAACTAGTCTCAGCTTCTTCTCCTTTGCTCGGCTCTCCAAATCCATGTTGTTCATCCCTTTTGCCATAATTTCGTCGAGCAGCTGTATTGGAATCATATACTCCTCATCTAACGATGCCAAGAACCTGTCCCATTTATCATTTTTCTCCTTTTCTCGAGTTGCTTCAACATCATCAAGAAATTTGTAAAGGAAAGCTCTTTCAATGTCATCCCAGCTGGTTAGAGATCCTGGTTGTAGTTGACTGAACCAGCTGAATGCATTCCCAGAGATAGAATATGGGAAGATCTTACAAAGCATGTGGTATTCAAACACTTCATTATGCTCACCCCTTGACACGAGATCCTCCAGCTCTTCGATGTGGTTTCTGGGATCTTGGTGAGGAAGACCCTGGAAGGGGTCTTGACCTACCCAATCATACCACTCTCGGCTCAAGTCAAAGTTATTCATCTCAGCAACAACAATCACATCAGGGATCACAGCACCCTGAGCATTAATAAATTGTCCTGCGCTGTTGCGAATGCGACCTTCTTCGTCTCTTAACATCTCATTCTCATCGACCTTAAGTATTAGCACTTCGATCTTCTCTGTCTCCCTGCAAGTTGTGTCATTTTTAACCGGATGAACAGTGTCGGGATGAACAGTGTCGGGGATAAACAGTGTTATGATGAGCAATGCCCGGATGAACAGTATCCGGTGAACAGTGCTGCGATGAACAGTGTCAATCACACACGAGATGAACAGTGCCAGATAAACAGTGCCAGATAAACAGTGTTACAGTGAACAGTGCTGCGAAGAACAGTGTCGATCGACGCGGGATGAACAATGTCGATCGACGGGAAATGAACAGTGTCGATCGACGTCGGATAAACAGTGTCGATCAACGTCGGATGCACAGTGTCGAGGCGAACTGTGCCTCGACATCGGATGAACAGTACTTCGACATCGGATGAACAGTGCCTCAACATCGGATGAACAGTGTCGAGGTGAACAATGCCTCGATGAAGAGTACCGGGATGAACAGTACCGGGATGAACAGTACCTCGATGAACAATACCGGACGAACAGTATTTTCCGACACATGTTGAATAGTGTCGTTCGATGTAGGTTGAACAGTGTCGATCGAGCGAACAGTGTCGATCGACGCGGGATGAATAGTACCGATCGACGCTTGGATTTCTACGCTGCCAATCGCTGCTTGGTGGGTGTCGACTGCCCTTTTAGACTTATGGATCACGTGTTCCAAATCCAATGGCTCTACTAGTAAGAGCCTTATCCCCTTGTTTGCTTCTGGTACTCATATGGATGTACCTGAAACACAAAAAAAAAATTTATTAGTTTTTTTGTGAACAGTAGTAAAACCTAGACTAAATCTAACTAGATAAGATCTAATGGCGATTAAAGCTTCCGGCAACGGCGCCAAATTAGATATCACTCAAATTACCCTAAATAATGATTTATACTCTCTCAAATAAGAGGTCGAGTTATAGTACTTAGGGATCGAATTCACAGGGAGCTTGGGAACCAAATAAATCTAATTAGTTTGATTAAGCTAGACTAATAGTTTTAAAGCACTAAATAAAAATATGCAAAGCAGTAAACAATAAACAAGTTGAACAAGACAATTGTTCAGCGTGGCAAAGAGTTGTTTGATGGAAGGATGGTTACTAGACTTATGGTTTCTTTCAGGTTATTAGAACTCTAAACTATAGATGCTAAGGATTGATTCTAGAACTCGATATCTAATGCAAAAGACAATCAGCTCTCGCTGTGAGTCTAATTTATTGACTAAGTTCAGTGTTTCAGCTCTCGCATGTTAACACAGATCGAGCGTCGATCGATGCTATGGTATAAGCGTCGATCGATGCTACGGATTGAGTGTCGATCGATACTATGGTAGAAGCGTTGATCGACACTGCCTTAGGCAAGCGTTATCTATCTGATCGATTATGTTCAACTCGATTCCTAGACGAACTCTCGTATGCGCCTAGGTATCTAATCCAGCAGGATTCAGGTTCCGTTAATTAATTGATTGCACTCTCGTGCCTCTCAATTGTCCTATGATTCTAGGTTCAAGCAATTAGTCACACTCTCGTGGTTTTCCAACTACTCTAGATCCTAGTATTACAAGCCATCCTAATGTTGAGATCTTTAGATATCCTAACAATCATGTAATTCAAAAATTCATTCAAAACCCTAGATATTCCTAAACCTAGCAGGTGGATCTACTCATGCATGATGTTTGTCACATAAATCATAGATGAATAACATAAAATATAAATAAAACCAAAACAATGAAGTTCCAAGAGGACTCTGAAGGAGTTCGTCTCTTCTCTCCTAACCTAGAACAAGAATAAAAGAAAGCGTAGATAGCGTGTAGCCGTCAACAATAGCTTATAAATAACATAAATAAGGTTTCGGGTCGTCTAAGGGTTTTCTGGTAATTTGTGGTTGCTTCTGGGCTTCAGTCGGTCATAAAATATTCTCAGCCCATATTCTGACCTCACTTTCTACCGACACCAATGCTGTTACATCGATCGAAAGTCCTTCATCTCCTCGACAGCTTCCTCTCACGAAGCAGACTGACCACTCTTCAGTAAAACGGGCATAACTTCGGCTACAGGATGCTGATTTACCTCAAACAGGTGGCATTGGAAAGCTAACTTAAGTCTCTGTCTTTTGTCAAAAGAAGAGCTTAATCTAAAGGACGAAAGGTCTTCATCCATAGCTAGACATCTGACGCGTCTGTGCAGCTCTGCACTCAAAAGGCTCCAAAAATACCAAAATCACCACATTCCTCCAAATCGTCCCTGAACCTGTAAATACTCTAAATAGACTCTATATAGTAGTAAATATATATTAAAACACTTATCAACCATGGCTAAAAGTGGGTAAAATCCATGGTATATCATTAATCAACTTAATTAGATTTATTTGGTTCCCTAGCTCCCTGTGAATTCGACCCCTAAGTACTACAAATTTGATATCACTCAAACTACCCTAAGGAGTGAATTACTCTCTCAAATAAGCGGTTCAGTTGTAGTACTTAGGGATCGAATCCACAAGGAGCTAGGGAACCTAATAAATCTAATCAGAATTGTTAAGCTTGTTTGTTTCAATGTTTTAAATGTAAAAATGAAAGTTTGTGAGCAAGTAATTGCTCGATTGATTGATTGGGGTTTTGGTGCTTAAAAGGAAATAGCTAGACTTAGGGTTTTTATTCAGGAAATCTGGATTATAATCCTACAGATGCCTAATAAGTTGTATGCATGATATTATAGACCTCAACACTTAATAACAAACCCTTAGGCTTTCGCTTTCTAGGTTTTTTCTATTGACCAGTGTCGATCGATTATTCTATAGGAATATCGATCGATACACTTTTTGAAACGTCGACCGATTATTCGATAGGAATATCGATCGACGCACTTGGTCAAGCATTAATGCACAGATTGAATATACTCACTAAGGTTACTAGATCAGCTCTCGCTTATTTTAGCAAGTCTTAGCTCAGTTAGGATGGATTCAGGGTGAGATGCAAGCTATCGCTTATGTCTACAATTCCAAGGGCAAGTTCTAGGTAGCTAATCTAGAAACATGCATTAATGACAATCCAAATGATGAATATCACAACTTAGCAATCTATAGTTGGGGCTAATCCCTCATAACTTATTTAAACTCTAAAATCTAATAAGAGAACTACTCAGACATGGCTAAGCAATTCATAACAACAATAAGGTATAAAAACTGCATAGATAAATAGATAGATATCAATGGAGTTCCAATCACAAATCTATTTGGATCATCTCTCCAATCTACTAAAAATCCTAGAAAACCTTTTGCTGTAAAAATAGTAAAACAAGAAAAGCTCACTTTGCCTCTAACATGTTGGCAAAGCTTATATAATTAGGTTAAAACTCGTCAGGGGTAATATTGTAAATTGGTGAAGACTTGGGCTCTAAGTCGGCTGAGACCAAACCGGGCTATCTGCGCGCTTCGCTGTCGATCGATGTGAAGATGTGAACATCGATCAATTATTCCTCTTCAATATCGACTGATGGTCGAGCTCGATGGTCATCTCGGGTGCTACTCCAAATATCTCCAAAATACTCTAAAATCATCACTTTCTTCCAAATCACTCATAATCCTATAAATATTCTAAATAGACTCTATAATATAATAACTAGTAGTTACAACACTTATAAACCATGGGTAAAAGTGGGTCAAATCCATGGTCTATTATACGTCAACATCGATCGACAGCAACATCAAGGCATTGATGGACGATCATCAAACACCAAATCTTCAGCATAGGATGCATGCAAGCGAGGTTGCTAGAGAAAGATTAAAAAATTAGTGGACCAGAGGAGATGAGGCCATAAGAAGCTTCGTTAGCACTTGGTTCCAGATGAGCAAAGTTGAACTGGACACTTGCATACAACCAAGTGGTCACTTTGATCATTACAAGCCACAATCAACGTCCAAAGTCAAGCTAACTAACTATTACAAAGCGCTGAGTGCGAGGCAACCTACTATTAGGTAATTTCTTACAGTTTTAATATTTACAAGTTATTTATTTCCGTTTTTAATATTCTTGCAGGTAAAAAAAAAAAGAACCAAGGAGCGGATACCTGTCATCGACCGATGAGACCAGGTCGACATCAATCGACAATGCGACACCAGAAACGATCGACGGACACATCAACTTGTCAAACGACATCCACATCAGCGATCAGGTATATCGTTTTCCTTGTTACATTGAGTACTTATGATTTACATTCTCACCAAACTCCGACTACATATACACTGGGGACAGTGTAATTTAAGTCTGGGGGGGGGGGGGAGGTTTTCTAACATTCAATTTACCTATGAGTTTTAAAATGTATTCATAACGTTTTATTTAGTCAAGAAAGGGACACTGAATTTTTTCAAATTTTCCTTACTCATCTAACCACTCTTTAGCACCATTCTTAGATTTATTGACTGCCTAATGTACCATAGATGCTAAAGTGGATCAGCCTGCCAGTTATTCGCACTTGCTGAGAATGTTTGAATGAACCAAAGCTCTCCAACCTAATTGAGCTTAACTTGCTTGTCTTGGGGCCTGGTATACATTGGACCGGAATCTCCTGCACGTCTGTAAGGTAAAAAAGTCTGTGTGTCGCTAGTTCCCCTCTCTCTCCCCTTCAGTTATAAAAAGGATTACACAATGATTTGGTGGCTGCAACCATTAAAGTTTGATTCATAAATATTCTAGAAAGAGATAAATGTCAAAAAGAAGTGAACATGATCTGGTGGCTAAAACCATTAGAGTTTGATTCATGGAAACCTGTCCAAATATCTCAGTCAATTAAAAAAATAAAATGATACCTTTTAAAAAAGGGAGACATTGACTGACAAGAAGAGAGAAGAGAGGGAGGAAAGGATCTGGATAAGACTACTTGTGTGTTCAGATTCTTTCCTGAGTTGATTCCATCTTTTAGTTAAATGAGTTCAGTTGAGGGATTAGTCAGACATGATTTGCTAAGTTGTTGGATGAATGGAATTGTTTGCCAAACTAGGATATTGCATATAAAGTATTTCTAAAGTTGAGATTGATTTGATGTGGTTGCAATATAGTTGAGGTGATGATGGTGAGTTCTTAAATTATGTGAGTCCCTACTGTTTCAAAAACACCTTTAAGAGAGACTGCTTGTTGTTTTGCTTGAGGACAAGCCAAAGAGTAAGTCTGGGGTGTTGATATACCATGGATTTTACCCATTTTTAGCCATGGTATATAGGTGTTTTCAAATACATATTAGTTGTTTTGGAGTCTTTTTAGTATGTTTTCAGGTTTTGGAGTGATTTGGAGGAAAGTTGTGATTTTTGTGCATTTTGGAGATTAAATGATAAAGGCCCGTAGCTGACCATCGACCAGCCTAGCGATCGATGATCAATGATGATAATCGATCGACACACACTCTGTGTTGTCGATCAACGTGAAGCGCGCAAAGGCGAAAATGGTTCCAGCCGACTTTAAGCCCAAGGCCCACAAGAATTACTAGATTACCCCTGACGAGTTTTAACCTAATATTTATGTGCTCTGCCATTGTTCTAGGCAACACATGCTTTCTTACTTTCATACAGCAAAATACTTAGAGTCTTAGGTTTGGAAAGAAGATCCAATAACTTTTTCAGAGATTTGTGAACTCCAGTTTTCAACTCTATTCTATTTATGCAGTTTTTATATCTTGTTGTTATGAATTGCTTGGCTATATCTGAGTAGTTCTTCTTGTTAGATTTATGGTTCAGATATTCAATGAGGGATTAGCCAAAACTATAGAATTGATAAGTGTCGGGAAAATGAATCAACTAAACTGTTCTTAATGCATGTGTTCTAGAATAGCTTACTAAGACCTTGCCTTTAGATAATAGAGCGAAAGTGGAAGTTTGGTTCTCTGTCTGAATAGTTTAGATTGTGCTAGGATTGCTAGAAACAAGCGGAAGGTGATTTAGTTAAACCTAGTGAACACGTCAAACCCGTACGATAACGCTCCCTGGAAGGTTCATCGATCGACAACTCGCTAGTTGCATCGCTCGACGGGCTGAAAGGTGTATCGATCGATACACCAATGTTGGAATTGATCGACACTTTCTCAGGACCAACAAGCGACAGCTGAGGTCCTAGATCCAACAATATATAGTCTAAATATACGAAAGTTGATTGACTATTCTTAAAGTTTGAGTTCTAGAATATCCATATATGCTTAGTACACTACAGGAAATATGGGTAGTAATAGCCGACGAAAAACGCTATGAATTCTGTATAATATCGCTTCCTTAGACGCTCTGACAGCGCCCGTTATAATATGTCCGACACTTTTAATAGCGGCTTTTTTTATGCTATAGCTAACTATACAATAATAGCATTAGTTTGTATGCAATTGTTAATATTTATAATAACGTGATACAAATGTTATTAAAACTTATTAATTTGATTTTTCCAATAGCAAAGATAGCAAATGTTTCGTGTTATTAATTTGTTTTTTAATTATCTTAAAATTTATTAAAAATATAATTCATAATTAAGTTAATTAAAATTAAATCAAAAATTAATTTATAATTAAAAATTAAATTTTATTTATTGATTAACATCAGTCATCAGTGTACAAATAACTAAAGAACACATTAAACAAAAAAACAAATTAAAACATTAAACCAAAACATAATTAGCCAAAACACAATTAACCTAAAGCTATACTAAGCCTCCGCCAGAAACCCTAATCCTACACCTCCAGCCTCCAGAGCATCCGCCTTCAGAGTGCTGTCGTCGCATCACCTAGTCACCAGAGTTGACTTCTATCGAGTCCTCTGGTACATACATCAGAGTTTCTATGTCGCCTTGTCTTCCTTGTCTGCTCGATACCATCCTTCAAAGCTTATGTTCTGGCCTGTAGTTTTTTTCAAAAACAAAGCAACATCCTTTTTAGAAAATCAGAGATTAATATCCATTCTATAAGCAATACAGTAATCAACAACTCAGTACGAACTCAGGCAAATAAAAATGATGGTAAGAGACAAATTCAATGGTTACCTACCATGAATTGTTGGGACAAAGCGCTGAATCCAAAACCAGACTCTCAGATTTCCTTGAGCATCAAGAAATGTAGCACATGAAAAGCACTGCACAAGTACAAGCACAATCAGAATTATAATCTATTTTTTAATGAAAAGAAAACAAGAACGAATCTAAGTCGATGCTTTCAAAGCTTGTAGCTTTACAAAAGGATAAGGCAAATGCATTGAACACACAAGTGTTGTTACTCTTTACGCTTTTTCAGACATCAAATTAAAAAGTACTAATCTCTTGTTTTTGTCAGAAAGATCAACTCTTTCTTCCTCAAATCCTCACAGATTTCACCAGTAGAATTGGCTTAACTAACATGTCTGATAACAAACAGAGATCCATCAGAGCTTATACACAATCATCTAAACATACAGATTAAAATCAAAGAACCAAATCCAAAGCTCTTTTCACCAAAAATCAACAAAATGAGAGAATTTTCAGCTAATTATAAACAAAGCATCCAGAAAAAAACTCAATAGTTAGAAACATAAGATTTATAATAGATATCATCAGATATGAACCTTATACAGCCGCACTACTTCTGCATCTCAACAACATCGGCGGTTTCGTCGACGATTGAAAGAGACTCATTAGACTGAACCGGAGGGAGCTGGCCGATCGATTGCGTTGTTGGTTTGATTGGAACCGGACATCTCCTTGAGAAGCCTCTGCAAGGCCCACTCTGAGTGGCTTCGAGTCATCCTGTCCACCGTGGTATGCGCTGGTGAAGGCACAGATTCCGGTTAAGAAACTTCCGGGAAAGCGAAGGGAAGGAGCATTCTGGCGGCTGCGATGGAAATCACCTTTTGGCTTGTGCGGCGGAGAGATTTCAGATCTATCTCGAGGCCGACGAGGAAGAGAAGGAGCCGAGGTTTGCTAGGGCGCCGAGTTCTTTACCCATCGTCTCTCTCTCTCTCTCTCTCTCTCTCTCTCTCTCTCTCTCTCTCTCTCTCTCTCTCTCTCTCTCTCACACACACACACACACACACACACACACACTAATCTGTTCTCAGAAACTAATTGAAAAAGAATGAGACAAATCTCAAGCGTTGATTCAGTATCATCTAACGGTGCAGAAGGTGATCCGCGTCCAACCAATAGAAAACAAAGGTGAAGATAGATAGGAGATTGATTTTGGACTTTTGATTTAAAAATCAATCAATGGCTCAGAAAAAACAGTACATATTATCTTCTTTTTTATTTATAAATGTTGTAAAATTATTTAAACTTTAAATAATTTGACATCATAATTTAAAAAATTTAATCTGTATTTTGTAATTAAATTTTAAAATTGTGTGATTGACTAAAATATTAAAAATTTAGATTTAATGTTTTATGATATATATCAATATGAAGTATGTGGTTAGGAGTTTAGGGATTGAAGTTATATTATGAATATACTCATTTATTTAAATTTAATAGTTTGTATAATTTCATCATTTAGAAAAAAACAAGGGTTATAAATTTAAAATGTTATGATTTAATACTTCTTGTATAGATCTTGGAATATGATATAGGGTTTGGAGTTATAAGTAGGGCTAGAGGTATATGTAGGGTTTGTATTATAATGTTTACAGTTGAATATTTCTGTATGATATTTTAGTGTTTGGATTAAAATGTTTAAAGCTGAAGATTTATGTAAAAAATGGAATTTAAGATATAGGGTTTGAGATATGTAGTTAGGGTTTAGGGCATGTTTAGGGTTTAGAACTTAAGGTAAAAAAAATTCTTTTTGTTTTTTTCTAATTTATTATTAATGTTGGGTTTTCTTTTTATCATATTACATTTTGTGTTATCTTTAGATTTTATGATGAGATATTAAAAATTTAGAGCTTAATCAAATTTTATTTATTAATTATTGCTTTTAAAATCATTAATAAATATAATTCATTCTAATAAAACACAAGAAAATAATTAATAAATATAATTTGTATGTGATACAGAGATTTGATAAATAATAAGCCAAAAATATTTATTTCAACAAATATATATTTGATATGATTACATCTGCTGATTATATGATTTTTGAAGTATATGTCTTCCCGGTTTGGTTTGATTCGGTTCAAACTGGTTCTCGAGCTTTGAACTCAAGACTCGTTGGTTTCAGCATTATCAGTCTTCTCCACAACATCACCATTGAACTTCAAGCCATACATGTGACCCATCTTAGTCCTCTTTGTTTCCAAATATCTCTTATTTTCCTTTGTGATAAGACCCAACAGAGGGACTTTTCCCACAATGGCTAATCCATATCCCTTGTGAGAACCGAAATTCGCACTGTCGATTTTCGTTTAAATTAAGAAAGTAGGAGAACCCTAATTTCTCAGAGGTCCCGGATATCTGCTAATACCACACGCCAAGCAATCAGAACACGAAACGAGAACAGTAATAAAATAAGAAATCGAAAAAGTGAGCAAGATAGTTCTTATTCCGAATCTGCGTTTGAGCGTTTACAACAAGGTAAGTGCCTGGGCTACGAGAGCTGTCGGCGAGATTCCTAGTTCTAAAACCCTAAGACGGCAAAAACCTAATTGAGTCGCAGCTCGAATAACAAAAACGGAAAATTGCCTAAAATCGCTCTAAGTGATAAGTTTGCTGTGAAAAAGTTCTCCCCCATGCCTCTCGCCTAGGACTCCTTATATACTGGCTCTAAGGTCGGTTTACGTTTTTTTCCCTTCTGCCCTTAAGCCGCCATAGCATAAAAATGGAGTTATTCCATTTTTTTCGATCTTCGTAATTATCTTCAAAATTTCGTATTTATCCGCGGAAACTTGACATTTATCTTTCATGCGAACCAAACGTAAACCGTCATGCGGCTTACGGGCTATTGGTTAAGAAATCCTAAGTTGGGCCTCGAGTCATGTCTTAGGTCCCTTTGGGCCGTCTTCCGACTCGAAGCGTTTATTACAGCTTCTTTCGATAAAGAACGAACTTTCCGCGGTTCTTACGGTAAAGTTTGATCGATAACTTAGAGTGGCAGGGAATCGTGAAATGGGTTCGCTACGGTCTTCGGGAGATAGCATCGAAGGGTAGACGAAAACGCATGGACTAATGTCGTATCGACGTTTCAAAAGAGCGCAGTCGCTACGTAGCGACCGAGTTCCGGCTCGAGCTCGGTCGCTACGTAGCGACCGATCCCCTGCTCGAGCTCGGTCGCTACGTAGCGACCGAGCCCGGTTGCTATGCAATGACCGAGCGGAACACGCGTTCGGTTGCTGCGTAGCGACCCTTTTCGAGCTCTTGTCCGATGACTCGCGTTTTCTCCGCAAAACTTTTCGTAAAACAAAATCTATTTCGAAGAAGTATTTGTCGAAGAAGGTTTTTACGTTTTTCTTCTTCGGGGATTTGAACGTTAACTTCGTCGTAACCGTTTTCGACCCCAACATCCTTTCAGACCAACGTTAAACAATCCTTCTTCCTTCATGTCCACGCAAGCAAATGCCCTCATTGCGCCCAAAGATCGTTACCCATGTTAGTCTGGGGCCTCTCTGACTCTACACTCGTCTGGGTTTAGCTCTAATACCATTTGTAACGCACTGACCACCAACGGCTAATAGGCCACCCACGCCTGGTCACTCGGCCCATAAGACACATCCCATTCGACGGACAATGCGTGAATTTTTCGAAGGCTCTAAAACATTGTTTACTGACCCTGGAATCACCACATGACCTTTCCTCGTGCTTTAGCCTCACTCACACGATATCATGAATCACTTCCAATAGGTCACCCATCCTCCCACTACTCCAGTTCAAGGACGCTTAACCCTAGAGTTCTAAATGGATGAGTAACGGAAAAGGTAAGTGCACTTTGGTTAAACAGGTAGCCAAATCAATTCTCTTAAGCCTTTCCATATACCACAAACTGAAATGTTATTATTCACCTCCTCTCAAAGAACGAAACATCCTCGTTGCGCCCCAAAATTGTTTCCCATGTTAGTGTGAGCCCTCACTGGCTCCACACTCGTCTGGGTTTGGCTCTGATACCACTTGTATTGCCCCGCCCGCCCACAGAAAATGGGCCTCCCACCCCCGCTCACTAAGCCCGTGGGCCGCATCCCGTCCGACGGGTGGTGCATTAATTTTTCGAAGGCTGAAAAGTCTTGTTTACTGACCCTACAATCACCACATGACCTTTCTTCGTGTTTTTGGCCTCACTCGCAAGATATCGGAAATCATTTCCCGATAGGTCACCCATCCTTCTACTACTCCAGGACAAGCACGCTTAACCTTGGAGTTCTAAACGGTTGCGTGACGAAAAAGGTAAATGCTCTTTGGTGACATAGGTTGCCAAACCAATTCTCTTAAACTTTCCAACATATACCACAAATCGAAATGGTATAAATTGTACCATTGTGTTCCATTAATTGCAACATGGAAGATTTGAGCAACTCTAAACACATCCACATGCCATATATTCCATTGAAAGAAAAGTTTCTGACATCAGCTTTGTTCGTTTGGTTGCCGCAGCTTTCTGCGTCTGCGTCTGCGTCTGTTCATTTTGGTGTTGTTCGTTTTTCAGACGCAGACTAGACTCAGACGCAGATGCAGCTTGTTGTTCGTTTCGAAGACGCAGGACATTGACGCAGACGCTGGACGCGGACGCAGGAAAAGGTAAATGTATTTTAAATAAATAAATTGTAGTTTAAATTTGTAAAATTATATTTTAAATAAAGAAAATGTAGTTTAAATATATTTACATCCATCAAAATATTATATTTAATTGATAATTTTTAGTCAAATATACAAATTTGACAACATTTTTTATCATAAATTATAAGCTAAATTAAAGATATTTATCACAAAACAAACGCTTAATAATACATAGTCCTAAATAAATAAAGCAAATATTTCAATATCACATAGAAATGATAATCAAAGTTATAAGCAAAGAAAAACCAAGCCACTAACTAAAACATTTAATACGGTAAACGACCTCTACCATATTCATCTGTGATGTTCTTACGCAAAGCTTCCATCGCTCTATACCGGTCGGCTCATATATAGTATGTCCACCACCACCATCATCATCATTATCATCTTCTTCTTCATCACCGTCACTATCAGCTTCTTCCCCTTCTGCTTCTCCATCATCATCACTTTGCCATTGTACAAAATCATGATCTTCCCGATGTGAATCACGTTTGAAGTTGTGTAGCGCCATCGTCGCTGTCACGAGCTTAATCCACTTGACCAGACCATACTTTGGATGCTTACGATCCAAAATCCTCCATTTTGTTTTCAATACTCCAAATGTCCTCTCAATCACCGATCGCAATCACTGATCGCAATCCTCCATTTTACGAACAAACTTTAATGAAAAACATTGACGCAGACGCAGACGCCGTACCTGCGTCGATGAAACGAACAGCACTATCAAGGCTATTTTCTTGCTGAACCAAGGCGTCTGCTTCATCTACCTCAATTTTTTTTGACATCAGCAACCTCAACATGGTACCCAAAATATTTTACTAAATGAGAAAAGAATGGAGTCAATGATATTTAAGCTAAAAATATTGAAGCTTGATAGGTTGTTGTAGAGATGAATTTTTGGTTCGTGTGGCCATGTTAAAAATGGAAAAGAATGTAAAACACATACATCAGAAAGAATAAATAAAACGCCAGGATGCGCCGATACGGCCTTGGCTATTTTTTCTTGCCCATAAATCACTTGAAGGACGTTTAGGACGGATCGTTGAGCTTTAAGGCTCTCAGATGGTGGATGATTTTCACAATAGAAATGTGGAATACCCTAAAGGTTTTTTGTTACAGTTATCGACGAGTGTATCTACGTATATGGCAATTCTTGATGGCAATCACGTAAAGAGAAGATTTAAGTTCCTGGTGATGAAGATGAAATTGCTCACAGATGAAAAAGGGTAAAGTCTCAAAGAGACCGTTTGTAAGCTTGAAAGCTCTGATTTTATTAAAAACAATGGTGTAAATTATGTAGCACGTTGTAAGTACACTTGAATAGTAAAGGTAAATTAATAAAATCCTAAACTATAAACCCTAATTCTAATTCCTAGTTGGTTTAAGAAACCCAAAACCTTCTCCTAATCTGTAGGAGATGAATTACATCCCTCCACAAGGTTCATCAAATATTAAGATCTAGTCCGCCAAGCAAGGAGTCTACTCGGCTCGGCGAGTAGAACTGTCGGCTCGGCCCCAGAATGCTTTTAGCCGATGATGAATTCGACAAAAGCACCGGGTTTAAAGAGAATCCTCAAAGGCCCATGTACTCGGCCTTTGAAAGGCATGGCCCAATAAGGCGTACTCGGATTAGGGCAAACGAGGAGAGGAGGCTTATAAAAGGAGAGGAGGCAACAACAAGAAAGGGATCCACACTTTGACATACAGACTGAACGGCTAGATCTAGGATTTTAGTCTCTCTTTATCTCTCACCGTTTTGTACTTTCCCGGTTAGCTCTCCGAGCACCGGCTTGTCGCCTCAATCTCTTCACCGCTCTTGAAACCTCTTTGTCCGATCTAATAAAACGTCTTTGTTCATCCCACCTTTGAGTTCTCTCTTTCTAGTCGACAGAACTCTGTACAAACAATTGGCGCCCACCGTGGGGCAGTAACAAAGCAACGTTTCTAGACTTCGACATGCCTCAAGAGGACACCGTCTCCGGCGCTTCAGGTGACAAATCAACCCCTACGCATGAAGCCGCACCACCAATCTCTGCAGATTTCATGAGCTCTATCATGGCGCGATTCACCCACCAAGACGAAGTTCAAAAGGCGACCAACGAACAGCTCCCTGCCCTGGTCGCAGCACTCACCGCTCCCGCCGGTCAAACGAGCCGTCCTCAGCCATTTCGCCGTAACCTCTTCAATACCAACCCTGCGGCGCCAGCGGGCGACCACGCTTCAGATGAATCAGAACCTAACGAACCCCTCACTGCTGATGCCCCTCAAGTCAGACCAGATCTCGCGACCATCCGCGACATAAACTCAACTTTCAGCAAATAAGTTCAAAGATTCATCAAGCCACTAGCGTAGCTCCCCAAATCGAGAGCGTACTCGCTGCGACATCCCGAACTCCCTTCACCAGTACACTAATCGACGAACACCTCCGGAAGATAGAGAAGCTGCGTCCTCCGGAATACAAGCCGGGAGGAGATCCCGTCGAACACATGACAGCCTTCAACATCGCGATGGCCTGGGATCGTCTCTCCGACGAAGAAAAGGACGCCGGCTACTGTCAACTGTTCGTCGAGACACCCAACGAGCAAGCCCAAACCTGGTTCTCTCAACTTGAGGAAAACTCGATCAGTAGCTTCCGCGACCTATCAGCGGCTTTCCTCAAGACATACATCATGTTCACGAAGCGCAGCGCAACTGCTTCCAGTCTATGGAACCTATCGCAGACTAAGGATCAAAGTCTCCGCGACTACATGGAAAAATTCAAGGCAGTAGTCTCAAGGGTCGCGATTCCGGACGACATCGCCATCGACGCCCTGATGAATACCCTATGGGTCCATTCCAAGTTCCGCGAGGACTTATACCAAATCCCAACCTCTTCGCTCCAAGACGCCATCACTCGATCTCACAACTTCATCAAAATGGAAGGGGACACCAAGGTGATCATCAGTAAGCAGAACGCAGCGAAACCTCCAGCGACCAAAAGCGCCGACACTCGGGCGGAACCGCATCAGCATGCTCCTAGCGACAAAAACAACCGTAAGAACGGTTTTATGTACATCGTCGACGAGAACAACATACCAATCTCGACCATGGTGGTGCGAGGAAAATGATGGAACAAATGGGACCGAGAGACCGACGAACCAACCAGCTCTGTCTATGTAACTCAACCTGACCCACCAGCTGGTCCATCCAGGACCGTTGATCTCTCCAAGCACTGCAAATTCCATGATGTCAAAGGACACGACACGACAGAGTGCAATTCGCTCTACGCACGCTTCCTTTTGTCCCTCGCAAGCGGCGACTTCAAAGTGGAGCCTCCGAAAGCCAAGCCGAAGAACGGCAAAAGCTGGAGAAAGAATAAGGAAAGAAGAACCCAGCGCAAGGCGAATGGCAAAGGCCGCCAAACGAGAGCCAATCAAAGGATGAGGACAAGGCTCCAAAGGATGATGGCGGTGATGACTGTTCTGTCGACGAAGAACAGCACAAATCGCAGATGCATAAAGGTGATACTCTCTCAACAAGCTCAATCGTCCGACGACGAAAACGACGATACACCTCCATCCGACGATTTGAGGGACTTCCTCAAGCGAAAGCTCGAGCCTGAAGATAGCAACAACCCCATTGACACCGATCTTCGACTGACACTTAACGCGACATAATCCAGACGCATCCTGACCAGCGACCCTCTCACCAAACAGCGTTCAAATCTTTCTGTCACTGATCTCAGAGATAAGCTCAATGCCAATACGTGCGATTAACGCGTCCTCCTCAATCGCTCCAACTCGACCGACCTCCGCAGGCATTTACCGATACAAAACGACAACAACGCATCTGCCGACCTGCGTACCCTCTTAAGCGCCAAGCGAGTACATTCGAGGTCGCGACTAAATGTCATCATGGGCGGCCCCCTCCTGGCGGTAACTCTGTTCGCTCCGTCAAGGATTATCGCCGACAAGCTGCGACCTCGCAGCGATGGCCTTCTAAGCCACCAAGCCATCCCCCGATCACTTTCTCACCTAACGATACCGCCGGAGTTCATATCCCCCATAACGATCCCCTCCTCGTCGTCCTAGGGATTGGAGAGTACGATGTCACGAAAGTGCTCATCGACACGGGTAGCTCCGTCGACCTCATCTTCCGAGGAACACTCGAAAAGATGGGTGTCGACTTCAATGACGTCAAGCTATCATCCAGGAAGTTAACCGGATTCAACGGTTCTTCTGAAACGGTACTCGGGACAATTCGTCTCCCAGTACGTGCATGTGGAATCACTCGAACGGTTAAGTTCGCTGTCGTCAGCACAAAGGCGCCTTATCATGTCATTCTTGGAACCCCCTAGATACACTCAATGCAAGATGTCTCGTCTACTTATCACCAGTGCATCAAGTTTCCATGAACAGACGGCACAATCAAAATCTTATAAGGAGACCAGCAAACCGCACGGGATCTATTGATTGCTACCGTTAAACTACAACGTTCGCCATCTCTCGTCAACTCTGTTTCTCCTCCGATCGCCAAAGTTTGTACTCAGAAGGAAGAGGTTCTCGAGATGCCTATCGACGTCTCCGACCCAAGCAAGACTGCGCGCGTCGGCGCATATCTATCCGACGATATGCAACAGTCGATCCTCGCATTCCTCAAGGAGAACATGTCCACATTTGCATGGTCCACGAGCTTCTTCTTTATATAAATAAAGAGACACTTCTTTTTAGCAAAGGGGCTCTCTCTTTTCCATTTAGACCTAGAACACATCCTATAAGGATTTTACACATTCTTTGATTCACTTTACACTAGAAATCATTTTTGTAATGCAATCTTTGATCAATAAAGTATTTGGATGTTCTTTTTTTCTCATTTGATTCTATGAAGATTTCTCCTAAACCTCAAGAATATATTGATTGCTACCGTTAAACTACAACGTTCGCCGTCTCTTGTCAACTCTGTCTCTCCTCCGATCGCCAAAGTTTGTCCTCATAAGGAAGAGGTTCTCGAGATGCCTATCGACGTCTCCGACCTAAGCAAGACTGCGCGCATCGGCGCATATCTATCCGACGATATGCAACAGTCGATCCTCGCATTCCTCAAGGAGAACATGTCCACATTTGCATGGTTCATGTCGGATATGAAGGGTATTGATCCAGCAATAACGACTCACGAGCATAACATTGACCCGACCTTCTAGCCCATCTGACAAAAGCGACGTAAGCTAGGCCCCGACAGGTCGAAAGCAGTAAACGAAGAAGTCAAGCATTTACTTGGCACCGGCTCGATCACCGAGATATGCTACCCCGAGTGGTTAGCAAACCTAGTGGTGGTCAAGAAGAAGAATGGGAAATGGCGCGTCTGCGTCGACTTCACTGATCTTAACAGAGCTTGCCCGAAAGACAACAACCCTTTGCCCAACATTGACCGTCTAGTCGAATCCACGGCTGGGAACGAAATGCTCACGTTCATGGACGCGTTCTCCGGATACAACCAGATTATGATGAATCCTGATGATCGCGAGAAAACAGCTTTCATCACAGATAGGGGAACCTATTGTTACAAGGTCATGCCGTTCGGCCTGAAAAACGCGGGAGGGACTTACCAGTGGCTCGTAAATCGAATGTTCGCCGACAAACTCGGCGACACTATGGAAGTGTACATTGACGATATGCTCGTTAAGTCGCTGCGTGCCGCCGACCATCCTGGTCACTTACGTGATTTTTTCGCAACCCTCAACAAGTACGGCATGAAACTGAACCCAACTAAGTGTACCTTCGGAGGTTCTTCAGGCGAGTTTCTCGGCTACATCGTCACACAACGAGGGATCAAAGCCAATCCAAAACAAATCTCGGCGGTCCTCGACCTCCTAAGTCCGAAGAACAGCCGAGAAGTCCAACGGCTCACAGGCCGAATTGCAGCACTCAATCGGTTCACCTCTCGATCAACCGACAAGTGCCTTCCTTACTATGACCTCTTGCACGGGAACAAGAAGTTCATCTAGGAAGAGAAATGCGAAGAAGCATTTACCCAGCTCAAATGGTATCTCACTACGCCGCCTGTCCTCGCCAAGCCGAATGTCGGGGACGTCCTATCTCATTACGTCGCAGTCTCCTTTGCAGCCGCCAGTAGCGTCCGTATAAAGGAAGACCACGGCAAGCAAAATCCGATCTTTTACACAGGCAGGCGTATGACTGAACCCGAAACCTAATACCCGACTCTGGAGAAGATGGCCTTGGCCATAGTCGAAGCAACAAGAAAACTCCGCCCGTACTTCCAATCACTTTCAGTCGAGGTACTAACCGACCAACCTCTCCGAACGATATTACAAAATACGAACAGGTCTGGCCGACTAATGAAGTGGGCTATCGAGCTCGGCGAGCTCGACATCACTTACAAGAACCGCACTGCGGCAAAGTCTCAAGTCCTCGCAGACTTCTTGGTCGAGCTGGCTCTGGAACTCGAACAAGACCTCGCACTCCCGAACCCGAACTGGATCCTCCACGTCGACGGATCTTTCACCAAGAAATGTTCAAGAGTCGGGGTCCAGCTGCAATCGCCGACCGGCGAATTGATCAGACAGTCTTTTAGCTTCAGCTTCCCAGCGTCAAACAACGAAGTCGAATGTGAATCCTTAATCGCTAGACTTCGCTTAGCTAAAGCCGTCAAGGCTAAACACCTAAGCACCTACTGCGACTCGCAGTTAGTCGCTAGTCAGTTCACTGGCGATTACGACGCCCGTAACGACCGCATGGACGCCTACCTCAAGTTAGTCCAAGGCTTGGCAGCAGAATTCAAATTCTTCGAGATCATCAAGGTTCCACGAGGCGAGAACGTCTGCGCCGATGCCCTCGCTGCCCTCGGAAGTAAGCTCCGCGATCAGGTTAAACGAACCATTCCAATACATCGCATTGAGAAGCGAGCATCAAAATCTCGGACGACCGAACGGTAATCGTCGCCCCAGTCACCGGTCATGATACCACTATGACGGATACCGAAACACCCATCCCCGATTGGAGAACAGAGTTCATTGATTATGTCAATGAAGGAAAGCTCCCTACAGACAAATGGGCAGCACGCCGACTAAAAACACGCAGAGCTCATTACGTCATCATGGACGACGAACTCCACCGATGGACTGCAAGTAAAGTACTCCTCAAATCCATTCACGGCGATGAAACCCGACAAGTCATGGCCGTAACGCACAAAGGCGCTGGAGGCAACCATTCAGGCGGGAGCCCTCGCACTCAAAGTTAAAAGCTTGGGTTTGTTTTGGCCTACCATGAACACAGACTGTGAGTCCTACGCCCGACGCTGCGACAAATGCCCATGACACGCACCAAGCATCCACTGTCCAACAGAAATGCTGTGTACAATGACAGCACCATATCCATTCATGAGATGGGCCATGGACATCATCGGTCCACTTCCCAATTCTCGCCAACGACGTTTTATCCTCGTCCTCACAAATTACTTCACAAAGTGGATCAAGGCCGACGCCTTCGCTCAAGTGGAACATCTGACTGAGCCCTTCTACCCCCCCCCCCCCCCCCCCCTACACGCAAAGGAACGGTCAAGCTGAGTCCTCCAACAAACTTATCGTTGACGGCATCAAAAAATGCCTAGACTTGAAGAAAGGACACTAGGCCGACGAACTCGATGGAGTCCTATGGAGCCTTCGCACAACACCACGAGGTGCGACCAAATTAACACCTTTCTCCCTTGCATACGGTGTCGAATCCATGGCTCCCGCAGAAGTCAATGTCACAAGCCTCCGACGGTCGAAGATGCCTCAGTACGTTGAGCTCAACCACGATATGCTGCTCAACGCCCTCGACGAGATCGAAGAACGAAGGGACCAAGCTTTGCTCCGGATCCAAAACTATCAGTATCAAATCGAGAGCTATTATAACAAGAAGGTCCGAGCAAGACCGCTTGAACTCGGTGATCTCGTCATGCACAAAGTGTTTGAAAACACTAAAGATCTCAATGCCGGCAAACTCGGCGCCAGATGGGAAGGACCTTACAAGATCATCAAAGTCGTCAAACCAGGCGTCTACCGACTTGAAACATCACGCGGAGAAGAAGTGCCGCGGGCGTGGAACTTAATGCACCTGTGCCACTTCTACTCATAAGAAGGCCAACCGCCAGGCGAGTAAAAGACTTACCGTCATCTTTACTCGACCCTCTGTTGGGGGCATACGAATCAACAAACCTCGAAACGAGTAAACGACCACCGTGTCACGTTTGCTAGTCCGCCAAAAAAAAACCCGAGCAGATGCACCTCCACAGTCACTTCTACTCGACCGAGTAATTGCGCCTCAAACAGCCACTTTTACTCGGGTAAAACAAACTACGAATGGCTTGATCATCCTCCGAGGTAAGTAGGCAGCCTTAACCGGTCCAGCCGTAACAACACCAAAGTCAAAACTTTGTCCCAGTCCGAAATGACCAAAAATGATCAACGAACCCTGCCCGTCGTAGGACAATCGTTGCATCAAATGATACCCGTATCCTTGCCGACGGACGATACGAGGATACTCACACTCCACTAGTCAGCTATGCCCTGATCAGACACTTATCTGAGGGACCCAATAGTCGCATGTCACCTATGCTTCTAATGCATTGACCGACCAATAGAGCGAAATCTAAACCTTTTTCTGACCAGAGAGTAAAAGTTTGGCCGACCAAAACTCGACTGCTCACTGAAAAACGGACCAAGGACCTTTTCCTCTAATCTTACCATTCGGTTCCTCGTCCTTCAGAACTGAATAACATCCTTGGTTGTTATCTCAAGTGAAACACAACAAGGAACCATAACGCTCCGATAACCCAAAAAACGGGGCCGACCAAAAGCCTTGCCCAATGGGTTACTTCGTCGTCGGTATGCAAACCAAAGATGGGGGAACCTATCGTTCCTAATTAGATATACTGCACGGACTTTCAGGATTCTCGACACTTAGTCAAAAAAAAAGGAATTTGTGAAACAACATTTAGATTCAAAGTCTGCTCAAACGGCAACTTACCGATAAATATGTTTAAGTCATACAACAAAAGGCGTCTAGTAGGACCACAATTACTTTAAAAGAAACACAAAAAGAGTAATAATACAACAACGGAGATCAGTTAACGGGGTCTTCGACGTTCTGTCCTCCGGTCAGCGCGTTCGGAGCAAGAGGATCTTGAACATCCTCGGCCGTAGAAACGGTCGGTCCGTCGGCACCATCGGATGCAGGCGCAGGAAGATCTGCACCCGGAATCACTGCGCCATCACCACCAAGGGAAGCAGCATCTTTGGTATCCGAATCGGTTCACTTGTCCGTCTCATTCGATGCTTTCTGTCCCTCAACTGGTGTCGGAGATGGCGCCTTCTTAGTTTGATCTTCCTCCTCCTGCTCCTCAGAAGAAGTGTAAGAGACCTCGACAGGGTCTTTAGGGTTCACGTCCTTCGCTCCTTTCCCTTGGACTGAGACACTATCTTTCTCGGGATTCATCTTCTCCAAAGCCTCAACCTGCTCCACGGGAGTTGACGTAACATCTACCGACGGCTCTTCAGACTGGCCCCCAGACTTATCCTCGCGCGGGGGTCAACAACTGCGAGGCCGTCTCTGACCAAATTAGGTCTACGTTCGACCCGTACGGATCAAGCGTAGCCTTAAAATCTTCATTCACAAACCTCGAAGGAAGGACAAGCGGGGAAAGAGTAAGATCGTCCTCTGATAACAGGCCAACACCAAGTTTAGCAACCTCGGCCTCGTGCAGCTTCTCCCGCTCGATGAAAACGTCTATTATCTCTTGTGGGATCTCCGTCCCGCCGTCTTTTATCACCTCGAGACATTTCCTCGTTCCCGAAGCCTGTCCATACAAGCTCTTCACCTTCTCAAAGACGTTCCGACGAGCGAGGTATTCGCGGCCACGGTCGAAGCAGTGACTAGATTTGTCAGTCATGGCGGCTTGGACCCTTACCCTTTCAAGGGTGACCTCTTGACTCCGCGAGTCCTTTAGGCACTTCCTCTCCTTGATCAACTTCTCCACAGCGGCGTCCCTTTCTTCCTGCAGTTCAGCCTTCTCTTTCTCGAGAGCAGCATTGGCTTGTTCAAGACGAACCTTCTCCCAAGTGAGTTTCTTCTTCGCGGCTCGATCAGACATCAGTTTGCCTTCAAGCTCCTCGAATTTTGCTCGAAGGATCTCTTTCTCTTCAGCAGCCTTGTCGTTGGCTTTCTTGTGTTCGGCCCTTACCCTCTCAATGGCCAATAACCTAGCCCGAGAAAGTTTCTCCGACGCTCCCAGTTGGATCATTGTCTGCTTCAGCGCGCTATCGTACTTCTCGACGAGGGAGTTCATGCTTCCATCACTCTGCAAATGACAAAGGTAAAACGGGGGAGGAATTAGTCAAGAGAATTTCATCCAACTCTTTTGATGAAAAAGATGGAGAGAGCATGTTACCCGCTTCCTCATAAAAGCGGCATCAATGTACTCGTCCTTGAAGAACAGATCTCTGATTGGTGGTAACTCCTTCGTCCCACCACGGATCTGACGCGTCAGCTCTGCGCATTGAAGTGGATTAAAGATCAGAGGAGTCCCCTCGTCGTACGAGAACTGCATGTGATCCGGGAATTCAACCCTCATCCTCTTCGCGAGAGAACCTTCAGACTGAGTACCTCTTCTCATTGTTGCCGAAACAGGGTCAGTTCCCTCACTTGCAGCAGATTCGCTTCGAGGTTCACTGCCAGACACCGCCCCCTTTCACTTCCTCTTAGAAGGAACTTCAGAAGAAGGACTCCCCCTCTCCGTGACATTGTCAGGTCGAGCCTCACCAATAGGCGATTGCTTCTCCTTCTCAGCAGATCTCTTCCTTGTTTTCTTCTTTGGCCGTTCCTTGGGCACCGCCTCGATCGAACCGATCTCAGCAGGATCTTCTGCGGTGTCTTCTCGATCCTTCGCTGACGCCTTGTCTTGATCACCAACAGAATCCTCCCGTGATCTCTTTTTCTTCTTCTTCTTCTTCTTCGAGCCTTTGGAAGCCTCCTCAGGAGAAGCAATCTCTTCGAGAGAAGCATTCTCTTCGAGAGACGCGGACTGCTGCCCCTCAGCAGTGTGTTTCTTCGCCTTCGCCTTCTTGACCGCCTCTTTTTTAGGACTCGGAGCAGATAGCTCCGCATCTATGTCCTCGTCGACCAAACTGGGACCTTCCCCTGTGAAGTCCTAGCATCTCCAGGCCCGGTCATCTCCGATGTACCAACATAAGTCGATTTCTTCGCCGAAAGCAACTGCAACTTCCCCTTTAGCAAGGCCCTCAAATTCGGGACTCCTTCCATTTCTCTGGCTTTGTTCAGAAGCTTTTGCTGCTTCTGAGTAAACAGAGACAGTAGTGCCATACGAGGACCGAGTACACAAGGAAGTCTCGACTCCCAGTCAACTGCAAAGGACGACCAAAACATGAAATCAGTGCAGCAAACCATCGACAAATCTGGGCGACTAAAATAAACAAAGGCTCTCGCGGCATACATACCTCTAGCAATCCGAGCCTGCTGACGACGTATCCACTCTCGACTGAGATCTGGCCAACGAAGATGGCTATGTGCTGCAATCGCCTGAGCACTCTCGAAGAACTTCTCTGGGTACTCGATCGTATTCGGGTGGCGAACTGCAAAACGGAGAGGAAACAGTTAAAATCCGCGGGTAAAACATAATTCTGACAGTTAATCTCTACCAAGTGCTTTACTCTAGAGAACGCGATAGTCGTCCCCGGGCGGCTCTTCAAAAGGCGTACTCGTCAGACTTAATGTAGAAGTACGAACACTGCCAGTGCTTCGTCTTGTTCGGATATCCGGTCAAGACGTTGTAGTTCGAACGCATTTTCACCGAAAACAACCCCTCCGGCTCGGCCTTCGTGAAAGTCAATTCCTTGAACACTCTCACGCTTATCGAAACATCTATCTCCGTGGCCAATACCATCAGCATAACGGCTATGCGTAGCGATCCGTTCAGTAACTGACATATCGCAATATCCCAACGGAACGCGTAGGACGTAATCAACCACGGAATTGGGAGCCAGAGTTTCGTGTGATCTCCAAAATAGGATTCATACACACACTGATAGCCAACCGAAGGCGACCAGGGTCGCTGCTCCGTTGAAGGAATGATGTATATAATGCCAGCGTCTTCGTACCGCCTCAACAAATCTTTCACAGTCTTGTGAGAGGAGCAAGTGCCAAACACGTTCTTCCAAGATTGTCCTTCAGCCAATGGGTCTAGCAACGCCTTGGGCAGAAGCGGAGGGAGCTCCTTAAAGATCCTACCAGGATGATAAATCGTAGGCCAGCAGTCTATCTGATCGAAATGAATCCTCCGACGAACCCTTGTCGAAGGCCTCGGAACCTGGCTCGATGCTTCAGAACCATTACCCTCTGAAATTCTTTGGCCGTCACCCCCGTCTCCACGACCGTCCCTCTCACTACTCCTACTATTGCTCTGGCTGCTATCCTCGCTAACTTCGATCCGACTGGCAGTTTCCTCGCGAATCTGCCTATGGGAATCGGTGACTAAAAGTCGCTGAGACAAACTCATATTCTCTACATCCCGCATAGCGTCACGGTGGACTAGGTCGAATACGTCCAACGGGATACAATTGGTCGTCGCATCTTTAGTCGGACTCTGAGCAGTAGCAATGGCCTTTCCTTTCTCCTCGCGCGATAGTCAGCTTTTCGGAGGCATGTCCTCCGTTCCAGGGACAAACAGACCGACAATCGGGACGCTGACTTACCCGAATACGGACTTAGAGAGAACAACAAAAAGTAGAGAGAAGGGAGAGAGAAAAGCGTACCTAGATCTGCAGAGAAGAATGACGAAAGCGAAGGGAAGTGGCCTATTTATAGTTAAGACGAAGGCGCGCTTCCCAAACGCAATCATTAGGTCTAGAAAGACCTAAATGGGCCTTCAGGGCCGCCTATATACCCAATAATCTACTCGCGACGGTTCGGCTTCTCGTCCAAACCGGTTCCCGGTTCGCCCGAAACCCAAATTAATTTCCGGTTCACACTTAAACAGGATCCTAACAGCAAATGGTTAACGATTGACCACTCCGAAGAACAAACCGCTAAGGGAGGCAACCAGGGACCAAAACCTAGTTGTGACAGTCCTAACCAAACGAATGACGACTAAAACGTGCCTTCTATCACAGAGACAGCAAGTTTCGAGTAAACGTATCTCGACAACCGCTCTCTATTCGACCAACGAAAGACGGAGCATCTCTCGTGCTGGATCTTATTATCCGATCGAACCTAACCCACAAATTCACTGAGACCGCTACGCTGCTCACAAGTGAACTGGGGAGACTTATTGTAGGAGATGGATTACATCCCTCCACAAGGCCCATCAAATAATAAGATCTAGCCCGCCAAGCAAGGAGTCTACTCGGCTCGGCGAGTAGAACTGTCGGCTCAGCCCCAGAATGCTTTTAGCCGATGGCGAAGTCGACAAAAGCACCGGGCTTAAAGAGAATCCTCAAAGGCCCATGTACTAGGCCTTTGAAAGGCAGGGCCCAATAAGGCGTACTCGGATTAGGGCAAACGAGGAGAGGAGGCTTATAAAAGGAGAGGAGGCAACAACAAGAAAGGGATCCACACTTTGACATACAGACTGAGCGGCTAGATCTAGGGTTTTAGTCTCTCTTTATCTCTCACCGCTTTGTACTTTCCCGGTTAGCTCTCCGAGCACCGGCTTGTCGCCTCAATCTCTTCACCGCTCTTGTAACCTCTTTGTCCGATCTAATAAAACGTCTTTGTTCATCCTACCTCTGAGTTCTCTCTTTCTAGTCAACCGAACTCTTTACAAACATAATTGGTTTAAGAATACCAATCCTAAACCTAGTTGGTTTAAAATTTCACAAAATCGTAATTACACTTTAAAAAAAATCAGTAGGCCCATCTTGAACCAAGAAGGACGATTTTTCTTCTTCTTGGTTCGATATGGGATATTCCGCCATCTCCTTAATGAACTCGACCATTACCAATTCCAGCACGTCTAATATGTTCTTCTAATCCTCCTTGAAGATAAGAAGGTTCCCTCTAGTCCAAATTATGCTCAGATCAATTAAATTCTTTGCAAAATCCATCATCGACAAAACTGCCTCATTCGACGGGTGCAAGCTGCTGATCACAAAATCTTGGTTAAGTTATTGTTTTTTTCATTCAAGCTGAGTATTAGTTTTCCATTATGATAAAATTCTAGTTAGATTCCTTAAGTTTCTTTTTCTGGTTCGAGTTGTCTTAATGCCGTATCAAGAACTCATATCTTCTCTCCGTCCAGTATCTCATAAATCAAAAATTAATTAATTGTATTAAAATCAAAAATTAATTATTTGGTAGGCTCGAACTCTTGCACTGGTGAACAAGTAAAAGCATATTAACTTTTAATTTTTAATTAAAAATTAATTATTTGGTCTACCAGTTAATATATATGCTCTTACTTGTCTTATATATATTGACTATCAAAGATATTAGTTAACATTAATTTTAAATTAATTATTTGCTCTAACAATATATATGTTCTTACTTGTCCATCAGTGAGAGAGTTCGAGCCTCCTAAATAATTAATTTTTAATTTTATAGAAATTATCCAAAAATATTATTTTGATAAATTAACGGATGACTAACAGCTTTGACGGTCAATATATATAAACAAAATTTTGAGAGCTAATATAGTATTTTTAATTAATTTTACAGAATTTATCCAGATTGGCGTAGTTTTGATAAATTAATGGATGACTAATATCTTTGACGGTCAATATATAAACAATATTTTGAGAGTTCATGTAGTATTTTTGAATTTTTTGTTTAGTTCAATATGAAATATGCACTACTATAAAGTTCGGGAAGGAAAATACACGGTGCGTAAAATTCATGTATTATTTTTGAGTTTTGTTTAGTTTAATATGAAATATGCACTAATACAAAGTTTAGGGAAAAAATAGCACGAGGCATTAAATTCATGTTAAAATAGGCTTTTTCCGAGATTTAGGCGTTATAATTCTCAAAAAAGAAACATAAAAAATTTGGAGTATTTTAGCTGAGTGAATTAGTAGACTTAATTAACGAGTTTTGAATCAAGAAACGTGGATAGATCTATATCTACAATACGAAGTCCAAAAACAGCTGGGAACATTGGTTAGAGGGTAGTTGAGGTATCAGAGATAAGCTATAAGAACAAGAAAAAATGACAACATGATCGACACAGTTTCTCTTGGTGAGAGATGCAAAAAGACCTGATCATGCACTTAAAAGTGATTAGTTGGGTTTCATACATGAGAGCTAAACTTTGAATCCGGGACATGGTAGTAAACCAATCTCAGCGACAGGCTACCTACTGTTTCAGAAGCAAGTGAGAAGAATCACTCATTTTCATGATTTCAGCCAGCATGGGATGGGTTATCCCTTATTAAACATCTTATTGAATTTAGACCATATAATAAAGGAGATCAAGAAAAATTTATACGAAAAAGACAGTTGGGCGACCATTATATATCATGGTCAAACTGAATGGTTCACGATTGTTCATGGTCTTCTTCCCATTCAAATGTGATCTATTTGAGTTTTATCATATTTAAATAGGGTCTTATTTGAATTTAGACCGTCAATGTCTAGAAAAAGTTCATTTAAACGTGTACAATCCTTTGATACATACCTAACCTAAACCAACTAGAAACAAAGATCTTAGAATTTGTTTTCCTTTCTTTCAAACAACAAATGATTCTACAATTATAATCATGCGTATAAAAGGTGTCATCACCAGAGAAGAGTTGAACAAATTGGTCCCGTCATATATAGTTTTTATACATATCATGCACCTTTACATTTGTTCAAGTGCCTGGGAAAGAGCTAGGTGTGGTGCTTGATACGATGATGAATGCACAAACAACAGAAAGAGAGAAAACAGAGACCCAAGTATTCTCTGTATACATCTCCATCGCGTCTGTTAACGACAACCTCGTCCTGTTCTCTGCCCAGTTCCTTAGTCTGTCCGCTTCCGCTGCATATAACGCCCGTCCCTGCAAACAAAATTAAGACACATTTTTGCGTAAGCGCAGGCAAAACTGTTGGAAGGATTAGCCAAAGACCTGTCACTTACTTGGTCATCAAACCACCGGCCTCTCCTGAGCCACGAAGTGACAATGGCTAGCAATATCCTTGGAGGAGTTAGGTAATTGACAGATTTTCCAGAACCTTTCACAACACGCATTCGTGGTACTAGCGTTCTAGCTACTGTCTCCGGAAGCTCGCAGATTATGTTAAACATCTGCTTGTTTTTTATACTCGAACCACTGCCAAATAAAACGTCGAATAATTTTGTTCACCAAGAAAAAAAAAAGATTTGGGGTCGAAGCAAGTGGATACCTGAGAAGAAGTTCGGTGAGAACCATGCCCGGAGAAGCAGTGTGCAAGCCAACTTTTGTCTTTTGGGATTCTTTCGCAACAGAGCCATGAAATTGCCTAAGTCCACATTTTGTTGACCCATATCTGCAACAATGCTCGAATCCATTTTAAGTAAAGATGAGTACCATTGAATCGAATGATTTTTGATCACTTACACAGCCGTGAGAGGAGTGCTAGAGCCTCCAGAACCAGCACCATCCATGTTAAAGATGTGTCCACCGTTGTCCTGTCTACTCATCACTTCCAACGCCCCTCGTGTGCATAGAATCGATCCAATCAAGTTTGTGGACACAATCTGCAAACATTTCAAATATTATACCGAGAAACTTCACTCCACCATTGTTCAAGCCATAAGCTAAAACTTTTATAAAGGATTCTTTTACCTGCTTGATATCTTCTTCCGTGAAATCAAGCAGCGGTCTAAAGCCTTTGTTAGTACCAGCATTGTTGATCTGCCCAAAGAACAAAGTCAGCAATGAAAAATATGATCTTAAAGAAAAGTGTTTTAAAGAAATGAAATAATGCTTTTTCTTTACCCATATGTTAATGGAACCAAGCTCTTCTACAGCAAAACTCGACAACTTCTCAACGTCCTCTGGTTTACAAACATCACAGGCAATACCAACCACTTTAGCAAAACCCAGTTTCTTTCTATCTGATTCACTAGCTTTACTCATAATCTCTAAGAGGTTTTGCTGAAGCTCTTTCACAGTCATATCAACAGATTCAGAACTGATTTCACAAAAGAAAATCCAAACAAAGCTTAAGACTCCACTTAGTAAAAAAACACTAATCCATATATCACATATGAAGAAGCTACAACCTGCGAGATGTAACGATGACTCTGTCTCCAGAGAGAAGAAACTCTCTAGCAAGTGCTTTCCCTAGTCCCCTCGTGCTAAAACATATCGTCAAAACACACGTCAGCACCACTGAAAACAAAAAGAAAATTAAGAAGACAAACAAATTACCTTCCGGTTATAACAACATTGCGTGGACCGGCTCGGTAATGATCTTCCAAAACCATGTTAGCACCGGTCATGGTTCCAATGATAACTCCACCGAGCCAGCTATACCAAACCAATGAATTCATCGAACTATCTCCACCTTTTCATTACAATACATACACACACAACGGAGTCAGAACAAATTAAAACATTCAAACAATGTTCTAAATCACTAACACTAACCCGACAATTGAAACCCAATCAAGAGAATAGCTCCAGTGCTCGTCATCGTCACAATGTATCTCGCAATTTGAACAGCAATCTGCACATAGATAACCAACCATAAGTACCCAATAACACATATTCCTTACACTTAATTAACCCATCTCAATTAAGATAAAGCTTGAAACAGAAGGGTCAGACTGTTTTAAGACTTACCGAAGAGAAAACCATCTCTAAATTTTGAACTTTCTGATTATACTCATCCTTAGATAAGAACCCTAACTTAGTAACACCAGATTTGAGAGAATCCCACAACCCTTTTCCCTCTTTCTCACGCTTTCTCCGTCTTTCAACCTTTTTCTTCTCTAAATCACTCTCACACCGATGCACATAAACCCTTTTGTTACCCTCTCTACAACTCAATCTTGACCCGACCCGTTGATGATCCATGAATCCGAGACGGTGATCCAAACATCGTGGGTATACTTGAAGCTTCGTCAAAGTAACCATAGCTAAATCACAGATGGAGAGATAAGCTTTGAAATTTCATGCAAAAGTATCTTACAAGCGAAGAAGTAGATAGAAGAAAGAAATTTATTTTTCTTGTGGGAAACAAAAAAATATTAGATATTTTAATAATCGTATTCGTCGAAACGTTATAAATAGAGATCGGAGAAGGAAAGGGATGAGGGGGGGAGGTGGTAGAAGGAAAGAAGGAAGTGTGAGTGTGATGACCACACGTTACAGTAACCTCATCTTATTTCCCAAATAATGACACGTGTCACCTGTGTTTTTATTGTCGTTTAGTTAAACATGCTCGGGATATTTTCCGGAGCGTGTTCGATTCGGTGAAGTGGGAGAAAATGATGATATTATCAATTAATGGTGGGATTTAATTGAGCAAAAAACAATGTGGTTAACTTGTGACATTGACAATTCCGTAAAATTCTTTTTTCTTCACCAAACTTGTTGGGTTTTTTTCGGACTTGACAGATTTTTTTTTGGTGTTTTTTTTTTTTTTTTTTTTTGTTTAGTTTTGTTTTGTAAGCGGTTTAAATTTCCTGTTTGGTAAAATGAACCCAAAATTTGATTCGGATTGCAGCTTGGCCATGCTTTGTCCTTACTTGGTTATAAATCAGATTACTATATATGGGATAATTAATTTAGGAGTAGATTGTATCGTCCGTGTGTTCCGGTGATCGAAGATAGGAACATCCAAGGTGGATTAACTGACTTAAACCGCGGGGTTAGATAATGCTAGAATTAGCTTCCGAAAAATGAATGTATTTACTCTAAGAGCAACCTTATTGGGGTTTTTTACTCATAGATTCTTAAAATACATGTATTTTAAGAACTTAGGAGTAAGAAACTCCCAATAAAATTGCTCTAACGGTATGAATGAGATGGCAGGAGAACAACAGGATGTCCAGTAAAATAGGTGAACTGCTTTTTTATTCCTATTCATAATCAGAAAACATTTTATCTCAGAAAATAATAAAATATTTTTGTTAGCAGTTCAAAAATACAAGTAGTAATCCTTATCTATACTGTACAATATCATCATTACATATTTGAAGTGTTTTATGTAGACCTCGTGCCTTTTATTTTTTAAACTATTTTAACATAATAATAAGTAATTTATATTTGTTAAAATTAATGTAGCTTTTAAGATATCACAGTTATTACACCCAATTTGCTATCTAATAATTATTTTTTCCATTTTAATATGTTTATTGTATTTAGATATCAATTTATTGTATTTTGACTTTTATTTCTAACTTTTATATACTTCAATCAAATTAAATAATATATATATCATATTTATGTATTAAATAAAATAATATATATAGAAGAAAGAAATATATATATATATATATGTACAATATTTTAAAACAATCTACAATTTTATCTAATATATTTTATTTAATTGTAAAATATTTTAATGGATACATAACTAATTTCTAGAATAATTAAGTTTAATTATGAAAGAATAAATAACTTTTAAAATTTTATATATAATTTTAAATTAAATTTGAACCATTTTACCCGCTTTAACCAGTAAAATTTTTTATTACAAATATTTAATTCTAAAAGAAATTTAATTTAATTTTATAAATTCTATTTTCATTTATTTACTTAATTCAAAAATACAAAAAATTTCATTGTCTATTTTTCTTTCCTTATATCTTCATGTAGTTTTTGATTATATTATGTGTATGTAAACACATAGTATGATAAAAAAAAATTGTAATGTATACATGTATTGTCTTTATATCATTTCTTTCTAAACCTAAGACTCACGAGTCTCTGGTAGGTTTATACGGCGTTCTTCAAGCCAAACGGCATGACCTTATAACAATAGATGCCCCTGGATGTCATGAACGAGGTTTTCTCCTGGTCCTCCAGATGCATGAGGATCTGGTTATATCCGGAGAACGCGTCCATGAAGCTCATCAGTTGGTGACCTGCTGTGGCGTCCACCAGTTTGTCAATGTGAGGTAAGGGAAACAGATCCTTTGGACAAGATTTGTTTAGGTCCGTGAAGTCGATGCAGACTCGCCACTTCCCCTTCTTCTTCCTTATCACCACCACGTTGGCTAACCATTCTGGGTACTGTACTTCTCGTATGAGGCGTAAAGAAGGTTTCCGACTTCCTCGTTGATGATCTCGTCCCTTTCTGGGGCGAACTTCCTCTTCTTCTCTTGAACGGGCTGGTACTGAGGATCTACTTGCAGCTTGTGCATGATGATCTCGGGGTCGATCTTGGGCATGTCTTCATGGGACCAGGCGAAGCAGTCTTAATTAGATCACATGAAGTCGATCAATCTTCGCCTTAACCCCTTGGCGAGTTTGGATCCCACCTAAAGATTTCGTGCTGGATCTCCTTCTACCAATGATACATCGTCCATTTCCTCGACTTCAGGCTCGTCCATGTGTGGGGCCAGAGGATTTTTCAGTTATTGCTATATGACCTGGGTTTTTCCCATCAAGGTGGTCTGATAGCAGGATCAAGAGTTCTCCTGATCTCCCCTAATCGTCTTGATGCCCCAGGGAGTAGGGAACTTGATCGACTGGTGGAGTGTTGAAGGGACGGTTCCCATGTCATGGATCCAGGGCCGCCCGAGTATCATGTTGTAAGTAGACGTGCAGTCGACGACCAAAAACTTGGTTGCCATGTTGTCAGTGTACACCTGGAGAATGACTTCTCTGGTAGTTTGCTTGACTTCTCCGCTGAAGCCTATGAGTGGGGTGACCTTTCGCGTCAGCGCGTTCTCCTCCAACCCCAGGTCGTCGTATGCGGTCTGGAAGATAATGTTACTGGAGCTTCCGTTGTCCGCCAGTTTTCGTTTCACTACGCAGTTCGCTACAGTGAGTGATATGACCATGGCGTCATGATGAGGAGCCATGACCCTCTCCTGTTCATTGGCGGTGAAACTGATTTCGTCTGTACCCAGGAGCAGGCACTTTGGTTTCCCAGTCTCCTAGCTGTTCTTGGAGTTTCTAGTGCTTCTCTTGGCGGCTGTGATTCCGCCTATTTCTGAGCCGCCCGAGATGACATGGATTACTCTATCCTGGCGCGGTGGCAAGGCAGGAACCGCTTCGGTGGGCTGGTTGGCGGTGTATTTATTCAAGAGATTCTTGGCCTTATCGGAAAGGAATTCCTTGAGGTGTCCTTTCCTGAGGAGCTCGTTGACATCTATCCTTAGGGCAACGCAGTCTTCCGTTTTGTGACTGTGGTCACTATGGAAGTCGCACCACCGGTTTGGATTCTTATTAGAGCCAGAGGTCTTCATCTTCTGAGGCCACTTGACTTGTTGTTCCATCTTCCTCATAACATTGACTATCTCAAGCTTTGATATTGACATGTGAGAAATGTCGGGCCATGTTATCACGACCATTCCTTCGGCTCTGTCCAGGGGGTGATTCTAGTATCTGCCCCTGCTCTTGTTACCTTTCTCTCGGGCGGGTTTAAGATGAGATCCCTCATCGCGGTCGCTTTTCGGTTGCTTGGCCAATTTCTGGTCCTGCTTCTGCTGGGCCTTGGCCCGGCTTGCGACCTCTTCCTCCCATTTCACTTGTGCCCAGGCTCGGGACATGCATCTTCCATGGTCTTGCACTGGTATTTGGTCAACTCCTTGTAGAGGTCTCCTTTGGGGAGCATGTTTGAAAGAAGAGATGGCTGTCGCCGCGTTGGATTCCGAGATGGCAACCTTCTCCTGGTTGAAGCATGTAATGTAGGTGCAGAGTGGCTTGGCTCTATGTTTGAGGATTTCAAAGAGGTTGTCCGAATTCTTCTCCAGGCTCCTGCTGTTGGAGAACTGCTCCATGAATTTGTCGCTAAGGGCTGCGAAGGACCGTATGGATCTGGTGGGAATATTGATGTATCATTGAAGGGCATGACCGGTCAGAGTCAAACTGAAGCCCTTGCACATGGTTGGTTCCCTTAGCTCCTTCTGGATTGCTACGGTGAACATCCATTGCTTGTATTGTGAGACGTGGTTGCCCGGATCGCTTGTCCCATCGTACTTCCTTATGTTGGGGAAAGATAATTTACGTGGCATCTCTATCAAGGCGATCTCATCCACGAACGGGGTGTCGGCGTAGGAGTTAGGATCGCTTCTCCGAATAGGAGGAGCCACTCCTGGAAGCCTCTCCACCATGTATTGGATAGCGTAAAATTTCTTGGAGGACATCTTTTCGAGATAGGCCGCTATGGTGGATTTCGAGGTCGTAGCCCCTTTGGGTGCTTTTTCCTCATCTTCCATCCCCGAGTCGCTATCTTCGTGCACGTGGGTTCTCCTTGGTGTACCGTCTCCGTTCACAAGTTTCTTGTTTGCTGGTACCGATCGGTGGGCCTCACCATCTTTGTCGGGAGGTGTGTTGAGGTAACGCATAGGTCAAACTCGAGTTCGGAACCTTCGCCGTTTGTTGCTCGTCGTGCCGAGAGCTTGATTCTCGTCTTGGAGGACAAGATTCTCGGCTTCGAGAGCCCCGAGCTTCTCGCCGCTCTGCTCCAATTGCTTGGAATGCTCGTCTAGCTTATCTTTCAGGCTTTGGACTTCTGAGAAGAGCTCGAGATTCTCTGTTGTTTCCCGAGCTTTGTGTAGCTCGGTGACATGAATTTGGAGGGCATCAAGTCGGTTTAGTAACTCGATCTCCCTCGGAGTAGCTAGAGACTGGTTGTCATGATCTTTTAATGCCATCGTCACGTGGTTAGGATTACTCCCCTCCTTCTAGCGCCAAACTGTTAGGGTATTTTTGTGTAGGGTCATTTAAGTACCACAGAACACTGGAAAAACAATAAGTTAAGCAAGAATTGAGACTAATAGAGATGTTTTATTGATTGTTTGAGCAGGAACTACAACGTTTGGAATATAAACCCTAGTTCTAGACGCCTAGCTCTAATCTCTTAGTCTCTGAATGTCGATCCGTTGTTCTGGGGTTTGTCTCCCCTTATAAAGTTGTAGATGGCGGTTGAAGTAGGTTAAACTCTTTCATATTCGGAAATATGGAAGAATCCCCTTAGATAGAAAACTTCCATTTACCCGGAGGCGGGGTCGAAAGTAGGGGTCAGAACCAGGGTCCTTCTTAGGAGGAGTCTGGAGGCCGGTGTCCTTCCCGGGGTCTGGAGAAATTTGATACCAGAGAATTTTTCCCAAACAGTTGTAGCTACCAGATTCTGTTCACTTATTTTTGACCTTTATAAAAATTCTAAAAAGAGGTCAAAAAGACATACTTGAGGAAGTAGCTGTACACAGAATTTTACCTTCCAGACTTGCAGGAGGAAGCCGATATAATGTATACCAAGCCCCAAGACAAGCAGCTTAAATTCATTTAGGTTGGAGATCAGCTTTGGTTCCTTCAAACATTCTCAGCAAGTGTGGATAATTGGCAGGTAATCTACTTTAGTATCTGTAATACACTCTGCAGTCAATAAATCTAAGAGTTGTGTTAGAGAGTGGTTAGATAATAAGTGAAATTGTAAAGTTCATTATCCCCCCCCCCCTCTTGACTCAATAAAAACTTTTTGAAAAGCATTTTGTAAAACTCATACAATAAACTAGATATTAGTAAACCTCCTCCCCAGACTTAAATTACATTGTCCCCAGTGTATATCTAGTCGAAGGTTGGTGAGAAATAAATCATAAGTGCATAATTAACAAGGTAGAACGATATACCTGCCCGCTGATATTTGATGTCGATCGACAAAATAAGGTGTCCGTCGATTGGTGCTGGTGTTGTAATGTCGATCGATGTCGACTTGGCCTCTTCGGTCGATAGGCTGGGCAATCGTGTCCTCGGGTCTCTTTTTGTTTTTTTTTTTGACCTGCAATAAGTTAAATGTGAAAATCAATAAAATTTTTAAATAAAACTAAGTAAAACTTACCTAATAGTGGGTTGCCTCCCACTCAGCGCTTTGTTATAGTCATTTAGCTTGACTTTAGAAGTAGGTTGGCTAGTAAGGAGGTGGATGACTACTTGTTGGAAAACAAGTGTCTACATCTTCTTTGCTCATCTGAAATCATGTACCAACAAAGCTTCTTATGGCTTCATGTCCTATGGTCCAGTGACATGCATCCCTTTTTGAAGGTTGTTAATGCTGCCATGTTGCATTCTAAGTCTGGCATGAATTGTCTCCTCGACATCTTCCAATCTCTCAGAAAAGTCTTCTCTCATCAAGTCTTGAGGAAAATTAATATCATCAAGCTTGTCCTCTAACAACTTCACTGTTACCAGCCTTCTTTGCAAAGATGGTGTCTATCGTCTATCGATGGTCGAGTGTAACCGTCGATCGATGCTTCTGATCGGACTGCATTCTGTCTCCCAATAACGTCCATCTCCTCTTTCAGCTCATCAATGCGTGTAGTCAGCCTGTCAATGCTGTCATTGAGTGGGTAGTAGACATCATCGAGCCTCTTGTAGGTATCATCCCGTGACATATCTTGGATTCTGTAAATCCCATGTACAATATCATTAATGTCTGCTCTGCTGTAACTGCCTAGCTGTGGCAAGGTTCTTGTGAACTGCTCTACATGTTCTGGTAAACAAATATGAGCTTGTCCATGCATTGTAGCTCTTTCCAGAATGTCTCTGATGTCTTCCCTAGAAACATGAATGATTCTGCCATCTGGCGCTCGTGCATATCCATGCTCGTATCTGTATACGCAGTATTCATCTTTTCTTTCCCACTGGAATATTATGTTGCTGCTGGAATCATAACCTCTCTGTCCAAACTCGAAGTGAATGTTGATCTATGGTTGACCTCTCCTATCGATCGATGTCGATATTTCTACTCCAGCGTCCGGCTATGTTCCGTGATGAGTATCGATAGATGTCTTGATGTTTTCGTCGATCGATGTTTCCCCTCTGGTCTCATGGAAAATCTTGAGAACTCCTGCTTCTTCCATGGCAAGTCCACGGTAATCAATGATCTTTTCTTCTCTGTAGTCCTCATCATACTCATCTGGTTCCAATGCGCTCATCTTCCTCTTTGAAGGTATTGCATTGTGAACATCGAAGCTAGGTTGGTAGTAATCATTCTCA